>NC_064578.1:15942613-16250000 GCF_937001465.1 Orcinus orca | reverse complement strand
GCTTTTTATTTTCAAAATGCTAATTTGTTTTCTGTATTCTGTTTTCATATCGGGGCTTGTTATTCGCTACCCTAGGACCCACAGACCACTGAAGACTCAGAATCACGTTGGTACCAATAGGAAAGTGACATAAAAGGTTTCTATCCGAAAGGAATTCTATATTCTTTCCAAGCCCACTTCCTCTTTTCTTATGTAAGTCATCTTGGGGCAGAGCATTCAAGGTAGAGGGTGGGAAGGGACCAGTATGCTTCAAGTCCCTGGCCTGACTCCTATCCACTTTCCCTTCCACATTAGGGAACAAACTTGAGTCATTAGGGGGCCATTAATTGAAGCAGCCTGTGACCCGTGTGAATCAGATGAACTGCCTGGGCTAGAAAAGTTTGGCCATGGAGCGGAGCGGCCTGAGGCACATGACATTCTGTAATCTGCTTATCTGGCAGGCTTTCGCCAGCAGCTCACCCATGGAGCGAACAGTGGGGCAGGGAGACTAGGCCAGAACTGAGACACTAATTTACCATGTAATTTGTTTTGAGATTCCTTTGATAGATTTCACTACCAAAGACATTTGCAGGAGAAGGGGACCTTACACCCTGACACCAGCCTGTTCTGGTGACTAGAGAGGGCTACACCATGCCTGGGTCCGGTGATGACCTTGGTAATAGGACTTACCCGTCCTTACCTGAGACTTCCCTCTCTTCTCTGTTTCTTTGCCTTTTCCTTTCCTGTCCAACCCAGGGAGGAAGAGAGAAAGTAGAAAATCGAGTTCCATGCAGGTTGATGAAAACCAGGTGTAGCAATCCAAAGAAGCAGGTAATTTGAAGTTTGAATCTGTTTGGCAAATGAGGTGTCCCATTTGGGGTAATACGTGTTCATGTTTTGGCCCAGCAGGTGTGCTAATGCAAGGCAGGTTTCCTTGAGCTGGCTTATTCAGGGGATGTTACAAATGGATAGACTATTTAAATGCCCACAAAGGCATTAACAAACATACCCGAACTCTCAAAAACTGGGAAAAAAATCAAAGGAAAAAGGTCCATGCTTTGGGTTTTGCTCACTTGTGCGTCTAATAGTTGTTTAATGACCTATAAAGTCACTTTTGTAAGAAAAGAAACATAAAGGAATTTGGTAACTAAAAAAATTTAAAGGGAGGGGGCTGCTGAGACATTTTCTTCCAGCTGCTGAAAGAAACTGAACTGGTGTTTTGAATGGTATTTGTAGCATTCACCTTTCTTCCTTCCTTACCCACTTTGTTGGAGAATATAAATATTGAGGCTTTTTTTTTTTTTTCTTTTTCCTGCCAGAACTGTTGGTTTGGTTGAGATTGTGTTTTGTTTTCTGTTAGAAGAAATGGCAGATAAAAGGGAAGCATCATCTACATTTTGCTTAGTACATTGGTTTCTCTTCAGTGTCCTTTTGGGAAAAAAAAATTCCTTCAATTAGCATTTCTCACTGAAACAAAGAGTTTGCTCTGTTCAGTAAGGCTCATTACTGAAATATTCTAAGATATATAACATTGCGGCCTATTGCCATGAAAATGAGTTGTGAGTCATGTCTTAATTAAGGGGCTCCTTAGGCCAGAAGATACACAAGCAAATCCTGCCTTGGAATGGAAATGAAACAAATGCATGAAGCCTGTAAATGTCCCCTCCAACTTTAAAAATATTCTCCATTTCCCCGTGCTGGTTAAATAGGTACTGTGGAATCTGAAGAAAGAGAGGACACTGAACTTTGACCTTGGCCAACAGGATGCTTTGTTTACAGAAAATGCACCTGAAGTTGGCTCGTTTTATCCTAGTAGAGGAAGCACTACAGAGTGTTCTAAGGAAAGTAAATGAGGAAATCTTGTAGGGATGAGAGTGGCTAATGGTTATCCAACTTCTTTAAGTTCAGGGCAAGAGAACTTGGGCTTTGGCTTGACATGGAGAATTAGTTCAAAGGAAGAAAATCTGTGGGTGTTTGGAATGGATTACCCAGTATAGTGGGTTGAATAGTGTCCCTCCAAAATTCATGTCGACCCAGAGCCTCAGAACGTGACCTTATTTGGAAATATGGTCTTTGCAGATGTAATTAGTTAAGGATCTTGAGATGAAATTATCCTGAGTTTAGGGTGGATGCTAAACCCAGTCATTAGTGTTCTTATAAGAAAAAAGAGAGATATGACACACAGAGAGATACAGGGGGAAGCCATGTGAAGACAGAGGTGGAAAAGGGGGTGTTGAGTCTTCCAGCCAAGGAGTGTTAAGGATTGCTGGAGCCACCAGAAACTAGAAGATAGGCACAGGACAGATTCTCCCTCAAAGCCTCCAGAAGTACTAGCCCTGCCAACACCTTGATCTCAGACTTGTGGCTTCCAGAACTGAGAGACAATAGATTGCTATTGTCTTAAGCCACCGAGTTTGTGTTAATTTCAGGGCAGCCCCTAGAGACTAATGCACCAGAAATGCAGCACCCATTTGGGGTATTTTAATCCTGACAGGAGATGAATCTGATTTGCATTTGCCATCTACAAAGGCCTCTTGGTCTCACTTGTGTGGCACACAGTTTTACAGCATAAGAGTACCCAGGGCTATCTGACATGTCGAAACATATCTTCAGCTGGTATTAGGAGGGAGTAAAAAGACTGTTTCAATGAAGTGTCCTGGGAATCTCAGGCTAGCCCTGGTCCACAGTTGTCAGGCTCTGGATTGAGCAGGAAGCTTCCAAAAAAGGTCTTCTACCCAAAGGGATACAAATCCAGATATTCCCATAAATGGTCTTTTCTCCAAGGGACCTAAAAAAATTTTTTGTCACTCTTATGCCCTAGAATTTGGCCAAAGAGCCCTGAGAACGCAGATTCAAGTACCCACCTTTCCCCGATGCAGCAGTGCACGTTAGACACGTACCATAGGTTGCATCATGCTTTCAGAATGCCCCAGCTTGGCAGATGTTGATGGCAGCCGACTTGGAGAATGTGTTTACAAGAAGAGGAACTAACCTGTGTAGCAAAGAAGATCACTAAATCTACACTTGGAAGTCTACCACCTAGACTGGTCTGGCTGACCTTGGACAAGTCATTTAACCCAGACAGACTTTATTTTCCTCATCTGTGAAAAGTGGGGCTAACTCATCCTTCTCTGAGTTCTCAGGTCTAGATGAGATAATGAGTATGAAAATAATTTGGAAATTATTAGGTGCCCTGCAAACCTTAAGTATTTGAGGTATTCTTTAGGGAAAAGGACCCATAGTTCATTTTTTACCCCTTAGCACCACCTTGTATCCAAGCTTCAGCTCTTGAATTTTAGAGTCCTGCATTACAAAATGGGCCAGAGGTCACTGAAGGATTCATTGACGTTTTCTTCCTAATGCCATCAATGTGAAAACAAAGAGTAAAATTGAATAAACTCTCTGTGACCCTCACTACTCCATACAATTATTACCAGATACAAATGTTAGACAGTAGATGTTTTCCTACTATTCCAAAGGCATGGCAACTGAGAGGTATCCCCAAACCCATCAATTTCAGTGTTGGTTTTTTTTTTCTTCTAAGAGAACAAAGAACTCCAAAGTTAAATACATTGCTTAGCTACCAGTATTTAATACCATGAGAGGGTGTTGGAGAAACTGCTGACTAATTCTTATATCCTGAGCAGGCTTGACCACCAAGAGCCACCTTAGCAGTATGATTCTGTAATATGGGAATTAAGAATGGGTTAGGTAGAAAACGGACCCAGTTGAAGGTCTAATGCCAGGGGCTGGCTAGAGGGCCTGATCGTAGAGTAGACTGGTATGTTGGGTCTGATCCATGCCCTTGTTTGTGTTGAGTTTGAACTAGTTGGAGTGATGATGACGCCAGATGGGTAGGAAGGAGGGAGTATAGGAGCCAGGGTCTTGGGATAGTGGCAATCACTGTAATCCAATGTAATGATGTTGACACTCACATCTTCAAGTGGTGGAACACTCAATGTAACTTGAGGGTAGAGGGAGTGAGTCCCATCTTTAAGGGATGAAACCAAGGATGGGCAATAGTGGAGATGAGGTAGAGCTCTCATCTTGGAAAGGAACTCCATGTAAACCAAGGTACAGGGTGAGCTCATTGCTGCCACTGCAGGAGGGAAGTGCATTGCTGTCCAGGGAGGAGGCTGGGCTCAGTTAGCCCTGTAGGCACCAAGCCCTTGGTCCAGGGAAGCTGGGCTGTTGTGGAGAATGAGGACAGGGATCATGACTCATTGCCAGGTTAATATTTCATGGACTCAGGATGAGGGCAGGTTGAACCCAGAGGTCAAAGGTCTTCTAGACTTGTGACCAGGTGAGAAGTACATGCTTGACTCACCCTAGTTCCGTCCATGACTGAGTGACAAAACCATGCCCTAGCTTATGAATATAATCTGTTAGACTTTGCCCTTGACCTATCTCTAGTATGTATCCTGTTTTAGACTATAATGGAAGCCATCTTTGAAGAATCTCATCCACCTGCTTTTTTACTATAAAGAGAAATGCTTTGAGTCACTTGAGGATTTAATTTAGGGGTCTTCGTCTGACACTGTGTTATGCCATTTCCCTCATGGGTATTTTGTGTTCCCACCTGGACTATAAGCTCTTTGAGGACAGAAAAAATAAAAAAAATTTTTTTTTTCACTCTTTAAAAAAACAAACTCAGGACTCAAAAACAAAACAGACTAAGAACTGAAGCCTGCATACATGACATATTTTTGGTGACACCCAATTGCTTTCTGTGGCCAGAAGTGGGGGACAGCAGGATGGATGGTGAGAGGCGGCTAGGGGGTGATATTATACTTAGATTATTGCTGTTTTACTCAACAGGGAGCCAGGCAGCAACCAATCACAGCCCCTAAAACTGTAGATTATCACATGTGACATTAATGCATGTGAAAATTGGACCTTTAAGACTGCACATTTAGAGGCTAATCACCCTCTTTAACATCCCCTCCAACAACCAAGTCTTGGTCTTTGCCTTCATTTGTAAAGACTGTGGGTACCGCTGGTTAACTGAAAATTTCCAGCGATATTTTGAATCACTGGCTTAGAACTGTGACTGAACGGTTTACGGTGTTTCAGGCGAAGGTCTTCTTTAATGGAGGCAAGCATTTTCTCCTTATCTTCCTGTAATGGCGCAGTAGCTTTGCTAGGGGTTGGATTCTGAAGTATCACTTAACAGCAATCTATTTCCTTAAGATTCCTGATAACATGGTTTGATTTCACCACTAATAAATAGGACCAGTTTTGGAGAAAGGCTTTTAAAAACACAGAAGCATTGGATTGCCTGTACTTAAAAAACAAAAAGAAAAAATATATGTATAATTTTGTTTGTTTTTTGACCCTTTCATTGTCATTTTAAAGCCATCTTTGAAAAGGGAGACATCTTCCCTGTCCTTTCTGCTGAGACAAGTGAGCAAAGATGCTTCTCACGGCCTCTTCTGAGATGCATCCTGTCCTGGCACTTTGCAATTCGGAAATGCAGGGAACGGCCTTCACCCTAGAATATTTTAGCAACTACTTTGACAGAGATATTCCTAAGACAGATGCTAACCTGGTAGATACTATGAAATATTCAGATCCAAAATAGATTCCCCATTTCTGGAACATTCTGCTTCAGTAGATAAATTTGCTGGACTGTCTTTGAAAGAGGACATTCATGATCGTATCCCATCTGTATGTTTACACATAGGTCAACTCTTATCAGAAGAGTGGCTGTATAGATTTGTATTTTGCTCTTTTACTTGTTCAGTATTCATTCATTCATTCATTCATATGGGCACTTTCTTCCCAAGCAGAGTTAATAAGGCAACAGGTGGGGGCCCCAGGGACATCAGGAGCCTTATTTTTGTTTCTCAAAGTTGAAGTACAGACATGCTCCAGGGTACAGAGGAGGCCCACACAGACCAGCTCAGTCATCCCAAAGCCCACCGGGATGGATCAAATACACTGGGAGAGGCTGGAACAATTTAAATCAACTTTTGATTAGAATTAGTATCCTGGAACTCAGTATTTTTGTTTCCTTTTCAAGAATAAGCTTACTTTAGGTAATGAGATTTTGTTCTAATCTGAAGGGAAAGGAGAAAGCAATCACTGAGGGAAAATTAGTTGTCTTGAGTGAAATATAAGAACAATAAACCCTAATAATTTTGAATTTGATAAATTCCAAGTTTGTGACAATTTGACCTGGTTAGGAGAAATTTTAGGTTTCTGTTACCTTTGCACTAAGTTTGTGAATATGGACTGTGACAAACTATGATGGAGCATTTCTAAACTAAAGTAACCAACTATTTTTAGGGGCTTGAGCTAATTAATTGTGATATGCAAGGATTTAACATTTGTTTTCTATATATCTTTGTTTTTTAAAGCAGAAACATGAGAAATATTTATTTCTAATCCAAAGGGAAAACAAAGATAAAAAACAGGATAGAGATTTTTTTTTTTAACATCTTTGGAGTATAATTTCTTTACAATGGTGTGTAGTTTCTGCTTCATAACAAAGTGAATCAGCCACTATGGAGAACAGTATGGAGTATGTATATATATACATATATCCCCATATATATATGTATATATATACATATATCCCCATATCTCCTCCCTCTTGTTTCTCCCTCTCACCCCCCAATCCCAACCCTCTAGGTGGTCACAAAGCACTGAGCTGATCTCCCTGTGCTATGAGGCTGCTTCCCACTAGCTGTCTATTTTACATTTGGTAGTGTATATATGTCCATGCTACTCCCTCACTTCGTCCCAGCTTACCCTTCCCCCTCCCCATGTCCCCAAGTCCATTCTCTACATCTGTGTCTTTATTCCTGTCCTGCCCCTAGGTTCTTCAGAACCATTTTTTTTTTTATTTTTTTTTTAGATTCCGTACGTATGCGTTAGCATACGGTATTTGTTTTTCTCTTCCTGACTTACTTCACTCTGTATAATAGTCTCTAGGGCCACCCACCTCACTACAAATAACTCAATTTCTATTTTTTTATGGCTGAGTACTATTCCATTGTATATATGTTCCACATCTTCTTTAGCCATTCATCTGTCGATGGACACTTAGGTTGCTTCCATGTCCTGGCTATTGTAAATAGAGCTGCAATGAACATTGTGGTACATGACTCTTTTGAATTATGGTTTTCTCAGGGTATATGCCCAGTAGTGGGATTGCTGGGTCGTATGATAGTCCTATTTTTAGTTTTTTAAGGAACCTCCATACTGTTCTCCATAGTGGCTGTATCAATGTACATTCCCACCAACAGTGCAAGAGGGTTCCCTTTTCTCCACACCCTCTCTAGCATTTATTGTTTGTAGATTTTTTGAGGATGGACATTCTGATCAGTGTGAGGTGATACCTCATTAGAGTTTGGATTTGCATTTCTTTAATGATTAGTGATATTGAGCATCCTTTCATGTGTTTGTTGACAATCTGTATATCTTCTTTGGAGAAATGTCTATTTAGGTCTTCTGCCCATTTTTGGACTGAGTTGTTTATTTTTTTGATATTGAGCTGCATGAGCTGCTTATAAATTTTGGAGATTAATCCTTTGTCAGTTACTTCATTTGCAAATATTTTCTCCCATTCTGAGGGTTGTCTTTTCGTCTTGTTTATGGTTTGCTTTGCTGTGCAAAAGCTTTTAAGTTTCATTAGGTCCCATTTGTTTATTTTTGCTTTTATTTCCATTTCTCTAGGAGGTGGATCAAAAAAGATCTTGCTGTGATTTATGTCATAGAGTGTTCTGCCTATGTTTTCCTCTAAGAGTTTTATAGCATCTGGCCTTACATTTAGGTCTTTAATCCATTTTGAGTTTATTTTTGTGTATGGTGTTAAGGAGTGTTCTAATTTCATTCTTTTACATGTAGCTGTCCAGTTTTTCCAGCACCACTTATTGAAGAGGCTGTCTTTTCTCCATTGTATATTCTTGTCTCCTTTATCAAAAATAAGGTGACTATATGTGAGTGGGTTTATCTCTGGACTTTCTATCCTGTTCCATTGATCTATATTTCTGTTTTTATGCCAATACCATACTGTCTTGATTACTGTAGTTTTGTAGTATAGTCTGAAGTCAGGGAGCCTGATTCCTCCAGTTCCATTTTCCTTTCTCAAGATTGCTTTGGCTATTCAGGGTCTTTTGTGTTTCCATACAAATTGTGAAATTTTTTGTTCTAGTTCTGTGAAAAATGCCATTGATAGTTTGATAGTGATTGCATTGAATCTGTTGATTGCTTTAGGTAGTATAGTCATTTTCACAATGTTGATTCTTCCAATGCAAGAACATGGTATATCTCTCCATCTGTTTGTATCATCTTTAATTTCTTTGATCAGTGACTTACAGTTTTCTGCATACAGGTCTTTTGTCTCCTTAGGTAGATTTATTCCTAGGTATTTTGTTCTTTTTCTTGCAATGGTAAATGGGAGTGTGTCCTTAATTTCTCTTTCAGATTTTTCATCATTAGTGTATAGGAATGCAAGAGATTTCTGTGCATTAATTTTGTATCCTGCTACTTTACCAAATTCATTGATTAGCTCTAGTAGTTTTCTGGTCACATCTTAGGATTCTCTATGTACAGTATCTTGTCATCTGCAAACACTGACAGTTTTACTTCTTCTTTTCCAATTTGGATTCCTTTTATTTATTTTTCTTTGATTGCTCTGGCTAAAACTTCCAAAACTATGTTGAATAGTAGTGGTGAGAGTGGACAACCTTGTCTTGTTCCTGATCTTAGAGGAAATGGTTTCAGTTTTTTACCACTGAGAGCGATGCTGGCTGTGGGTTTTTCATATATGGCCTTTATTATGTTGAGGTAAGTTCCCTCTCTGCCTATTTTCTGGAGGGTTTTTATCATAAATGGGTGTTGAATTTTGTTGAAAGCTTTTTCTGCATCTATTGAGATGATCATATGATTTTTATCCTTCAGTTTGTTAATATGGCTTATCACATTGATTGACTTGCGTATATTGAAGAATCCTTGCATTCCTGGGATAAACCGCACTTGATCATGGTGTATGATCCTTTTAATGTGCTGTTGGATTCTGTTTGCTAGTATTTTGTTAAGGATTTTTGCATCTATATTCATCAGTGATATTGGCCTGTAGTTTTCTTTCTTTGTGACATCTTTGCCTGGTTTTGGTATCAGGATGATGGTGGCTTTGTAGAATGAGTTTGGGAGTGTTCCTCCCTCTGCTATATTTTGGAAGCATTTGAGAAGGATAGGTGTTTGCTTTTCTCTAAATGTTTGATAGAATTCACCTGTGAAACCATCTGTCCTGGGCTTTTGTTTGTTGGAAGATTTTTAATCATAGTTTCAATTTCAGTGCTTGTGATTGGTCTGTTTATATTTTCTGTTTCGTCCTGGTTGAGTCTCAGAAGGTTGTGCTTTTCTAAGAATTTGTCCATTTCTTCCAGGTTGTCCATTTTATTGACATATAATTGCTTGTAGTAATCTCACATGATCCTTTGTATTTCTGTAGTGTCAGTTGTTACTTCTCCTTTTTCATTTCTAATTCTACTGATTTGAGTCTTCTCCCTTTTTTTCTTGATGAGTTTCGTTAATGGTTTATCAATTTTGTTTATCTTCTCAAAGACCCAGCTTTTAGTTTTATTGATCTTTGCTGTCGTTTCCTTCATTTCTTTTTCATTTGTTTCTGATCTGATCTTTATGATTTCTTTCCTTCTGCTAACTTTGGGATTTTTTTGTTCTTCTTTATCTAATTGCTTTAGGTGTAAGGTTAGGTTGTTTACCTGAGATGTTTCTTGTTTCTTGAGGTAGGATTGTATTGCTATAAACTTCCCTGTTAGAACTGCTTTTGCTGCATCCCATAGGTTTTGGGTCGTTGTGTTTTCATTGTCATTTGTTTCTAGGTATATTTTGATTTCCTATTTGATTTCTTCAGTGATCTCTTGGTTATTTAGTAGTGTATTGTTTAGCCTCCATGTGTTTGCATTTTTTACAGATTTGTTCCTGTAATTGATATCTAGTCTCATAGTGTTGTGGTCGGAAAAGATCCTTGATACAATTTCAATTTTCTTAAATTTACCAAGGCTTGATTTGTGACCCAAGATATGATCTATCCTGGAGAATGTTCCATGAGCACTTGAGAACAAAGTGTATTCTGTTGTTTTTGGATGGAATGTCCTATAAATATCAATTAAGTCCATCTTGTTTAATGTATCATTTAAAGCTTGTGTTTCCTTATTTATTTTCATTTTGGATGGTCTGTCCATTGGTGAAAGTAGGGTGTTAAAGTCCCCTACAGTGATTGTGTTATTGTCAATTTCCCCTTTTATGGCTGTTAGCATTTGCCTTATATATTGAGGTGCTCCTATGTTGGGTGCATAAATATTTACAATTATTATATCTTCTTGGATTGATCCCTTGATCATTATGTAGCGTCCTTCTTTGTCTCTTGTAATAGTCTTTATTTTAAAGTCTATTTTGTCTGATATGAGAATTGCTACTCCAGCTTTCTTTTGATTTCCATTCGCATGGAATACTTTTTCCATCCCCTCACTTTCAGTCTGTATGTGTCCCTAGGTCTGAAGTAGGTCTCTTGTAGATAGCATATATACAGGTCTTGTTTTTGTATCCATTCAGCCAGTCTCTGTCTTTTGGTTGGAGCATTTGATCCATTTACATTTAAGGTAATTATCAATATGCGTGTTCCTATTACCATTTTCTTAATTGATTTCGGTTTGTCATTGTAGGTCTTTTCCTTCTCTGTGTTTCCTGCCTAGAGAAGTTCCCTTAGCATTTGTTGTAAAGCTGGTTTGGTGGTGCTGAATTCTCTTAGCTTTTGCTTGTCTGTAAAGGTTTTAATTTCTCCGTTGAATCTGAATGAGATCCTTGCTGGGTTGAGTAATCTTGATTGTAGGTTTTTCCCTTTCATCACTTTAAATATGTCCTTCCACTCCCTCTGGCTTGAAGAGATTCTGCTGAACGATCAGCTGTTAACCTTATGGGGATTCCCTTGTATGTTATTTGTTGCTTTTCCCTTACTGCTTTTCATATTTTTCCTTTGCATTTAATTTTTGATAGTTTGATTAATATGTGTCTTGGTGTGTTTCTCTTTGGATGTATCCTGTATGAGACTTTCTGTGCTTCCTGGACTTTATTGACTATTTCCTTTCCCATATTAGGGAAGTTTTCAACTATGATCTCTTCAAATATTTTCTCAGTCCCTTTCTTTTTCTCTTCTTCTTCTGGGACCCCTATAATTCGAATATTGGTGCATTTAATGTTGTCCCAGTGGTCTCCTAGACTGTCCTCATTCTTTTCATTCTTTTTTCTTTATTCTGCTCTGCAGTAGTTATTTCCACTATTTTATCTTCCAGGTCACTTATCCATTTTTCTGCCTCAGTTATTCTGCTATTGATTCCTCCTAGAGAATTTTTAATTTCATTTATTGTGTTGTTCATCATTGTTTGTTTGCTCTTTAGTTCTTCAAGGTCCTTGTTAAACATTTCTTGTATTTTTCCATTTTATTTCCAAGATTTTGGATCATATTAACTATCATTACTCTGAATTCTTTTTCAGGTAGACTGCCTATTTCCTCTTCATTTGTTTGTTCTGGTGGGTTTTTACCTTGCTCTTTCATCTGCTGTGTGTTTCTCTGTCTGCTCACTTTGCTTAACTTACTGCGTTTGGGGCCTCCTTTTCGCAGGCTGCACGTTTGTAGTTACCATTGTTTTTGGTGTCTGTTCCCAGTGGCTAAGGTTGGTTTAGTGTGTTGTGTAGCATTCCTGGTGGAGGGGACTGGTGCCTGTGTTCTGGTGGATGAGGCTTGATCTTGTCTTTCTGGTGGGCAGGACCGCGTCTTGTGGTTTCTATTGGGTTGTCTTTGACCTTACTATGATTTTAGGCAGCCACTCTGCTAATGCGTGGGGTTGTGTTCCTGTCTTGGTAGTTGTTTGGCATAGGGTGTCCAGCACTGTAGCTTGCTGGTTGTTGAGTGGAGCTGGGTCTTAGCGTTGAGATGGAGATCTCTGAGAGAGCTTTTGCCATTTGATATTATTTGGAGCTGGGAGGTCTCTGGTGGACCAGTGTCCTGAACTCGGCTCTCCCCCCTCAGAGGCACAGGCCTGACACCTGGCCGGAGCACCAAGACCCTGTCAGCCACACGGCTCAGAAGAAAAGGGAAGGGAAAAAAAGAAAGAAAGAATAAAATAAAATAAAGTTAAAAAAATATTAAAAACTAAAATGTCATAAAAAAGGAATGAAAGAAGAGAGCAACCAAACCATCAAACAAATCCAGCAATGATAACAAGCACTAGAAACTATACTTAAAAAAAAGACAGGTAGAACCCAGGATAAATGGGAAAAGCAAAGCAATACAGAAACAATCACACAAAGAAGCATACACATACACACTCACAAAAAGAGAAAAAGGAAAAAAATATATATATATCGTTGCTCCCAAAGTCCACCTCCTCAATTTGGGATGGTTCGTTGTCTATTCAGGTATTCCAGAGATGCAGGGTACATCAGGTTGATTGTGGAGATTTAATCCGCTGCCCCTGAGGCTGCTGGGAGAGATTTCCCTTTCTCTTCTTTCTTCGCACAGCTCCTGGGGTTCAGCTTTGGATTTGGCCCAGCCTCTGCATGTAGGTCGCCCTCTGGCATCTGTTCTTTGCTCAGACAGGACAGGGTTAAAGGAGTGGTGGACTCGGGGGCTCTGGCTCACTCAGGCCAGGGGGAGGGAGGGAGGGGTACGGAATGAGGGACAAGCCTGCAGCAGCAGAGGCTGACATGATGTTGCAACAGCCTGAGGTGCACCAGGTGTTCTCCCGGGGTAGTTGTCCCTAGATCATGGGACCCTGGCAGTGGCTGGCTGCACAGGCTCCTGGGAGGGGAGGTGTGGATAGTGACCTGTGCTTGCACACAGGCTTCTTGGTGGCTGCAGCAGCAGCCTTAGCATCTCATGCCCGTCTCTGTGGTCCCAGCTGATAGCCGTGGCTCACGCCCATCTCTGGAGCTCATTTAGGCGGTGCTCTGCCTTCTGTGGGCAGACAGGGAAGGAATCCCCTCTCCTCGTGCACCCCGAAACAGTGGTCTCTTGCCTCTTAGGCAGTTCCAGACTTTTTCCCAGACTCCCTCCCGGCTAGGTGTGGCACACTAGCCCCCTACAGGCTGTGTTCATGCAGCCAACCCCAGTCCTCTCCCTGGGATCTGACCTCTGAAGCCGGAGCCTCAGCTTCCAGCCCCCATCCACCCCAGTGGGTGAGCAGACAAGCCTCTTGGGCTGGTGAGTGCTGGTCAGCACCGATCCTCTGTGCAGGAATCTCTCTGCTTTGCCCTCTGTACCCCTGTTCCTGTGCTCTCCTCCATGGCTCCGAAGCTTCCTCCCCGCCCACCCCCCATCTCTGCCAGTGAAGGGGCTTCCTAGTGTGTGGAAACTTTTCTTCCTTCACAGCTCCCTCCCACTGGTCCAGGTCCCATCCCTATTCTTTTGTCTCTGTTTTTTATTTTTTCTTTTGCCCTACCCAGGTACATGGGGAGTTTCTTGCCTTTTGGGAGGTCTGAGGTCTTCTGCCAGCGTTCAGTAGGTGTTCTGTAGGAGTTGTTCCCATGTAAATGTATTTCTGATGTATTTGTGGGGAGGAAGGTGATCTCCACGTCTTACTCCTCTGCCATGTTGAAGGTCTCCCAGCTACATATCTTTTCTAAGGCCTTTCACTTAGAGTTCTTATATTTTTATTGATTTAGGTAATTGTGTATACAATAAAAGTGGTAAAACTACTTTTTTAAATTAAGAAAATCTAAAATTCAGATGTTTCATGAAGAATGATTTTATTACACAGTTCACATCTGTACATTTATGGAAAATGAAACATGTTGCCTTCAGTCTACTGTCAGTAGAAACTTCTAGAACTCCAGTCTCCTGCCTCTGAAAATCAAATTGTTTCAAATTTAGTAGGGGGTTGTCAGATTTAGCAAATAGAAACACAGAACACCGAAATTAATTTGAATTTCAGGTAAATAACAATTACTTTTTTTAGTATAAGTATGTCCCATATTTGGACATACTTACACTAAATATTTTATACCAAATATACTAAATATTTTATTATATTAGCTATATATAATGCATCCTGTATTTTATCTGGTAACTTTAGGGAAATTACCAGGGAAAATTAGGGAAAGATTTAGATTGTGTTTATTCATTTTCTCTGATGATTTCATTTTTCATTTTATTTTGCCTGTTTAATCAAACCTTCCAAGATACCTGTAGTTTAAACAAGGAACAGAGTAACACCTCCCAGTCTCATGGAGTATCTGAGCTTGGCCTGTCTCTGAGCCAGTGAACCATGAAGTAGAAACAGTGACACAAGTGAAATTTCAGAGTCCATATCACAGACACATCACTTCTCCATCTCCTGGTTATGGGACCTTATTTTTAAATTACAGGTAGTGTCTGTATGTACCATGTGCTTTTGATCCAAGTAGAGTTTGGAGATTCCTTCTGAATCCCCATCCAGGGCTACTCCTTAGCACCTCAGAATTCCACGGGGATCTTGTCATTCTGACCCGGACCCACTCCCAACACTCTCCTGGCAATTGAGATGGTAGCGATGATGATTCATGCTTTATGAAGTACTGACTCGATGGGGTAACATAAGAATAGAACTACAGAGCCATAAATGTAGAGAACAAGCACGAAATCAGTGGGAATCTTGGCATCCAAAAAGCATTTAAAAAATCATCCCCGTCAGTGTCTTTATGATAAAATAGCATTGATTTTTTTAAAGGACTTTGCAACCATTTCCAAGCACTAAGCACTGACCTGTGTGACAATGGGCTCCGTGTTTGTTTCCTCTGCTACCTGTGTGTGTGGGCGGCGGGGAGGAAGAGGAGCTTGTTTTTTAGTGTGATATTTACCTAGCGATAATAAACTGAAAATCGTTTGCATATCTGTGGTCCCTGAAATAGGCTATGAAAAGATTTCTGTAATGGGGAAATCATCAACATCTTCTGACTTACTTAACATTTGGTGCAAAAACCAGTCAATAGAAAAGAAGGAAAAGCCAAACAGGGGAAAATTTGACAGATAAGCTTTGGATCAGCATAGTACTGGGTTTTCCACCCCCACCCCCAGGTCTTCAGTGGATGAAATGTCAAATGCAGCAAGCCCTTTAATTCTTCTATTAAATCCAGCTTTTAATAACAGGCATCCTGGAAGAGGAACAGATAATATTTGTCTTATGAAATGTAACAGCCGGCTCCCTTCTCGAACACAAACCTGCTCACAGGACTTTATCGTGGGCTCAGCCCTGACAAGTTTGCAAACACTCCAGCTTGTCAATTAATCACATACAGATGCTTCTTCTGAACAATTTTCTCACTGTCCCTGCATCCCTTCCCATGGAGGAGTTGGTGGAGGACAGGAGGGCTGGGGAGAGCCAGAATCTGCCAAAGGCCTTTTTATTCCAAGAAGTTCTGCCACGTTTTCTTTAAAATTCTGTATTTGTTTCAATCATGGAGCATTTGCACTGGCCAGCAAGGAAGTATGAAGGGGAGGGAAGATGCCCGTCAGACACAGCTACTTAGGTGCAGCGTCTAGACCTTAGAAAAGCATGTGTATCTTCATTTCCATCCTTCACTCTTCTGACAACTCAGGTGGCCCACTGTCTCGTAAGTTGAACTTGGAAGGATGCACAGACCTGAGAGAGATCTGAATGAGGGTAATTCCATCATGGCCCAGTGTCACAGGGCTATTTCCTGCAGTTAGATTCAGCATCTAACAGTGACCTGCCAATGAAGGCCTTGACTTATATTCGGAAATGGGTTGGGGGGATGGCAGGGGGCAGAGAAGGTAGAAGAGGAAAATATAAAGGAGTTCTCTTTGTGTATTGGGAGGGGGCTGTGAATGGAGAGCCCATCCTCAGTGGTTTTAGTTTCACCCCTTCACAGTGGTCTCGCACACCACTGTCCTCTGGACGGCCACCAGCACGTCCTCACACCCACCACTGCCTTCCTGACACTGAGAACACCGCAGCTTTCTCTATTTGATCAGCTTGTCCCCATCTGCTTTGGCAACGAGAGATAAGTGGCCCCGGCAGTTACTCCAGGCATCGTGGTAAAAATCTTGAGCTTCAATACTGTTTGACAAGAGAAGGAATTGCCCTACCCACACATGGCGCTAGTATTTGGAAGTGCTTTCCTTTAGAAAATTCCAGGTGCCTTTGCTCTCTGAACACACAAACCATTTATGAGGCAAAGTTGTCTTCGTTTATAGGGGGTCTGTTTTCTTTCTTTCCCTGTTGAAGAAACCTGTTATTCAGTGGGCTTTAAAATGGAAAGTAAAGATCAGAGGTAGTGGAAATAATATAATGTACCTGGGTAGAAACATTAGAACTCTCCCGTAAAACATAAGGCATTTAGAAATTTTCACTCTATTGTTTCACTATGGCCTGTTGGGAAGCTTTTCTTCCTCCTGGTCCTTTTGACCTTGTTCTGGGACTTCTAAAACGGGTGTTCTCCATGCCCTTACCTCGTGCCCGATGAGAGCCACTTTGAGTAGTTAAATTTGGTTTTCTTAGTTACAATTGCTTTGATACAGACTGACATGTCTCCACTGAGAGACTCCAGAATGGCTTTGGTCTCCACCTGGCCATCCTGAATGCTGTGATTTTGGGGGTTTTGTATAGTGGGTAAGTTTTTTATTTTTTCATTTAAAAACTTTTTTCCAGCCTACCAATTGTCTATCAGACAGTACAGTACTAACAGATTTTTATTTTCCCAAAGCTCCATTTCTCTCTGCCTTCAAGTCTTGCTTCTTTGACTGTGTCAAGAAACCTTTATTCCCTGGGTACTCTCTACCTTCTGGGCAACCCCATCACATTTGTGTTCCTAATAGTTTGCCTCCCGCTACAGCTGACCAGGCATCAGGGTCGACCATGCCATGGGCCCTAACTCGTCCTGCCCATCCTTGAATCATCATCTGTCTCGGTTCACTGAGACCTTCTTATTTTTATTTATTTATTTATTATTATTTATTTATTTTTTTTGTGGTACACGGGCCTCTCACTGTTGTGGCCTCTCCCGTTGCAGAGCACAGGTTCCAGACGCGCAGGCTCAGTGGCCATGGCTCACGGGCCCAGCCGCTCTGCGGCATGTGGGATCCTCCCGGACCGGGGCATGAACCCGTGTCCCCTGCATTAGCAGGCGGACTCTCAACCACTGCGCCACCAGGGAAGCCCCTGAGACCTTCTTAGAGCCAGTCTTGTTTTAAAACAAATCCTCCAGCAGAGGATATTCAGTAAGCAGCGTCCAGAGGGTGGGTAAGGCCACCCACTCAACATGAGACATCAACCCAGCTTGTATTGAGTCACCTCTCAGAGCTCCTTCCTCTGGTCCATCAATATCATCTTTCCTTTCTCTCTTTCCTCCTTCCTAACCACCTCCCGCTTCCTCCCAGTAAAACCCCAATAGGTTTCTCTCTGGAGAACAATAAGGCCCCGTCTTTGGTGCCCGTCCAGGGCTCAGAGGAAAAGTTGAGGTCAGCGTGGCAGGCTGTACAGCTTTCTTTTGAGGCAAACAGATGGTGAAGGTTAAATGACAGCTCTCTGACTGCCTCTTTTGAAGTAATTGGAGATAATTTGTATTTTGAATCAGAACTTGACCATTGTCAGAAGGGAAGAAGGTTAATATGGAAACGATTTTACATTAGCCCCTGTTTCTTGCGCTGCCCCCCTCCCCACTTCTTTCTTTCTCTGCTTCGGATCCTTGTTTCTTTAATCCTTGCTTCAGGCAATTGGTGAGATTGTCTCTGGGCTCCATGTGCCTCGTTTTAGGCTGTGGCTGTCATGAAAGCCAACAACAGCTTATTAAGGCCAGTGATAATCTCTTCTACTGATGCATTGTTGCTTTCCAGAGGTCCAATTAAGGCCACGCATCGGAAACAAGATCTTGTAAACCTATGGCTCCTTACCTAGGACAGTTTGCAAACAAATGCATAGACTGCTTCCTCATTTCTGCTTCCAGAATGCAAACTGATTTCATATCACAGAGAACAGTGTATCTGCATGAAAAAAGGGACATTCTTGTCTTTCACTGCCTGCTACCCTTCCTCTCCAGACACTTAAAAAAATATATTTTAATTTCAAAGCCTGGCTTTGGACCCCACCTCTGATGTGAATCATGGTATTGTTTACCTCTGAACCGCATCCTTTAAAGTATTTACAGTACTTCCTGAAATCCCACTCTGGGAGGGAAGGGGAAGTAAGCCCCTGAAAAATAAGAGATCCTTTGCATGTTCTGGAAGAGAGACTTAAGAGAGTAGCCTGCGGATTTCCCCTCTTCCTATCCCCATCATAAATTTGCCCAGAGCCAGCAGGTTCTTCAAGTAAAAGCGAACAGGGAAGGAAGTTGATATTATTGTCACTTAGGAGGAATATGGGTAGAAAAGATGCTGCCTTTTGGAGGTGGCTATGATATTAATCTAGCCAATTCATAAGTGCACCATCCGGGTATTGCCAGGAACCAGGGACACTCTGGTGAAGGGCAGGCGCGTTATACTTTCCTGGCGTATTTTACATTAAGCGTCATGTGCACAGCTTATGAGAATAGGGGTGCCCACACTGTCATAGGCAAGCACTGTCCCTCACAGTCTGGTCCAGGGTGTGCCAGTTAGGTTGAGTAGTTAGTTACCTGCACATCCCATGTCTCCCAAGTGTCAGCAATAGGAGGGAAATCTGACCACCAGTTGGGTGAAGATGAAACTCAGTCCTTTCTATACTGAGGTCTGAAAAGCAAGAAGTTAGCAATCCTGTGCCATAAAAAGAATCTGGATATAATAACTAACATTAAAAACTAGATGTTTTATTTGATGCCACCACACAAAGTTGTTTTTTTTTAATGGATCTTTATTGGAGTATAAACATAAAATTTTAATCCATAGAATTCAGAGAGAAGGAGCAAAAGCGGAGACTGAAGTCTGTCTACAGCATGTTTCAGTGCTATTTACAACAGAAGTGCCGAAGGCAATATTGTATTTTATTCATATACATCTGGTTTATTATGAAGCACATTTTTTCCCCACTAACTTAAAGAAGATATTGTCGTGTTATCCCTGGCTTTTTCTTAACCATCCAAAGTAAAGAAATGGCTGCAAAACCTTTAGAAGCAATTCAAGTACCTCAGTCGCTTTCATCAGATGTTCTCTGTACAAGGAAAAGAAAAAAAATTGTTCTATCTTTTTATTTTTACTTTGCTTTAATCTTATTTGATGATGTCTCAACAGGCTGGGACATGCTTTCTTGGATGGCAATTTCACTGCACCATATGTGTCTCTCACAAGATAGCAGAGTGAGATGAATCTTGGCAGGAAGAGAACTAAACACATCGACAAAGAAAAGAAAAAAATTATTTACTTAACTCCCTGTTGCCTGCATACATTTTCCCCCCTTGTACTCCAACTCCCAGTGCAGTAGTTCAGATTTAGTTTGTTATAAATAACTGTGTGAAATGCAGGCCCCCATTTATCACTTTTTCTGATCACCTGCCCTAGTTCTTCTGAAAGCCCGCATTAAGCATTTCAGTGGCCGGATGATAAAGGTGTATGGAAAGAGAAAATCTCGTCCCCCCACTAGACCTTCTACGTGGGAGGAGCCCCAGGCCTGCCCCTAGAAGCAGCAAGAGTCCCTCCCTCTCCACCCTGTAGTCGGTGATGAACCTGGGGTCCTCTGACATCTAGTCAGGAGGGATCCTCTGTTCTGCTGCACAGCCTGTCACCATCTTGCCCTCAAGTTGCTTTGGACATTGGGTGGCCTTCAGGTCATCATAAACTGATTAATATGACTAGTCTATGTAGGATAGATTAGTCTAATAACTGCCAAATAAATAGAAAGAAGTGATTGCAAGTGACATGGGGGTGACTAGTTGGTTTGGAAATGGCTCTGATATATCAGAGTTCCATCACTTTCATCATAGGGACCAAGAGCTATTTCAAAGGACAGGCCAGAGTCCTGGTGTGAACTCGTTGGTTACCTTTAGGTGGGGAAGGGGGCTTGTTTGCTGTAATTATTTGGTCATGGGGGCTAGAGTGTCTGATGACGATGTTAAAATGCTGAAATATGTATATTTGTATACTGTGTGATGTTGTCAGAGAATAGCCTAGTGACCTTGTTGTGACCTCTAGTGGCCTCTAGTGACATACAGCACAGAGAGTGGAGCTCAGTGAGCTGTTTCAAAATGTGTTGAGATTTAAGTGAAATCCAAAACTTAAATAAAAGGTACAACTAAGGAATACTTTAGCCATCTTTGAGAAAAAAGAAGGTACAAACCTTCTTTTTCAGGTGTCGATTTAAAATGTTCGGCAGTATTCTGTTATGGGGGTAAAATTTCCGTATTTGATTTTTCATAGGGATGATGAGAGAGGGGACATGCTGCAGCTGCCACCCTTGGGGGTCAGATTCACAGGTGATGTGATTAGGGCAGTTAGCAGAGCATGGCGACATGTGACAAAGGGTGCTTGAAGAATAAAGTTTCCTGGGAATACTCAGGCTTGTGAACACAAGTGGTATCATGAGAAGATGACTTAGGTCACAAGAAAAGAGAGTTAAATTCGGAATTAGCCGCCTTCAGATGTGCATGTTGACTGGTGTGTTATTTTTCCAGAAACTTGTAGGTTGAAAGATCAGTCTAGAGCAGGACAATTTTTTTTTTAAATACATAAAAAGGAATATAAACACAGCATGACAAACAGGTATGTAAGATGCTACTGGACAAAATGCCTTTCTGCTCTCGTTTATGCTCAGGTCCGCAGAGAACAGAGTTCAGAGAAAATTCTGTCTTCTAGTTCTCAGAAAAATATCTAAGACTTTGGAGTTGTGCAGAACCCACCCCAACTCTACTGATTTTTCAGTTGGAATTTTAATTGCTGTGATAAAATAAAAGTGTAAATGTGGTGTTGCAGATGCTAATTGTTTTAAAAGTCAAGCTGATTTAATTAATTTAGTGGTGTCCATGTCTTAGGTTTTTTAAGCTTCTGCCTCGGAAATTTACATTTGGATCAGGACAGAGTGATTTCTGAATGAAATGGCAGAACGCTAGTCAATACGGATTTCATGGCTAATTTTTCAATTACTAGTGGTATACTTATTAGGTGCTAAAAACATGTATAGGGCATAATAGATAGATATATTTCTCTTAATTGCGCACTTTCTTGGCTTTGCAAATTGAAAGGAAGAGGTGGGAAAAATTACCGAAAACAGGGTAGAGAGAGAAGCTTACTGGCAATGATGGAATAATTTCCCTTTGATATCTCGTCCCACTAAAAACTCAACATTGCCCCATTATAAATACCAGATCAATGCAACTTATTTCTTGAGTTAGGGCTCTAGTTAGAAGTCTCTTTGGATGAGATGAGTAAAAGATGTATGACCACGTGCTATCTCTCTCTCTCTCCCCAGCCCCCCCTACACACACATACACACACACACACACTCAGTCACAGACATACTCACAGACTTATCTGTAATGGGATTATTTATATCCTTTCAACATAAAACATCAAGATGGAGTTAGCAAATGTTGATGATAGCTGTGCAGCTATTATATACATTGTACACACAATATCAATTGTACATTGAGAGAAAATGAGTTACTGTAACTCCTTGTCTAAACAGCATACCAAGATATAAAACTGCTTAAATCATTTGAAGTTTCCAAATCCACAAAAATCTTACTTTTAAGCTTCAGGAACAGGATATGATAAAGCAGGGTGTGGGTGTGTTTTAATTTACCCAATTTCTCTGGAATGAAACCGTACTGAAATGGATATGAAAATGAGGTATAATCTACATGGTTTGAAAAACTGACTTCTTTTAGAAGAAATAATTCTGAATTTTAGCAGGCTCTAAGGATTCCAGACTGTATGAAGAGACAAAGCCTATGAACTCTGGAAAAGTCTCTCAGGTTTAGATAATTCGAAGTGGATGAGAACTCCACCTCCCACACTCTGTTAAAACGTGTCCCACAGCTGCTTCCTTATTTATCAGAGGGTAGTTAATAGTTCAGTAAATAGATTATCTTGTTAATTAGATTTCTACTTTTAAGACAAAACAGATGCATAATTTGGTCAAATTATTAGCCCATTTGTACTAACTTTTTTTTTTTTTTTTTTTGCTAATTGTGTAGCACTGACTAGTGCTGTTGGAAGAATAGAGGGTTGTTTCTGTTGGATTCAGTTTTTGATGGGGGGGCCGGCTGAAAAATTCCCTCTCATTTTCCCTTCTAATGTAGTATCAGTTAATTCTCAAGAGGAATCCAGACAAGGTGTTAAAACTAGGCAAAAAGCATTGTAATACCAGAAAATCTGCTCTGTCAAACCAGAGGCCGCTTTCGTGGTGGGAAAGCAGAAAAAGTAAACAGTAGCAATCTCTCGTGTAACAGAAGATTTAGGTATAATTTGTTTAAATAGTAGCAATAATGATTATTAATTCACCCTTTGAATGTTAACAAAGACCTGGGTTTTGTTAGTTTGTGCTTTCGGTTCATTTTCAAGCTGAAGTTTGTTTTAGGCGAATGCTGCCATCGATGGGAAATGCAATTATCTTTAACTTCCCACTGTCCTGCCCCACAAAATGCATTTGATGTTCGGCAATACAAAATAAAATAATTCCCTTCCAGAGCACTGCCTTGCAAACGTTGTGATCACACTGGAGTGAATTTTTGTTGAATTCTTCTCTACTTCCCTGGGAAACAATAAGGAATTCTTTTTGTTCTTTGCCGCAGAAGGTATAACAAATGGATTTCAAAATACCTGCACTCTATCAGCGGTGCTTAGAAGAAAAAGAAAAATCAAAACAAGAAATAAAAATTACAAAATGGTAAAGCCTGACCACTTTATCCACAATTTGTGTCTGACCTCATTGTTGAAAAATTTGGTGACAGATCAAGGTGCTAGTTTTTCTCCCTTTGACGCCGTAACATTAAAACTAGTTTTAGGTATATTTTATCCTGTTTGGTATAAAAGGGACAGAATCCCTAGGGGACCTGACCACAGGGACCCGTTGCTACTCCAAAAGGCGGCTCTGTCCTGGGCCTGCTGTCAGCAGAGGCAGGCTCAAGAGTGGGGTCCAGCTTGTCCCGTCAAGTTTATCGTCCACTCCATCAAAGGGCCTAATGGTCAGCAGAGGGGGCTAAATGTGTCCCCCGTGACCTGACATTAACGGAGTGGACTGGTTTAAGTGTTACTGAGGGTGTCTCAGAATGATTTGGACGCCAATACCCGTTTCCCTCAATAAGCCGTCATTTGGGTCATGACTCAATACAGCTTTTCACTGACATGGCCCAGCCCCGAAGTGCTCCTGGGGGACATGGCCTCACCTCCGAGACCAGCAGACAGCAGGGCTGATCAATGCCCTCTGACAACAAGTGAAACAATCACCTTTCCCTCACCCCTCCACCTCTTGGCACCTCCCACCCCCAGCCCGTCTGACCAGCTTGAAAATGATAAAGATAAATTGTTTTATCTAAACATAGAGTCTGACACTGAGAAAAGACAGGAGGAGTGAGGAGAACCGCCCAGTTTGTCGAGAGTCTTAGATTCCAGCTTTTTGCTTCTCATGTAATTTTGATGGGGGGAAAAAAAAATCAGTCTGTATATCAAATGTAGAGCTCGACTGATCCAGAAGAAGAAGAAGAAAAAAAAAAAAAAAAGCCTGGAGTTGTGGAGGATATTTTCTTCTCAGATTTAAGCTGGCCTATAAACATTAGCTTTGTAGGTGTTAAGGAGACACAGGGCATTTTCTGTGTTTGGACTGGGATTTTGACAAAACCATATGCATAGGAAATAAATTTAAATTATAAGGTTCTTTTAAAAGCAATGTATTTTTCAAAAGGAAACCAAAAACATAATACTGATGTGAGAAATCTTTAGAAAAGCCTTGAAATACTTTTAAAAAGAAGATTCCCCGCAGTGTTCTAAAATAACCATTTAAACCAATTTTTTTTCATTCCTATTTACTTGGATTTGAAACAAAACCAAAGAAGACAGAAAAATGTACATATTTTCTTGCTATCATGACTGTTGTTTTCTTCATGACATAAAAAAAAAATTACAAATCTGTAATAGTGCCCAAGTAAGTATTGTGCTGTACATAAAAAAAAATATATATATATATATATATATATATATATATAAATACTTCAAATGTTTTTAAAAAATATTTTGGAATACTTGAAACAAGTGAACTAAAATGTTAAGGAATTATTTCCATCTTTTCATATGGGCTTTAATGTAATATTTCTTTGTGAAATATTTTTTAAATCATTTTACTTTTGGCAGAAAAGGAAAAAAAATTCTATTAGAGCTAGACTTATGCACTCATGTAAGAATATGATTACTTCTGAATATTTAAAAGGAAAAAAGTATATCAGAAGAAAATTGCATTTCAGAGTATCACCATTTGAACAGGTTCTAAATGTCCCTTTTGTAATTTCTGAGAAGTAACTAAAATTCCATATACAATTTTTTAAGACAAATACCTATTTTAATTTTTTGGCTGATGAAATCTGTCTCCACTCATATTTTTTTCATTTGCTTAAGCAAACTGGGAATGTAAATTAGTGGGAAAAGAGTCAGATAGTTTTATCTTTGATACAGACTTATAATTTACTAGTGCTTTTTATCATTTGAAGTCTAATTTGTTTAAATAGCAATTCAGGAGAACATTTTATTTACATAACTATTTATGTAAGTTATCTTCCCTTCTTGGCTTTATTAATCTTTCTTTTCTCTATTCTGTTTACACCTTCTAGTGGAGTAAATATATTGTGTATATAATGTTTCAGTGTGTTATTTCAAAATAGTTTACACTATTAGTTGCTTAAAGGTGATGTTTAGAAAATGTACATATTTATGTGGGTTATTCATAACAAAAAATTGTATACTAGTTTTAACAACAGATTGTCTTCCTTTGGAGAAGCACAAATATTTATTATATAATTGCACTTAAAAAAAGAAAAAGGCTAAACACCCAAAGTGTCAAAAGTCAAGCTTAACAAATTTAAAAGCAATGAAATGAAAACCCAGTTAAGCACAAAAGATCTTTTCTGAATTTAGTGAAAAGCTGTTGCAAGAACTAAAGACGAGATCTGTGCCTCTAGTATTCGTTTATTAGGTCCAATGCTCGTCTTCAAAGGAATATCACAGCCGTGTGGCATTTAAGGATTTAGAGGAATTCTGAGAATTTGAGTGTTTTTTGCCAAAATGGATTCCGTGTGCACTTTAGCCATGAAAACTGATTTAGGACCTTTTACTCACTCTTTGTCCTCCAGCTATGTTTGTACAGTTAGATAACTACAAAAGTATCAGTCGGCAAAGGCAGAAAAATCAAGGAGGGATGGACCTAAACAAAAATTTACATCTTAGCCAAAGAAAAATCAGACTCCTCTGTTTACCGCAAGGAGCGGGCAGGTGTGGTTACAGGGTTGGCCACCAAAATAAGAGGCTGCAAGTTTTCAGAGGCTAAAGTAGCATTTGGGTATATATTTGCTCAAAGCATATAAAGCTGTTCGTAAATGATTTTAAAGTGACACTATCTGTGTTTAGAAATTCCAAAGTAATCAGGAAAATCAGATTTTTATTGCACTTTAGAAATAGTAGTAGCTGCAAGAATATGGTGTGGCATGATCACAAATGCCCGAGGGAAGCGCAGAGCCAGGAGCCAGTACATGCCACCAGGGCAGACTTGGTTAGTATCCATCTGTGACAAGTCCCTTTCTTGATTCAGGTTTAAATAGGGCAGTTTAGAGCTAGCTTTCAGATTAAAAGAGCACAAAGTCAACCTTGTATTATGAAAATCAAACCCTATTCTCTATCAAGGTCGTCAGCAAGAGCTATTTCTTCCCTTTCTCACCCACTCTCTGCTCCCACCTTCTGTCCCTGGCTAAAACCGGGTTCTAGGGTTAGGAAGGAAGGTGACAGGAATCTTAAGAGACCTCATTTTGGAATGAGGGCTTCTTGTCCCTGGAACTAAAGGAATAAAGCCAAAGAAAGGAATATTTCAGGAGAGGGGCTGAGGGGAAGAAAGTCTGAACTTTGAATAAAAGGAATGAAGTAGGATTTAATTTAAACCAGGGCATTACTTCCTTTTTATTAGCTTTGATTGTACATAAGACATTGCATAGTTTTTTTTTTCTTTTTTCCTTTCATTCTTTCTATTTTTAATTTAAAGCCAATTTGGTAACATAGGACTTGTTCTGTAAATATAAAAATAGAATAGTACAATAGCCCACGTACAGGAGGGGAGGAAATGGGGGCATGTACCCTCGCTATGAAGATCACTGAATTTTTTACACAAAGAACAAATCTCTCTATCCAACATTGTCATTAGGACAGAAAGATTTTTTTTCCTTTTTCTTTTTTTTTTTTTTTTATCATTTCAATATAAGAAAAGGACCCCTCTCAAGATGAGGTTTCTGCTTTTGCAGTGTTGGATATGTTATTATATAAAATGTGGTTATATTCTCTGCCTCTTACATTAACAATGGGGGCAGGGGTAGGGGGTGGGTCCGAGGGGCCTGAAATGACAGAATGAGGGACACACAATAGGATGGCCGTGACTCTGAACAAATAAATAAAACATGTGAATCACAGTCTCTGCTCTACCTCCCTCCCCCCTCCCCCCCCAACTGTGATTAAATTTGCTGTGGTCATTTCCCAAATGTCTGCCTGATTAAAAAAAAAAAAAAAAAAAGGAAGGAGAAGCAGCAGCAGCAGCAGCCCCCGGACCCTCTTCTCACACTGTGATGCGACTTCAAGTGAGGGCCCTTCCTGGAGCTGGCGATCTCTACTCCTGCCATTCAATCCTACTAGCACAGACCTGCATGCCGCTTTCATTAGCGAAAATGCTCCACATCTGATTGCTGTCCTCCCCCAGACCCCTACATAGAGAAAAGAAAAAAAAACAAAAACAAAACCCAAAAACCTACCAACCCTATAACACCAACCCTGCCCTCTTAATAAACGACTTCCCAAACTACCCCCAGCATCACACTGAAACCCTAGGCGCCTGGGGCTTGGTAATGGGATTTCTCGTACCCCTTCCTACAACCACCAACGCAGCTTCCCAGCAACCTATTGAGTGCACAGGGGGAGAAAAAGAATACATTTTAATAAATCGAGGGGAAAAATGATTTGGGTCCTGTAGCCCTGTTCTTTAGTAATAGAAAAAGGTGAGGTTGCTGGGGGGAGAGGGAGGGGGAATTTAATATTGCGAGAGATAATAGCAACTATGTTAATATCCGGAATTTTCAATGTACCATAAGTACATTTTGTTTTTCCTTTTAGCACGATTTATAATTAAAGATTTTAATCTGGCTTCACATTGAGTTAATAAGCCCTTTGATTGATTAGGATTCATAAAATTGCCATTTCCCGCTGATGCTTTGTGTTTCTGGGGATGTTCTTTTGAAAAGCTGGGTTAAGGTGAATAGGAAGCAGCCATTGTTTAGGCTGAGCTGTGCCAATTCTGGGAACTCGGAACTGCTTTATTCAGAGTTTGTCCCCTGCAATATCTTGTTGTTCGGCCAAATTAATGCAGATAGGATCTGCTGGGCTACAGTGTAGCCATTTGGGGGGGGGGGGGGCTTTTTTTTATTATTATTTCAGCAGATGTTCCAGGCAATTTCTGCCTCTGTTTCCTGACCTGTTCTTTGGCTTAAAAAAATAAATAAAATGAAAGCCATGATGAAAGAGCATCAAATTGATAAACAGAATGTTACAAACTGTTTCAAAGATAAAGGAGAGAAAGGTACCAACCAAATACATATGAATGCAGCAAACCCAAGGAAACTGGGCTCTGCTTTTTCTCTTAAAAATTCAACTTCAGAGGCTGTGCAACCAATAAATTATCCTTTTGCATTAATGGCCAATACTGCAATATGTGGGAAGTGTCCTCCCTCAGCTAAAGGGATGTCTTAGAAATGTAAACACAAATGAATAAATAGAAGAGAGACGCCGAGGGAGGGAGGCAGTGAGGCGGTGTGCTAATGCTGTTTTATCAAGTTAAATAATAGATCCTGCCACCCCTCCCTCCAAAACCAAACCAAAATGAAGAGCAAAATCACTAAACAATAAGTTCTTTGAAGAAAAAAAGGAGAGGAAGGAAGGAAGGAAGGAAGGAAGGAAGAGAAAGAAAGAAGAAAGAAAGAAAGAGAAAGAAAGGAAGAAAGAAAGAAAAGAAAGAAAAAATGTGAAAAAGAGCCAGTGATTTGAAATGTCCTGTCAGAGGACCCCTTTTCTTCTCTTCATTGTACTCTGCATGTCTATACGGGAGTGTGTACAAGAGAATTCTTTTCTCCCCCTTATTTTGAGCAGGGGAAAAAAAAAGTGATTCTCTTCAGCTTCCGAAGGGCCTCACCGTGGGGACTGAACCAGAGCAAATTCTCTTTGTGTTTCTTGCTCTGAAGGGACCTGCTATTGTTGATCGCGGGGCCTCTTGTAAGACCCAGCAGAGCTGTGGGCTGTGGGCAAAGCTTCTTCAGGTAACACTCAACTTGTTTGGGAATCGATACTACCTCTCCTCCCCTGTCATCCACCCCAATTTACTTGGTACAACTAGCATTTTCCCCTCCGTTTATCATCATCGAGATGTTCTCCAAATGCAAACATTTTTTAGAGCTTAGTGAGGAAAACCGGCAGCCACGTCCAGGACACGTCCAGCCCGGAGAAAGCGCCCAGACAGCCGAACCCCAGGTGGGCTGGGAGGTGAGGCTGGGCTGGCTGCTCTCCCACACCTTTACCTGGGGCTCTGCCTGGCTTTTGTTCCCAACGTGCAAAGCCCATCTCGGTGCCTGTATTGCCGAAGACTCATCCCAGGCAGCATCTTCAGCCCTTTTCTCACTCAGTCCTCACCACACAGCCTCATCGACCCCCTCCCCGGCCCTCCCCCGCAACCGAGGTTTCTGTTTTTGCCATAAAATAGCAAACACCAGCACAAAGTAGACAGTGGCCAAATCCTCGGAGGCAAGTGGGTTTGGGTTTGCAAACAGACAGCGATGTCGCTACCTACCCCAGGAGTCCTTGCTTTGCCATCACTGACCTCATGAATCCCGGACCAGCGGGCCTGATTGGTGGGCTTTTAAACGTGACTGATGAAGAAAATTTACTCTGGGAGGCGGGGAGGTCCCCCTCCCTACAACCAAATAGAATGTGCCCTGATGCATTATATCTTTTACAAGAAAAAAAAGAAAAAGAAAACAAAGCTCGACACACATTTGTGGCAATGCAGAAATAAATTTAAAACAAACTCCCCCCCTTTGTTTTTTCTTTCCTGGGTCCTAGGCAATGACAGCAGAGAACGAATCATTCCCGGTGCAGTGTCTTACATCAGTTAAAGGGACCTTTGAATGAATGTCAGCTCCTTTCTACCTTACTGCCAGTCGATCGATGCTTCATTAGGGCCGAATTGTCTTTTGCCCATGCAACCTTGAAAACAGTCCCTTTAATTACCTGTGAGGAAGTCGGGGACCCTCCTTTCCCCTGTATGTCCCTCTCTCCCCCTTCCCTCTTCTCTCTGGTTCTTCTCTCTCTCTCTCTCTCTCTCTCTCTCTCTCTCTCTCCCCCCTCCCCCTCTCCTTCTCCCCCCCCTTTTCAGGGAAGTGAGGTGGCTAGATGGGGGTCACTCACATTTTTATTCACAGTCAATCACTCCTTGATAGAGAAGCTGGGAGGAGAAGAGAAAGGTGGGGGCAGGGGGAAAAGAAAGAAATATCAGACCCCAAGGTGAGAGAGCAGGGTTCAAGTCCAGACTACAGATCTATTGAAGAGGTTTCAGCCAGGCAGGCCTCCACTTGACTTTCTCATCAGCCAGCTTTATGGATTCTCAGCTGCTCCCTTTACACCACAGCTCCGTGCATCTCCCCGCTGCTAATTACCAGGGGTTTCTCAAGAATGCAGAGCTGGGCCCTGCCAAGGACCCCAAAGGATTTTGGACGGGCTTCATCCAGGTCACAAAGAAAAGAGGGAACCTGTTGGCTAAATATTTTACAGAAATTGGGAAATACAGGAAATACAAGGAACAGCGCAGCTCGATTTAATCCCTCCCATCGAAACTGAAGGCGTTCCAAATAACTGTAGTCCTGCAAGTCGAGCACTGGAAGAAACTGCATAAATAATCATATTTGTTATGCACTATTAAAAATTCAGAAAGATTTTAAATTCAAGTGATAATCTGGTCATCCTGAGGGATAGGCTTGTATTTAATAGCCAGGTATTGTTACCTATTCAATTATGATGGGAAATATTCTAATGAAGTCATGAACCTCAGCAGAGGACTGTTAATCACCTGTGCTCTGTTAGCGCCATGTTGAAAAACATACCTGCCCAAGCTGAGCTTCCTCCTAATGTGATGTCAGTATCGCATCTGGAACCTTCTCCCCTCAGAGATCCCTGGGCACCTGGAAATACATGGCTGGAAACTACGAAGCCCATCTGATCTTCCCCGTGGCTGTATTTCTATCCAAGCAACGAGTCAGGGATCAAGGATGCATTTCCCCCCAAATTTACACAAAAGGGTGAAAATTACATTGCACTACCCCCTTCTCACTGTCCCGCCATCTCCACAGGCACACACACGAACTCTGCAGGGTTGGGGTCCCAGAGAAAATATGGGACGACAGTTAATTTGAACTTCAGATAATGAATAATTTTTTATATAAGTATGTCTCAAATATTATACCAAAAATTTACTCATTGTTTACCTGAAATTCAAATTTAACAGGGCATCTTTGGTTTTTTTAACTTGCTAAGTCTGGCAGTCAAGATTCCTCTTAAACCCAGGTATTTTCTGCAAACAAGTGAGGATAGCAATGACTTCCAGTCGCTTAGAAAATACGTAATTATAAAAGGATGTATTTGAATATTTTGGAGTCTAGCTTATGACACAGAAATGTGAAGTGTTATACTGTGTGCAGGTGCCCCACTCTGTCAAAAGCCATCTCATGCAGTCTCAACATACAAACTCCACCGATTGAAGAGGTGACCATAGGCCTGTGTATGCCCGTTCAGCTCAGTTGTATAAAAATGAGGACTCTGGATAAAAATTGCCAACCCCCTTGTACACAGGCTGGGGCCACGCAGTCATCATCACCTGGCAGGCCTTGTGTCGTAGCCCAGTCCTGCCCAGGCTGCATCAGAGGTGTGTGGCCACACCCCACACAGGCCTGGACCTTGTGGTCCAGCAGTGAACACTGAGCCTTCACATGCATTCGATCTGGTCCCTGGAAAGTGTGCAGGGAGGAGGTGGGGAATGTATCCTGCGTCCATGCTCAGTGCTTGATCTCACTCGGGAGCCTGTGATGTCACCACATTAAGTTAAAATAACCAGCCAACAGGACAACAGGGGCCCAGGGCTGGGAGGGAGGCAGAGTGAGTCAGGGGAAATACACTTCTGTATCTTCATTGCCATTCATGCTCAGGGAGAGTGTCCCATGTGAGGAGAAGGGGTTGGCCCAGGCCTCAGTTTCAGCATACAGGGTCCTCACACTTGCTCTCAGCTGGGAGGTCAGCGGGTATTTTCCTAGCCTTAATTTAGTCTGCCAAGTAAACAGAAGAGTTTAATTTCTATTTATGTATTTCTGTCTGCATGTTTTCAATACTTTGTGCCAAGTGGGGGACATGTCAAATCTTACATAAGTTTGCTGGGCCCAATATAAATATTCAAAAGATGAGAACATGTTTCAGGACGCAGACGGGTGGATAGAGTGAAGGTCAGGCTGACCTGATGCTTTTGGATAACTCCTGCCTTGTGGGCAGGGGCCAGTGCTGTGATTTTTGGGAGGAGCAGAGGAAATGTGGTCTTTGAGATGACTGCCAATGCCTATTCCGAAAGAGCATCTCTCTCATTTGCCTGGATTCAAAATTCCCTACATGTATGAGGCATAAGCAAAGCAGTGCATGCCCACGCCTTCGTGTGTGCACAGGCTCAGCCCGGCTCACACCGGCGTCTGCAGCGACCTCAGACAGTGAGCGTGGTGCTGGCGTCTTCACTCAGCTGATTCTGGAAACCCTCCAATATGGTGCTCCTGGTCTGGGTTGCAGTCAAGGCATATGTTTATCAACAATCACAGTATTTGATCTAGAAAACAGTGAAAGTGATGGTTGATAGGATGATCCTCAGATTGCTCTTGTTTCTGAAGTGGGAAGAGAGAGCACGGGGTTCACAGATATTTAGAAAAGAAAAGGGAAGGGGTATGTATGTGACTTCTTTTGGGAGTCAGGGAATGGAATTTTCTCCAGAGGAGAAAATAGCTATTCTTCTTTTACCCCTTTAACCAATGGTGAAATGATAAGGTAGGAAGTTAAGGTAGGAAGTTAAGAGGCTAAGACTATCCTCGTAGAAAATGTGGGGGAAACAAAAAGGTAGGGTTGCGATCTTTGGGCTCTTGAAGCAAAAAGGGCTAATCTCCTTTATGGGATTTCTTCTTATGAGAGAAAACATGGTTTCCCTGAAAGTAGATTAAAAAAGAGACCTCAACTATTAAAAAAACAACCAAAAAAAAAGAGTTCCACCTGCAAAGTATTTTTTTTTTCTATTTCATTTGTACTCCTCTAGGAGTCCAATTAGCCCAAATGGCTGTGGAAGCAGTTATTCCCGAGGGCCATTGAAGCCGTTGTCCTCTTGGGCCCATAACGTGCGAAAGCCAGTAGTCGTGTCACACCAAAGAAAAACGCATTTTCTTTAAATACAATGTGTCTGCCTTACAGACTATGGCAATGAGCTCCAAAAAACTCACCCTAATGTAAGTCTGTAGCTTGTAGCTGCCTAGGCAGAGCTGATTAACATCTGTAATATTCAGAATACAGACTTCTGCTCTCATAGCATGGACATCCCTTGCGTAGTCTGTGAGTTCCTACTTCTATTCATACATGTGAGTGTGCAGAGAAAAACAGTGTCTGTATATGCCGGGCATCAAAAAGCAGTTTCTTTCCGCAGTGAGTTTAATATATTCAGTAACCTTCTGTTTATTTGGGTATTATTTGCTGAAAACACATGGAAAGCTTTGGCCTAAGAGTGTAGGAAAACCCAGACCAAGTGTTGATCCCAAGCTCTCCTCTTCTCACACAGATGCCTGGACCCACGTGGGCAGACGGCAGAAGAACTGTCTCTCTTTACTGCACAGCATCAAATAAGGTCAGTAATGCTGCTTGTGCTCCGTCTTCTTTTACTGTCCATGTTATCGAGGAAACCTATAAAAGTTCCCTCTTTTGATATCTTGACCCATGGTGCTGCTCGCATGCTGCTTTGTGGTTTAGAGATTTAAAGAAACAGAGAGGGAAAAAGAGTGAGAGAGAGAGTTTGCCTTAGGTGATAAACAGCAGTGCAAGGCCAGAGCCCTTATTAAAAAAAACAAGAAGAAGAAGGAAAAGAAAAAAGAAGAAGAGAAGCAGCCGTAGCAACAAGAGAGTTTGGAAATGATCGGGGATGTGGGGGGCTTGCAGGAAGAGGTGAGGGCACGTAAGGGAGGACGCAAAATCAGCTTCACCCAATAACAGCGCAGAATAGAATTCCAGGCATTCACAGACCCATTTGCACCCTAGCTTGAATGCAGAGAGAGGTATATGACATACCTGTCTACAGGGCCACCCAGTCATGGAAGAAACACTTGGAAACCCACGGGTACACTTATTCAACTCTCTCAGTTTTCAAAGACAAAAAAAAAAAAAACCTTGTCTGATAACATAGGTTATTGGCATCTTTTTTCAGTGGGAAATTGAAATTAGATGTGGTCACACCCCCTCCCTCTCCCCCCCTCCCCCACATACACACACACACACACAGTCTTCCTTGTTAGATCGTACCTTCTTGGGCAGACCTCATTGCCTATGCCCCTGCCTCCCCTGTTACCAGTGGTGTTTCTTTGAGTAAGATGTGTCTGTGACTTTGGACTCAAAGGATGTCATTACATTGGTTCATTGAAGTAACCACTGTGCACTGTGTGAGGCTCACAATGCGTGTCTATCCAGGTTAGCCCAGTTACTGAAAACATGGTGGAGGGAGGTGCTGCTGTTGCTGGGAGTTTGTTCACTGACTAGGAAGGGCAGACCTACCTGTTCATTTTTCTCCAACTGCTCCCATGTGGGATGTCAGGATAGCCAACACAGTGATTCTAAATTTCTAAATTGTCAGGTCTCTGCTGTGTTAGCAGATGGACATGTGCCAGGAGTGAGGAATTAGGGGCTGTGTGCGGAACAGGACCACTTATGTAGGAGATGGTGGCACTGTGTGTTTCGTCTTCTGTCTGGACTTCTCCTCTGATCCCTGATTTGATGGGAAGTGGGATTGTTTCCTTGGGAAGGAGAGAATATTTATATGACTTTTTCAGAGAGATGTGATTTTAGAAATAAATACTGCGGTTTGGTTTCTGGAATGCAGCCCATAAGCATTTCTTGTTGGTATACCTTCAGAGCTGGGGTTTGGATTTCATGCTCAAGTGCAGGGTGACTTTCTACTTTTTTGTGGACCTTTTGTTAAATTTTATTACAATACTCCTTAGTGAATTTTTTTCCCAAACCTTTTACAACAAAGGAAACAGAAGAGGGCATAAGATGAAACACTGAAAGCAGTGGCATGAATGCTTTCCCATTTTTTATTTTGGTCTGGGTAGTGAAAAAATAAAAACTAGAACAGTGATACAACAGTGATTGACATGACACATACATATGCCGGGTGGTAATGCACTGCTCGTGTTCAACCCTCGGAATGCTCGCATGTGATCACTTGGCTCCTCCACCTCTTTTATTCTCACAGTTTACTTGGTCAAAAACAAAGAATGTAGAAACGACTAGTCATCATTCCAGACAACTTGTAAAGCAGTGAGCCTCATATGTGAAGGGTGAAGGCAGGGAGAAAAGTTAAAGTGTGGCCTTTCAGGACCGCATCAGCAAGTCCCACATTCTTCCTTTGTACAGATTCAATATACGGTTGACTCTTGAACAACATGGGTGTTATGGCTCCAATACCCAAACAGTAAAACATCGCATAACGCTACAGTAGGACCCCCATATCTGCAGGGCCTCCATATCCACGGTTCTGCGTTCGCAGGTTCAACTAACCGCAAAAAATCCACATAGAAGTGGATGCTCACAGTTCAAACGCCTGTTGTCCAAGGATCAACTGTACTACTTGTGGCTTGAAAGTACATAAGATTTCACTAAAGCCAGCTTTGGTCCCTTCACCACATGTCAGTTTTCTTCTGGTAGTGTGTAAGAGAAGGCTGATTTATACGCCACCATTATTGCATGGGTTTCCTGAAGGGTCTTGAGCTGCTCCAGTGTGGAGAGGGGCTTGAACTGGTTGGTCTCAGACGTTGCTTTCCCATTCAGCATGATGGTAGCCTCTGTGTTTGCAGGTCTCAGAGGAACCCCTGTTAATCATTAAGGAGTGATTTTAGAGCTGGAATCAAAACACAAGAAAACACCCACTAGCTTTCTTATCTTAGGGATGAAAGTAATATCAGTGATGCTGAAATTTGAGCCATGAGCAGCTGAAGTTTTGGAGACAAATATCAGCTGCAACATCACGTCTACTCAGGCCTTGGGAACTCCGTGATGAGTGAGTAAATTCAATTGGTCGTAACTGAGTCAGGTCCCTTATTCACCCAGCATGTGATGAGATAGATAACTTACTGCTGGTATCTTTTGGATGCTCAGGTCAGATAAAAACTAAGGCAAATTAACATGAACTTGAAAGGTGGGACTGGTGGATGGATGCTCACCACGTGAGTTTCTTTCCTTTTTTAAACTAAAGAATGTCATTGAATTAACCTATGCAAATACATCTTCCCAAATAATAAAACACAGATTCCCTTAGTTAAATGTGCGCCTACCATGCATTGCTTTCATTTTAATCACAGCAGATCAGTTCCTCAAGTCCTTGAGCCTTGAAATGTCGTCCTCAGACAAATCCAGAGTCTTGTGGGCAATGCAGAAGTGTCTAGAAAAAAGTCACATGACTGGGCATATACCCAGGGAAAACCATAATTTGAAAAGACACATGCGGGGCTTCGGAGGTCAGATCCCAGGGAGAGGACAGGGGTTAGCTGCGTGAACACAGCCTGAAGGGGCTAGTGTGCCACAGCTAGCTGGGAGAGAGTCCGGGAAAAAGTCTGGAACTGCCTAAGAGGCAAGAGACCATTCTTTCAGGGTGCGCAAGGAGAGGGAATTCAGAGAACCACCTAAATGAGCTTCAGAGATGGGCACGAGCCATGACTATCAGTGCGGACACCAGAGACGGGCATGAAACGCTAAGGCTGCCGCTGCAGCCAGCAAGAAGCCTGTGTACGAGCACAGGTCACTATCCACGCCTCCCCTCCTGAGAGCCTGTGCAGCCCTCCACTGCCAGGGTCCCGTGATCCAGGGACAACTTCCCCGGGAGAATACACGGTGCGCCTCAGGCTGGTGCAACGTCACGCCGACTTCTGCTGCCACAGGCTCGCCCTGCATTCCGTACCCTTCTCTCCCCCCGGCCTGAGTGAACTGGAGCCCCCTAATCAGCTGCTACTTTAACCCTGTCCTGTCTGAGTGAAGAACAGACGCCCTCAGGCGACCTACACACAAAGGCGGGTCCAAATCCAAAGCTGAACCCCAGGAGCCGTGCGCACAAAGAAGACAAAGGGAAATTTCTCTAAGGAGCAACGGATTAAATCTCCATAATCAATTTGATGTACCCTGCACCTGCGGAATACCTGAATAGACAACAAATCATCCCAAAATTGAGGTGGTAGACTTTGGGAGCAACTGTAGACTTGGGGTTTGCTTTCTGCATCTAATTTGTTTCTGGTTTTATGTTTATCTTAGTTTAGTATTTAGAGTCTATTATCATTGGTAGATTTGTTTATTGATACGGTTGCTCTCTTCCTTTATATATATATATATTTTTTTTTTCTTTTCCTTTTTCTCCTTATGTGAGTATGTATGTGTATGCTTCTTTGTGTGATTTTGTCTGTATAGCTTTGCTTTTACCATTTGTCCTAGGGTTCTGTCTGTCCGTTTGTTTTTTTTAGTATAGTTTTTAGTGCTTGTTGTCATTGGTAGATTTGTTTATTGGTTTCGTTGCTCTCTCCTTTCTTTCTTTTTCCTTTTCTTTTCTTTATTACTTTCTTATTTTTAATATTTTTTTTAATTTAATTATTTTATTTTATTTTTTCTTTCTTTACTTTTTCTCCCTTTTCTTCTGAGCCATGTGGCTGACAGGGTCTTAGTGCCCTGGCCAGGTGTCAGGCCTGAGCCTCTTAGATGGGAGAGCCGAGTTCAGGACGTTGGACCACCAGTGACCTCCTGGCCCCACATAATATCAAACGGCAAAAGCTCTCCCAGAGATCTTCATTTCAATGCTAAGACCAAGCTCCACTCAAAGACCAGCAAGCTCCAGTGCTGGATACCCCATACCAAACAACTAGCAAGACAGGAACACAACCCCACCCATTAACAGAGAGGCTGCCTAAAATCATAATAAGGTCACAGACACCCGAAAACACACCACTGGACATGGTCCTGCCCACCAGAAAGACAAGATCCAGCCTCATCCACCAGAACACAGCCACCAGTCCCCTCCACCAGGAAGCCTACACAACCCACTGAACCAACCTTTCCCACTGAGGGCAGACACCAAAAACAACGGGAACTACGAACCTGCAGTCAAAAGGGAGACCCCAAACACAGTAAGTTAAGTGAAGTGAGAAGACAGAGAAACACACAGCAGATGAAAGAGCAAGGTAAAAACCCACCAGAACAAGCAAATGAAGAGGAAATAGGCAGTCTACCTGAAAAAGAATTCAGAGTAATGATAGTAAAGATGATCCAAAATCTTGGAAATAGAATGGAGAAAATACAAGAAATGTTTAACAAGGACCTAGAAGAACTAAAAAGCAAGCAAACAATGATGAACAACACAATAAATGAAATTAAAATTCTCTGGAAGGAATCAATAGCAGATTAACTGAGGCAGAAGAACGGATAAGTGACCTGAAAGATAAAATAGTGGAAATAACTACTGCAGAGCAGAATAAAGAAAAAAGAATGAAGAGAATTGAGGATGGTCTCAGAGACCTCTGGGGCAACATTAAATGCACCAACATTCGAATTTAGGGGTCCCAGAGGAAGAAGAGGAAAAGAAACGTACTGAGAAAATTCTTGAAGAGATCATAGTTGAAAACTTCCCTAATATGGGAAAGGAAATAGTCAATCAAGTCCAGGAAGCGCAGAGAGTCCCATACAGGATAAATCCAAGGAGAAACATGCCAAGACACATATTAATCAAACTATCAAAAATTAAATACAAAGGAAAAATATTAAAAGCAGTAAGGGAAAAGCAACAAATAACATACAAGGGAATCCCCATAAGATTAACAGCTGATTTCTCAGCAGAAACTCTGCAAGCCAGAAGGGAGTGGCAGGACATATTTAAAGTGATGAAAGGGAAAAACCTACAGCCAAGATTTTCAACCCAGCAAGGATCTCGTTCAGATTTGACGGAGAAATTAAAACCTTTACAGACAAGCAAAAGCTAAGAGAATTCACCACCACCAAACCAGCTTTACAACAAATGCTAAAGGAACTTCTCTAGACAGGAAACACAAGAGAAGGAAAAGCCCTGCAATAACTAACCCAAAACAATGTAAAAAAGGTAATAGGAACACACATATTGATAATTACCTAAAATGTAAATGGATTAAATGCTCCAACCAAAGGACGTAGATTGGCTGAATGGATACAAAAACAAGACCCATATATATGGTGCCTACAAGAGACCCACTTCAGACCTAGGGACACATACAGACTGAATGTGAGGGGATGGAAAAAGATATTCCCTGCGAATGGAAATCAAAAGAAAGTTGGAGTAGCAATTCTCATATCAGACAAAATAGACTTTAAAATAAAGACTATTACAAGAGACAAAGAGGGACACTACATAATGATCAAGGGATCAATCCAAGAAGAAGATATAACAATTGTAAATATTTATGCACCCAATATAGGAGCACCTCCATACTTAAGGCAAATGCTAACAGCCATAAAAGGGGAAATTGACAATAACACAATCATAGTAGACCACTTTCACCAATGGACAGATCATTGAAAATGAAAATAAATAAGGAAACACAAGCTTTAAATGATACATTAAACAAGATGGACTTAATTGATGTTTATAGGACATTCCACCCGAAAACAACAGAATACACTTTCTTTTCAAGTGCTCATGGAACATTCTCCAGGATAGATCATATCTTGGGTCACAAATCAAGCCTTGGTAAATTTAAGAAAATTGAAATTGTATGAAGGATCTTTTCAGACCACAACACTATGAGACTAGATATCAATTACAGGAAAAAATCTGTAAAAAATAACAAGACAAGATTGCCCACTCTCACCACTGTTATTCAACATAGTTTTGGAAGTCTTAACCACAGCAATCAGAGAAGAAAAAGAAATAAAAGGAATGCAAATTGGAAAAGAAGAAGTAAAACTGTCACTGTTTGCAGATGACATGATACTGTACATAGAGAATCCCAAAGATGCTACCAGAAAACTACTAGAGCTAATCAATGAATTTGGTAAAGTAGCAGGATACAAAATTAATGCACAGAAATCTCTTGCATTCCTATACACTATTGATGAAAAATCTGAAAGAGAAATTAAGGACACACTCCCATTTACCATTGCAAGAAAAAGAACAAAATACCTAGGAATAAATCTATCTAAGGAGACAAAAGACCTGTATGCAGAAAACTATAAGACACTGATCAAAGAAATTAAAGATGATACAAACAGATGGAGACATATGCCATGTTCTTGCATTGGAAGAATCAACATTGTGAAAATGACTATACTACCCAAAGCAATCTACAGATTCAGTGCAATCCCTCTCAAACTACCAATGGCATTTTTCACAGAACTAGAACAAAAAATTTCACAATTTGTATGGAAATACAAAAGACCCTGAATAGCCAAAGCAATCTTGAGAAAGAAAAACAGAGCTGGAGGAATCAGGCTCCCTGACTTCAGACTGTACTACAAAGCTACAGTAATCAAGACAGTATGGTACTGTCACAAAAACAGAAATATAGATCGGTAGAACAGGATAGGAAGCCTAGAGATAAATCCACAAACATATGGTCACCTTATCTTTGCTAATGGAGGCAAGAATATACGATGGAGAAAAGACAGCCTCTTCAATAAGTGCTGCTGGGAAAACTGGATAGCTACATGTAAAAGAATGAGATTAGAACCCTCCCTAACACCATACACAAAAATAAACTCAGAATGGATTAAAGACCTAAATGTAAGGCCAGAAACTATCAAACTCTTATAGGAAAACATAGGCAGAACACTCTATGACATAAATCACAGCAAGATCTTTTTTGACCCACCTCCTAGACTGGAAATGAAAACAAAAATGAACAAATGGGACCTAATGAAACTTAAAATCTTTTGCACAGCAAAGGAAAGCATAAACGAGACGAAAAGACAACCCTCAGAATGAGAGAAAATATTTGCAAACAAAGCAACTGACAAAGGATTAATCTCTAATATATACAAGCAGCTTATGAAGCTCAATATCAAGAAAACAAACAACCCATTCCAAAAATAGGCAGAAGACCTAAATAGACATTTCTCCAAAGAAGGTATACAGATAGCCAACAGACACATGAAAGGATGCTCAACATCACTAATCATTAGAGAAAAGCAAATCAAAAGTACAATGAGGTATCACCTCACACCAGTAAGAATGACCATCCTCAAAAAATCTGCAAACAATAAATGCTAGAGAGGGTGTGTAGAAAAGGGAACCCTCTTGCACTGTTGGTAGGAATGTAAATTGATACAGCCACTATGGAGAACAGTATGGAGGTTCCTTAAAAAACTAAAAATAGGACTATCATACGACCCAGCAATCCCGCTACTGGGCATATACCCTGAGAAAACCATAATTCAAAAAGAGTCATGTACCACAATGTTCACTGCGGCTCTATTTACAATAGCCAGAACATGGAAGCAACCTAAGTGTCCATCGACAGATGAATGGGTAAAGAAGATGTGGCACATATATACAATGGAATATTACTCAGCCATAAAAAGGAACAAAATTGGGTCCTTTGTAGAGACGTGGGTGAGCCTAGAGACTGTCATACAGAGTGAAGTAAGTCAGAAAGAGGAAAACAAATATCGTATATCAACACATATATGTGGAATCTAGAAAAATGGTACAGATGAACTGGTTTGCAAGGCAGAAATTGAGACAACAGATGTAGAGAACAAATATATGGATACTAAGGGGAGAAAGCAGCGGGAGTGGGGTGGTGGTGGTGGTGGTGGGATGAATTGGGAGATTGGGATCGACATATATATATTAATATGCATAAAATAGATAACTAGTAAGAACTTGCTGTATAAAAAAAAATAGAATTCATAAAAAGGAAAAAGAAAGCCACATGAGAACAAAGGCAGTTTAGAGACTCTGGCTTCACCTGTGATGTTTCCCGTGTGTGTCCTGGGTACCACTTTAGGTGGCACAGCTGCGTTTCTTAATAGTGTTTTTATTCTTAAATATATTAAAATATAATTAACACATTAAATCCCCAATTTTATAAGTACTTTGGCTGAGGCTGCAATTAAATGAGGTTGCACTTTACGTAGATGGAATGAATCGCATTTCTTTTCTGTGGTACATTGACTTTGATGAAACACAGTAATGGCGGGAATCATAAAAGTGGTACAAGAATGTCTGAAGTTGGGAAATGACAAGCTTTTGGGTAATGCTAGCCAGTATAAACTGAGGCTGTAGCTCTTACAATTTCCCGCTCAGAGAACCTGTGTTATTGTTTCCTGCTCTAAACTTCATATTTTTAAAAAAATTTTTCAGCATACAGAAATGCACACATTATGTAATCATTCATTTTTCTGTTTAAAGATATCTATACCTGCTGATAAGCATAAAGTAGTTAGTGTTACTGACTGAATTGGTGTAACTCCAGCCAACCCCGAATTACTAATCCCAAACAGAAGCGTAATATGTCCTTAGGACAGTTGTTAGCAAGTATTGGAAGCCACCTGCAGCTTGCCCAATGACGGGGAATTTCTTTTAAATAGAGAGGGACATCTCTTAGAACCCAAGGGCCAATATCAGGAACTGCTGGATCCAGGAACTGGGAGGTGAGCAGCACCCCAGGGAGAATGTTCTCTTGGTCTCTTATCCCTCGTTCTCTTTGCAGATCTTTATTCTTTCAGCAGACTACCTTTTCTTACTACCCTCTCCTCACAGGAGATGAAAAATGGCTGTTCACAATTCCTAAGTTATATTCCAGCAATGTAAAGGACCAGCTCTCTCAGCTCTGATTCCCTGAGTCTCTGGGGAAGAGACTCTGACTGACCCTTCTTGGGGCCAGATGTCCATTCTGGTCTCACCAGTGGTGTGCTGCTGCTGTTCAATACAACCATTATTGAAGAGTAGATTATTTAAACTTACAATTAAATAATTTTAAATGTAATAATTCCTCAAAAATTATCACTTTATTACATTTTACTGTTTATGCTCCCAAGGTTATTTATGGCTGTTGTATTATATGATAGAATTCCTCTATAATGGTATGCTACTATCATCTTTTCTGAACTTTCCATTCAGTAAAGTGTTGGGAGCTTGAAATCAGCTGTGGTGGGAGTATTTACACCATGGAAATTGGCAAACACTACAAATCAGAGTGTTGTTGTTATTGTTATTGTTGTTTCCTGTAGAGCTGATTGTTAAATATTTATCAGTACACCACTGATAAATGAATATAATCCACTCCAGGTGGCTATTGGGCCTGGGTCCCTTTCTCTGTAAAATGAATGGTGACAGCATTCTACCTCATGGATGAGTCAGGGGAACAGGACCATTATGAGAATCCCTGTAAACTGGACTTTACCCACCAAAATCTAAAGGCTTTCCTTTTGTACAAAGTGAATATCCTAGTTCTTACTCATTTATTTTCATACTTTCTGCTACAAAATAACACGAGGAACATTTAGACGTCATTATTGGTTGTCAACTGTGATGATGATGATAATGATGGTGATGCTAGCTAACATTCTGAGCACTGTTTTAAGGCTCTTTACACATATGAGCTTATATGATCTTCATAACACCTATCATTCAAACTCAATTCATTTTAATTCAACAAATATTTATTGAGCACCTGCAATACGCCAGGTTCTGTTCTATGCACATAAGAGACATTGGTGAGGAAACAGAGATCCTCATTGTTTACATTCTGTCTGGGGCAGACAAACAAATATTACACATATTAAAGTTACACATTACAGAGTACAGTAGAGGGGATGTGTGCCATGAAATAAACCAAAGATAGAGCAGGGAGAGGGGAACTGAAAGGTCTGGGGATGGGGGCAGGAATGGGGTCATTAGAATAGAGCTCCATGAAACGATATTTCTGCAAAGACTTGAAGGAGGTGAGAGAGTTGCCTTTGAGGATATTTTGGGGAAGAGTGTTCCAAGCAGAGGAGCTGCAAGTGGCAAGGCCCTAAGGTGGACACATGCTTGGTGTGCCAAAGAAACATCAAGGAGATCAGTGTGGCGGGACCCTAATGAGCAAGAGGAAGAGAAGTAGGTAGTTAGCGAGGTAAGGGAGGTGGGATGTAGATCACCTTGTAGGCCTTTGGAAGGACTTTGACTTTGACCTTGAATGAAAGGGGAACCATTATGGGATCTTGAGCACAGGAAGAACATGACCTCACCCAGGTTTCAAAAGGACCACTCTGGCTTCTGTGTTGAGAATAGAGAGCAGAAGAAGACAGCTTACTGCTGTAATCTGGGTGAGTGATGTCATCGTCTCTGACCAGCAGCCATGGGGGTGAAAAGAAGTGACTGGAGGTCAGATTCGGTGTGCATTTTGGAGGTAGGGATGAGAAGATGTCCAGATGGTTTAGATATATAATATGAGAGAGAGAATTCAAGGATGACTGTAGCGCTTTTGTCTTGAGCAATCGGGAGGATGAAGTTGCCATCAACTAAGGTAACAGTTACCACCAGGCAGTGGGCAGATTTAGAGGAGAAAAATAGTTTAGCTGAGTTGATTTTCAAATGGATATTAAAAATCTAAGTGAAGATGTTGAGTAACCCATTGGATATTAAAGTTTGGAGTTTGCAAGAGAAGTCTGGGCTAGAGATGCTAATGCAGGAGTCCTTGGGACATAGATGGTATTTAAACCATGAAACTGGACATGGTCACCAAGACAATGAGGATGATGACCCAAAGAGAGAGAAAAATTGATGATACAAGAGAGGAAGGGAGACTAACTGGAGAGACATCCTTCAGTAGGTAGGAGGGCTAGGTTCTAGTATGAAGTGAAGGGATTGACTTTAGATAAGAGAGTGAGTAGTTTATCCACCTTAACAGGATGACAGAATATGAAAGTGCAGACGCTGGTTGGTGGGTGGATGTGGTACTTAGGAGTTTCTGGAAATTCACTTCTGGTGACTTCGCTTTTCTTAATAAAGTAGGAAACAAGGTCCTCAGCTGAGAATGAGGATGGGGAAGAAGGCATTGACGGTTTGAGATGAAAGGAGAAAATGTCCCAGTCATCCTTTGGAAAATAAAATGGTAAAAGAAGTATAAAAATACAAAGTGATCAGCAGCCAGCATAAAAGGTCCACTTGAGATTGATGGTCATAATATGGGTACAATGATTATTTTTCCATTACATGAGGGAACCTAGGCTCAGAGAGGTTAAGTTACTTATATAAGGTTACACAGCTAGTAAGTGGCAGAGTCAGGATTTGAATCCGACAGTTGGGCTCCTGAATCCATCCTCTTAAACGCCACAAGATATACTTCAGAGTTAACTTAAAAATGACTGTGATTCTACTTCTTATAATGGCTACTAAAATAAGAGCTTTCTAGTAATGGAATATAGCAAATCCACAACTCAGAGCCATCAAAAATAACAGCTCTGATTAAAAAGACAAAACAAATCCTACATAAAAATTCTCAGATAAGAAAGGTAGTAAAGTAAGTTCTGGATTAGTGTTTTTTGAAAGGAAAGTTGTTACTAAAAGGTTTCCAAAAGCATTTGAATAGTAGGAGATGCTGACCTGGAAGGTAGCAAGAAACCAGTCTAGACATATTGGGCAGTGGGTATCTGCTAAGCAGAACTGCAGGGCAGAGAAGGGTAGCCAGGGCCATGCGAGGCCTGAGCCCCAAACCTATTCTACCTGAAACACAGATTCCCATTAGGAAAAGCAAGGTATCTTGAGTCTTTTAAAATCCATGCTATTTGTAAGTTTCCCAACAAATAATGGTGGTTTGGAAGAAAAAGCTATTGGGCATCTTTGACCAAAAATAATTATAACTCATCTCTCTTGTTAATCAACAGCTTTAAGACAGCTTTTAGGTTCTCAGTACGTCGGCATGTTTCTCCCATACAGAACCATCCCAGCTGGTGACTGGATGGATGTTTAACCTTCACCAAGGGACAGAATTCAGCTCAAATCCACACCTGGTGTCAAACATTTTTTGTGCCAGACACTGGGGCTATGGAGATGAACAAAATACAGATCCGACCTCCTAAAGATCATAATGTAAAAATAATATAAATAAGTGAACACTCATTGAAGTGCATAGACAGCAAAATATGTAAACAATGGCATTTCAGAAGCCATAGTGAGCTTATCATAATCAATGAAGAACTTCCAGAAAAATGGAAGAATGTTGATAGAGTTAAAGTCGTAATTTAGAACTTCACTCTTCAAAAAGCGTTCCACGCTCCAGTAGCATTGGCATCATTTTGACAGTTTGGTATGCACATAAGACAAGCTATGTCCTAAGTTCTGGGATAAGGGAAGCAGATTTGCAGCCATGGAAATGCATCTCTGGAAGTTCTGGTCACATCTGAAGTGTTAGGGAAGGGAATTAATCTGGAATGCAAGCAGTACATTTCAGTTGCCAAATACGAGGCAGTCATTCCATCCCCCCCTCCCCCCCAAAAAAGTCCTCATAGAGCTGAATCTTGGATATGAAGGGAGTTATTCTCTAAGAAGTTTCTGTTGCCCAGTTGCTGCAGTTGCTGTGTGTCATCACATAGCCTAAGATTGCCTAATTAACGCACTAAGGAGCAGGTGCATCACTTGGGATGTAACAGCAACAATTCCAAATGACACAATTATTTCCAGCACTGGAAATCGGAATTTTTGAGCGTGAAAATCATTTTCCCCTGAATTACTATCTAGGCAAAGGCATAAAGTTACGGTGCCATTGGCTTCCTCAGAAGTCTGCTCTGTTCTGGAATTTTTCTGCAGATTCTGATGGGGACTTTCTCATCTGTCACCTGGGTACTGGGCAGGAGCTGGAGAGCAGCTTTGCCAAGGCTGCCAGCTGACCTCTGCAGGCTGGGAGAAGGCAGGGGCCAGACAGCACCACGGAGAGCGATGCTGCTGGGGAGCTGCCAGCATCCCTCCCCATGTGGGTGGGTGCCACGCCGCTTCTCTCCGTAGGAGGCTGGTTGAACACATCACAGGAGTGAAACCTGCTGATTTGACTTCTCTAGAAGGGCCGGAATATTTTTTATTAATCCTGTTCCTTGGTACCAAATAGGCTTTTTTATGAGCATACCTGAAATTAATAGCAAATCTTTTGACTAGGGCAGCTTTTCTTTTAGCAGCTTCTCTGTCCAATGGGCAAAATTACTATCTACGTAGAGGGGATCTAAACAGCAGAATGAAATACAGAACTGAACAATGTCTGGATAATTTAGACCCCCAATATATTTTACTCTATTTTCAAAGTACTCACCCCCACCACTTCAAGCCTCACCATACATACTGTTTTCATACAATGCATTTATGCTGTGTGACCTCTTCCTTGCTATGCTCGTATTTTATTCTCTGCTGTCCTCAAGGAAACCCTAGCTTATTAATTGTTAAACATGCTAAGGAACTGGGGATTCATTACATGCTGTTCTCAATTCAGAAGGTTGGACAGCCAGATGCCTGTCCTATATCCAGGAGGTTGATGTTCAGTCATGTATCATTATAATGTAGCTGGTGTAATGAAGCTGAGGTCCTGGATGTGATTCCCAGGGTGCCAGTTACCTTGGCTTTCTGGCTGCAGACCATAACTCTATTCTGATACTGCACTTCAAATGGATGAATTGGTCAAAGCGAGACTGAATGAGAGGCTATGACCAACACATCATCCATACTTCAAGAACAAGAACTCACAGCACATTCCTTAGAGCTAGTGTGTATACCAGGGCCTTCTTCGAGCCGCCCCAGCCAGACCTGAAGTCTCCCCACTCTGAATCTCTTCCATGCTTTTCTGTTCTCATGAAACTTAGCACATTCTACTTGAGACCCCAGTAATTAGCGTCCACACACTGTCTTCCTCGCTGGGTTGTAAACTCCTTGGAGATATAAACCATATTGAATACGTTTTTCTATCTCTTACAGAGCTCATGCGCACTCAATAAATATTTGTTGAAAGAATGGATAGAGGATGGATGGTTGGAGAAATGGATAAATAAATAAGTGCATAAGTTGTCTTTGCAAATCTATTGGCTAGTACCTCTGCTGATATCCATCAAGGACAGATAGCTCAGAGATGTAGAATAGAGTGCAAGAAGCCTGCCTGATAACGCTACATCTTCCACGTGACTGATAATCTGATAATGTAGTGTACATCAATTACTCATAACGTGCTGATGACGCATCCCAACAACAACATCCCAACAGCAGAACAAAATCCTTGTGAGTATTTAATGCACGTCTAAAGCCTCTCTGGGAGACTACTCCCGTTTTAGAGAAAAGGGATCTAAAGCAGCAGTTGAATTGTTCTGCACGACCTTGGGCAGTACACAGTAGCATCTGTGGAATTAGCAGGTGTATTCGTTATCTGTTGCTACAACAAATTACCCTAACATTTAGCAGCTTCACACGACGAACATTTATTATCTCCGTTTCCCTGGGTCAGGAGTTTGTGTGCAGTTCAGCTGGCTGCCTCCGTCTCAAAGTCTGTAGTAGGGCTGTGATCAAGGGGTCATCTAGGGCTGCCGGCACCTCTAAGCTCAACTGGGGAGGGTTCGTTCCAAGCTCACTCACGCGGCTGTTGACAGATCTCAGGTTCTCACTGGCTGTCGGCCGGAGCAGTCAACTCCTGGCCTTTGTTTCCACATGGCAGCTCACATATGGCAGCTTGCTTCCTTCCGACTGAAGGCTCCGAGAGAGTGGGAGCGAGCAAGCAAGACGGAAGTCACAGTCTTTTCGTCCCCTAACCTCAGAAGAGACAGCCCATCACATTTGCTATGGTCTCCTTGATAGAAGTGAGTCAGTAGGTCCTACCACACCTATGGGGAGAGGATGGCGTAAGGCCTGAATACCAGGAGGCGGGGATCCTTGGGGACCACCTCAGATACTGTTGACCATGGTGGGTCCCCGAAGATCACAGAGGACCATCTGCCAGCTGCCTCTTACCTGTCTGAACATGTAGTGTTGGGTCACGAGGTGGTGCCAAATAAGAGATCACAGAAGCAGCCTGCCTCAAAAGTGAACCCTATTTTCTCCATTTTGACGGAATACAGAGGTGGATGTGGTTTCTTGCTGGAAAGTTCTGCCAACGACACCTCACATCCTGAGTGGCACCTCAGCCTCTTACCTTCACTGCCCAAGCTCACTTCAGTAGACGGCAATGGATTTCTGGGAAATCAAACAAACGTGGTCTGCACTCACAGTGAACACCTCAGGCTGGGACCCTCTGAGAGGGCAAGACGGCTTTCCCAGTGGGATCAGTGATCAAAATGTTGAGTGTGGGGTGGAGGAAGGAAAAATCCTTCCTGATGGTGTTGGTGAAGCTGAAACTTCGTTCTGAAACCAGTTGTCCCTTGTGTTGGAAATGAATGCTTTGAATTGACTGAAGTCCCCTAGGAGTTTATTCCTTTGTGCCGCTTAAAGCGAGGCTTTCAGGACATAATCAAAGAGATACAGTGAGTGGACGACGAGCAGAGGGTGCTTTTAAGCCCCTTTTGCTTCAAATGGTCATTTGCCCTGAAAGCCCACTGTTACTGCCAAATCTCCTTAACTCCTGAAGCAAGATAACGACATTTTATTAAAGAGCAATTGCTAGATTATTAGCCACCGGGCTTAAAACACTGAAGTATCATCATTCTCCTGCTTCCCTTGGCTCCGATCAACATGGTTTCAGCTGCTTCTGAGATGTGAAGTTCAAAGCAAGCAGTTCTCTCCATCCCTGCTCAGAATTAACCAATAAATTAGAATAACTAAGTGAGAAAGGGTTAGACAAAGGCAGTGTCGGAACTGGAGGCCAGGGCCTGGGTCATTTTGAATATGAAACAAAGCATGGTTTATGTTTTGTATTTTATAGGGTTTAAAACAAAGCTAAAGTATAGCATTAAGGATCAAGGTCAGGGTGTTATCTTTTGTGGGGTGAAAGGGGTACGGGTGACGAGGTCGCAGCTTATGCCAAAGACGTGGCCCCTCCTTTCTCCATAACATTTATTTTCCCGAGCTTCTGTCTAATTAATATAAGGCCTTGCTTGAGCACACTGCCCCGCATTGGGCCTGTCACTCGTTAATCAAGCGACCCTTCTAGCCTTGGGTAATGACCTTGAAAGAATATATCAGCCCATGATGGCGGAAGTGAGGAATTAAATTGTTTCTCTGAGTGCTTATGGTCATTGCTGACAATTTATATCTCACAGCTGCCCTGGGTTGGCCATACCGGCCATTGTGCAGCAATCATTTTCCTGGCCGGGAATGGATTGTGTGCCGGACAGGGACCAAGCTGGCCTCCTGTACATCTCCATCTTTATGTTATTTCCCCCCCACCCCCGCCTTCTTTTAATCCCGTCTTTGTTTCAGAGGCAGGGATTGCACAAAGTTAAAAGCTTTGTCATTAAGGCCCCCAAGAGCCAAAAGCATGGGGGAAATTGTGTGTCTGGCTGTACCCTGCTTTGTCCCTGAGCACACTGCTTTCGCCTCTGCTGATGTAAGGCTGCAAAGGGAAGTGTCTTGAGAATTATGTTAGCACCAAACTCATAAGAGGAAAATTACTGGAAATATTAAAAGGCTGTAAAGGGTGTATTGTATACAAATGATTAAGCCTGAACCATTTCTGGGTCTTTTGAGGAGGTCAGGGAGATATTGGCGGCTGGTCCTGAGGGGGAGACGCAAGGATAGGCGCTTGCATCCTTTTACCTTTTATGGTGGTGTATTTAGAAGTAGTGGCATCTTGGGGTGTGTTGGTGTGCAGCTCAAAATCATACCCTTGTACCAAGATAAATGTTATCTGTACCTGAAATCTGTACCTAAGCCTTATACATCCCCTCAGAATCTGGGCACCCCCTTCTCTTTTTCTGTTTCTTCTTCAAGAAACTAAATAAGTGAACCTTAAGAGCTCTTTTCCCATGAGAAAGTCTTTTTCATTGTTTTACTACACCACCAGTTGGGTATCCAAAAGGATTGAGAGGGAGAATTTTCCCGTTAGTTAATAAAATTCAGCAAATAAATAGTATACCTTTGCATGGCTCAAGCTACAATGACTAGATTTTGTGTGCGAAACTTTATAAACACAATGGCATAGATTTGATTTGTCCTGAGTTTTTTCTTGTCTAAAGATATTTACTAGTTATCACTAAATGTATGTGCTAAAACTTCAAAGAAGAAAAATCAGCAGCAGGGACCTCCAGAGGTGGGGAGAGAGTTAAGTGTTTGTAAAAGCTAAATTGTGATTCCTTCCTTTCACTGGCTCCTGGCTTGGCGCCTGGGTCTGTTTATCGTTATTGGACAATGCCTTCCATACACGGGAAAAATTCTTTTTCCTGGGGTCTGTGTGGTCTGAGAGCTTCTGCAGGTCACAGCTCACTCTCAAACTTGGGGAGGGTCCTTATGTGACCTTATTATATGGAGTGGTTGGCAGAAGGGGGGGCGAAGAGGAGAGCTTCTGTCTAATTGCTCAAGCACACTGGCCCTCTGTGAAATAGGACACATATTCATTCTGTCCTCAGCCCATCTGAAGAAAGACTGTGTACAAATGTGGAAAAGGAAGACTTCTGACAACACACGTGTGAATAAAGGCAGGTGAATAGAATGCAAGCTGACCACACACATGCCGATCCTAACAAGAGTCATATTAAGACGTTTGCCCTTTAAGAGGGGAACTCATGGAAGGCAAAGTCTGCATCATTTTTATCTTGGGATTCTTTACCACAACAAGTAGTGGCTTACAAATCTAAGCACCAAAGGAAAAAAAAAAGATTTACTGAGTGATGGGATTAATCCATCCAGCCCATGATCGAAACATACGAGTCAAGCTGGTTCTTCAGCTCTTAGGGAAATGGGACAAAACGAACTGCCATGGAAGTGATTCTTACCCCTCTGTCTCCCTGTTTTCATTACACACATATATGCTAATGGAAAGGGCTCAAAACTGAAAGTCAGATGCTTCACTCCCATCCCGATGTCACTACTCACTCAAGCATCAACTTTGCAAGAGGCATCCCTTCTCTGGGGGCATCAGAGTATAAATCTTAAATGAAGGGGTTGGACTTGCTAATCTCTGTGGTTCTTCCCAGAATGACATCTCTGTAATTCTAGAGGACTGCTATCACTTTGTGTGAGAGAAAGCCAAGTCATAGGAACAGAATGTGTTTGTGTAAAGAATGAAAAACATGATCAGGGTTGCCTGTGTGCCTTGGACATGGTAGGTGCCTGTAATGTGGCTGGAATTGGTTTGTGGAAGGAATTAGATATCAGATAAAAACCCACGTAATTCAAATCCAAGTTCACACTCAGCCTTCTGTCCTTGCCTCGCTCAGACACTCATGTCAACTACTCACCGTGGCTCCTGGCACAAGCAGAACTGCCAGGATGTCATTTTTCTAATATGTAATTCTAGTGATACTATTTACCTGAAGAGTTTGCAAACTGAAATGATGGAGATTGTGAAAGTTCCCTTTGCTCTTTTACCTAAGTTCTCTAACTCCATCCATCATCCCCTTTTGTAGCATCCATGAGTTGGCTAGACTTCCATTTAACCATCTATGCTTCTGTATTTTCAATGACGGAGGTCTTAATTGCTCCATCTAAATATTATAGGTTTGTGTGCTTGTTTTGATAAAGGGTAGAGTTTCTTCAGGACAGGAATGTCTTCTTTGTGAGGAACATGTAAGAGGTAAGGCAAAGTCAAGGAGAAGAAACTTTGGAAGGGGTGAAAGAGAGAACTTCATCCATCTCCTGTCTTGTTTTCTTTGTCATCCTTTCCTTCAGAATATACACATGAAAAAAACTGAGTTTTCTTCCCCCCGCCCCCCAGCACCACATAAATTGCAGTGAAACATGCCAAGCATCCAGGGCGAGTGGCCATATGCAGGCTGATGATGCCATCTGGGAGTGTGAGAAGATGCCATGGGTGTGGAGCGTGAAGTTATGTCAGTGAACTCTGCCTATGGGACAGGGCCACATCTCACTGGGAAGACAGCACCAACCCTGCCCCTGAGGTGGTACCTCAGATGCTGTTAGCAGAGTGTGCACATCCAGAGAGGGCGCCTGTGGTCACAAGTTCAGAAACCACTAGCGTTAGTGCTTAAATCTGAGTGGTAAGAGATCTCATTGTACCGGGCAGGTACTATGTTCTTTGCTAAATAGCTTTCAGGGGTCTTTGTTTGTTTAGAGGCTTAAATTTTTTTTTTCCAAATTGTCAATATTCCCAAATCATTTCACAGGAAGTCGTCTATATTTGTTATGCTTAAAAACAATGAACATTCATACTCTGATACTGAACTTTGTTGATTGAATGATCATGAATTCTTCTTCCTGTATTCAGTAAGTGCAGACCTATATAACTGACAGTCAGAACTTCTGTGAATCATTGGCTAACCAAGGCTTCCATGCAAACTTGCTATAATTTTAGTCAAAGGGAAAGGAACTTGGCATTTTCATCAAGCCTTGTGAAATCTTTATTACGGGAAAAATACTACCATGGCAGACCCAAGATTCTAAGTGTGAGTTCACCTTTTTGAGCAGGATCCCAACTAACAGGAAAACCTATGTTTAGAGTTTTCCCAGATTTCTCCCTTTGTCTACTTTTACTACATTTTCTCACAGTGGCTTCCATGAGTCATCAGCGGAGAGAGGAGTGATGTGGGGGCTTGGAATAGAACAAATATGGCGTTCAGTGTGAGCCAGAGATATCACTCCTCCCCCAACCTGTCTACAGGATCCATCTGTTCATTTAAGCAAAAGTTGACCAGTGCTGTTCTGATAAGTTCAGAGTTAGGGACCCACTAACTTAGTGGAACAAATGATTATTACTATCATTAATGGCAGTTCACCTTCATCTAGCTTGGTTATGTACCAAACTCCGTTCTGAACTCTTTACAACAACCCTTTAAGGTAGATACTAATTTTTGTATTTGATTGGTGAGATTCCTCAAGTAGAAAGTGACAGAGCTGCTCTAGCATCTGCTCTCTAATCTATACGGTATACAACCAACCAACCAACAAGGAGACCTAATTTAGGTTTGATCATTGAAGGCTGAGATTCCCTAACTGCTTTGAAAAGCAGGGAGCTATTTGGGATTTGTTTGTTTTATTGCATTATCATCTTATGAAGTGCTATATCTGGTAGTAATCTGAAATTTTTAAGGGTTTAAAAATTATTTTGTGTATTGTATTTTGTGATAGTTTTTCTGGTCCCTTTAACCTTAATACAGAGTCTGTTATCTCCCACGTGTTATCAGTATCACTCCAGTATATAGTCTCTGTCCTTCTCTTCCCTATACTATTTTATGGACTCGTGTATGGCAGAATCTATGTCTTCATAGGCATTGTTAACTTTTTTAGGGTAAATGGTATATGCTAAATAAATATTTGTTAAACTGAACTGATTTTGTCTAAATTTGCACTTAACTCCATAGATGACCCAGTTTATTCCTCCAGTAAACACCAGTTTCACTTCTACTTCATACACTTGCTAGACATCAGATGTTTGTGGAAGGAATGAACGGAGACAGTAAACTTCCAGAGCAGAAGGGGCTGGAAGGTGAGGAAGCTGGGTGGGCACCTTGAAAGGCAGCTCACCTGCTCTTCTAAACCCAAAGAAAGAAGAAAACCAATATTTATGAGCTGAAATTTACCGAAACCACTATTTTACAAGATATTTTCCAAAAATCTGTCTCCTGAAGTGAAAGCCCATGGTCAGTCTTTGCTTAACACATGAATTTAGAAAAATTTCAGACAGGTTTGTTCAGTTATGCCTTTATAATTTTAGTTTTCATCCTAGATGAAGACAAAAGATTATATAATTCCAACTCTAATTCATAGAATGTGGGGCAATTTATGGAAAGTTTCAGAAAAATGGAACCTTGGGGATTAGACATAATCATAAAATGTAATAATTGTCGAAAGACACGATAATATTCCATTAATCTTTTTTAAAGTGGGATTTGAAGGAACACTTTTAAAAAAGACTTTATTTAAAAAATTATTTTAATTAATTAATTAATTAATTTATTTATTTTTGGCTGTGTTGGGTCTTCGTTTCTGTGCAAGGGCTTTCTCCAGTTGAGGCAAACGGGGGCTACTCTTCATCACGGCACGCGTGCCTCTCACTATCGCGGCCTCTCTTGTTGCGGAGCACAGGCTCCAGACGCGCAGGCTCAGTAGTTGTGGCTCACGGGCCCAGTTGCTCCGCGGCATGTGGGATCTTCCCAGACCGGGGCTCGAACCCGTGTCCCTGCATTGGTAGGCAGATTCTCAACCACTACGCCACCAGGGAAGCCCAAAAGACTTTATTTTTTAGAGCAATTTTTACAGTAAAATTGAAAGGAAGTTACAAAAATTTTCCATATGTTCCTTGTCCCCACATAGGCACATCCTCCCCAGTTATCAACATCACTCACCAGGTCGGACATTTTTTAATCAAGGATGAACCTACATGGACACATAATAATCACAGAAAGTTCATAGTTTACCTAAGGGTTCACTCTTGGTGTGATACATTCAGTGGGTTTGGACACATGTATAATGACATTTATCCATCATTATAATGTTATACACAGTACTTTTACTGCTCTAAAAATCTTTTGTGCTCTGCTTATTTATCTCTGGCCCCCTCCCCTGGCCACAGCTGAGATTTTTACTGTCTCCATAGGTTGGCCTTTTCCAGAATGTCATGTAGTTGGAATCACACAGAATGTAGATTTTCAGGTTGATTTTTTTCACTTAATAATATGCGTCTAAGGTTCCTCAGTGTCTTTTCATGGCTTGATAACTTGTTTCTTTTTAGTGCTAAATAATATTTCATTGTCTGGATGTACCAGTTTAGCCATTCATCTACTGAAGGACATTTTGGTAGTTTCCAAGTTTTTGCAACTATGAATCAGCCTGCTGTAAACATCCGTGTATAGGTTTTTGTGTGAACATAAGTTTCCAGCTCATCTGGATAAACACAAAGGAGTGGGATTGCTGGGTCATATGGTAAGAATATGTTTTGTTTTGTAAGAAAACACCAAAGTGTCTTCCAAGGTGGCCATACCGTCTGTAGTCTCACCAGCAATGAATTAGACTTCCTGTTGCTCCACATCCTTGACAGCATTTGGTGTTATCAGTGTTCTGGATTTTGGCCATTCTAATAGGTGTGTAACAGCCTTGCATTGTTTTTATTTAAATTTCCCTGATGACATAAGATGTGGAGCGTCTTTTCATATTCGTATTTGCCATCTGTATATATTCTTTCACGAGGTGTCTGTTAAGGTTTTTGGCCCATTTTTTAATCAAATTGTTTGTTGTCTTACTGTTGAGTTTTAAGAGTTCCTTGTATATTTTGGTTAATAGTCCTTTATCAGATGTGTCTTTTCCAAATATTTTCTCCTGGTCTGTGGCTTGTCTTCTATAAAGGAGCACTTTTAAAATAGGTTCCTTATCTAAGAGAAAATCTCACTCTTCCCTCCCAGACTTGAGTTTGTGAAAAAGTGTCTGGCATGAAATTAAATCAAGTATACAATGAGTCTATGTAAACTAACCCCAAATGGCGGCAGTTTCCATCCTTTCTTTTATCTTTAAATATGTAATTTGCGTGATACCTGAAGTACCATAATTTTACTTTCTAAAGAAAGGCATCAGGATTTTTTGTTTCACTCCAAGGCCACTCCTAATAAACCTGCTTCTTTTCCTAGAAGGTTTTGCTTTGAAAATGAAATAGCCTTAATTCCTAGTAGTCTGTGAGCAGTACTACTTAAATATCTGAGTATGGTTTATTACTCAAATCATTTGTTAGTGGCAAGTAACTCCTGGTACAAAAAGTAGACCTAGGTGTAGGGGTACCACCTCACCCTCCTCTAGAAGGAGGACAGGGAATTGTTGGGGCTGCTTTCTGAACCCCTCAACCACTAAAGTCCCCAGGAAGAGAGACTCTGGTGAAATGAGAACAGCAAGAGTTAGACAGGTGACAGGTGACCAGGAAGAACTGGGGACAGAGAAAGGTGATCTCACTTGGAAGGTAGAAAAAGGAAAGGAAACAAATTTCAGTTGACCGAGGTACGAGCTCAGTGGTACATGATTTTGAAAGTAGGACACTTTATGAATGAGAATGAATAATAGGCCCAAAGAAGAGAGGAATGGAAAGGAGTTAAGAAGGAAGAAACAATTATTAAAAGAAAGGCAAGTAATAATTTTAAAATAAGTAAGATTTTAGAGAAATACAGAAAAAAGGATTCAAGAAAGAGAAAATTGGGCTTCCCTGGTGGCGCAGTGGTTGAGAGTCCGCCTGCCGATGCAGGGAACACGGGTTCGTGCCCCGGTCCGGGAAGATCTCACATGCCGTGGAGCGGCTAGGCCCGTGAGCCATGGCCGCTGAGCCTGCGTGTCCGGAGCCTGTGCTCCGCAACAGGAGAGCCCACAACAGTGAGAGGCCTGCGTACCACAAAAAAAAAAATAAATAAAAAAGAAAAAAGAAAGAGAAAATTTATAGAAAATCTTAAAAAGAGACTGTTTAAATGTACATTTAATCTTAGATAAATGAAGAGGGAAAGAAATGGGTCTATAAACCCAATTATAATAACCAATAATGAAGGAAGTATCTTTTTTTCCAATGGAAACTTTTAATCTTCTAATTTATTGGTGGTTTGCCTGTTTGTCACAAATAATTGTTAGAGATACTGGAAAATTTTTTAGGCTTAAGATCAAGAAGGATGGGTCACTCTGAATCCTCTGGAATTCAGCAGGTTGCCTCTTTTTTCCTAAGAGGTTGATGGGTTTGAAATGTTTATACCTTTCTGCTTACTTAAAAGAGACTTGGGAAATTCACATTTTCCATTAGCAGACAATGAACACCACTTAGTGCCTTTGAGACTTTACTGGACTTTGCACAATCCCCTTGCCTTTGTTGCTTTGCCTCTTTCATGCCACAAATCTTGGTGCTTTTTGCTCTGTGACATCATGGCCACTGTTCTCTTTAGCTGGAAAGACATGTTAACCTTTCAATGGCAAAGTGGTCACCAAGTGTGCATCCTATGCTTTTCAGAGACCTCTTTGGACTCAGAAGTGAAGGCAGGCAATAGAGTTTTTCCCTAAAAAAAACAGCTTAAGATTAATTTAGGTTAGACAGATGGAAATTTTTTTCACGTGGCAAAGTCTGTTAGACATTCGAGTTTGTTATTGGAAGAGTTTGCTGTATCTCCCTCTGTGGAGGTCTTTAAAATTCTTGTCTCTGTTAAGTGGTTGACTAAATCTAGCCCCTCTAACTGTCCCTCTCTGCTGAGGCTGGTGTCAGCACATCTCCCCTCACTCCCCTGAATGGGAAATTTACAGTGATTTCTCCTCACAGAAGATTAGGGACCTGTGGATAAGGTGACTTCTAAGAATCAATCATTTGGCAAAAAGTAACTGAACAAGGCAATAAAAAAGGAACGACAGGAATAAAGACACAGACCTACTAGAGAATGGACTTGAGGATATGGGGAGGGAAAGGGTAAGCTGTGACAAAACGAGAGAGTGGCATGGACATATATACACTACCAAACGTAAAATAGCTAGCTAGTGGGAAGCAGCCGCATAGCACAGGGAGATCAGCTTGGTGCTTTGTGACCACCTAGAGGGGTGGGATAGGGAGGGTGGGAGGGAGGGAGACGCAAGAGGGAAGAGATATGAGAACATATGTATATGTATAACTGATTCACTTTGTTATAAAGCAGAAACTAACACACCATTGTAAAGCAATTATACTCCAGTAAAGATGTAGAAAAAAAAAAAAAAGGAACGAATGGGGAAGTATCACAAGTAAATCCTAGAAGTATACTTCTTTCTTCGGAGAAATAAGAACCAACCACATGAAAAAGTAAATAGCATTTATAAACAATGTATGCTGAGTCTTAGATCAGTACTTTAAATAGTCAATTGAAAGATGATCTCGGTGACTAGAAATGATCAGTGTAGCAGACAGTCTAAGTGGCCTGCCCATATACCTTAAGCCATGCTGTCCAATAACGGCAACCACTGGCCACATGTGGCTGTTAAGCACATGAAATGTGGCTGGTTCTCACTGAGATATGCTCTACGTATAAAATGCATGCCAGCTTTCAAATAGTTATTACAAAAACATGTAAAATATCTCCGTAAATTGTTTATGTTAATTGCATGTTAAAATGATAATATTTGGGGTAATAGGTTGAATAAAAATATATTATTGAAGTGAATTTTGCCTGTTTCTTTTGACCTTTTAAAATGTGGCTACTAGAAAACTTAAAATTTACATGTGCAGGCTGCATTTGGGATTCACATTACATTTCTATTGGACAGCGCTGCTTAAACCTAAAGCATTTCAGGATCTACATCTCTGTACTGAGGGCTTCTTCTGCAGTTGTGATAGATGGACGTAATTGGGAATTATCATTCTTCCTCCTCTACAGTGGTCCTCAACCAGTAACTTTTAGGAGTTGTATAAATACCCCAGCTCCTTTACCTCACTGGTAAGATAGGTCTAAGGTGTATGTTTTGTACCATTTGCAGTATTTTCCCCACAGCTGTCCACTCCCTTGCTGATTTTCCTTGTTCTTCTCAAATAAACCATATACCCTTAGATTTCTTGCCTCACGTACTAAGATAACTAACCTAAACTCATGCAGTCGGGAGAAGGCTATAGAGTTAGACGTGGCATTTGAAAGGTGGGTGAGATTTGCTAAAAATAGATGAGAAGGAACATTCATCTGTACATTTGTTCACCCATGAATTTTACTGATGAATGTAAAGACAGACATTGTGAAGGCAGAGATGGCCATGCCTGTTAGAGGAGCATGAGATGATAAGTACTTTTAGAGCAGAGGAGATGAGTGAGGGGCAGAGGTAAGCAAATACTGATGGTCTCAATTGCTTTGGAATTTTACAGGCCACAGAGAGCTTCTTATTAAAGGTGTTAGACGTTGGAATGACATAGTCACCACAGAGCTTTAGGGGGTGTTACTTTCACGGAAATATGGGGATGATATGAAGGGAAACTGAAAGAAAACAGCCCAAGTCAGCTTGTCAAGTTTGTTGTGAGATGATGAAGATCTCAACTGGAATGCTGGCACACAGAATTGAAAGGAATAATTACCTTAAATGAGTGTGGTGTTGCAGAGTTTATCAAGCATCTTCCTGTGCTGGATCTCATTTGCTCCACTATCAACCCAGTGAAGTAAACAAATGCAGAGAAGCAGTGTGACGAAAGCTGTGACAGGGCTCGGTGCGTTACTGGAAAGGAACGTATCAGAGATGAACGCCAAGGTGGGGAAGATAGTGATATCAGTGCTCTGTCCATCTGTCCATCCACTCAAATCATTCAACACGAGTTTACTGAGCACCTCCTGTGTGCCAGACACTGCTCTGGGCCTTGGGAATAGAGTTGTGAGCAAATCAGACAAAGCCCCTTGCCCCGTTAGAGTTCATGTGATGAAAATCGGGGGTAGTGGAGGAAGGAGAAATTGTTTTGGAGAGAAGGTGATGGTTTTATTTTTGGATATATTGGCTCCAAGGTACAATTTTCAAATGAAAATGCCTAGTGGTCTACAGGTACTTTGAACAGAGAGACTGCTGAGCTGGAGGTATGCTGAACATTACCTGCAAAGAGGTGGCATTTGAAATTTCTAATCACTACCCTATGGCAGCTACGTGTCATGTGTTAGAACATTCAAACGCTGAAATTTGCACGCAGTGTAAAGAGAATACACTTTGGGTACTTGAATATTTTTTTGCAGGTGTGTGAGCGTGTGTATCTCTTGTGTATTGTCGGTTATATATGCATTTGTGTACACACACACATACACACACACACACATTTTCCTTTCTAAACATGCAGTTCTGTGGACCTCAGCCCTGATTACAAAGGAGGCCATGCTGCATAGCTTCCTCTGTACAGCCTCAGCTGCACAAGGTGATTTAATGCTGTTATCTTCTCTAGCAGTGATTGTACCTAGTATTAGGGTTTTGTGTGACTTGTTTAATGTTTCAAAATGTGTTCATATAGGTCGTGGCATTGAAAGACCCCATGGGTCAGTGTGTAAAGATGATTGTGAAGAGTTCGCAATAGAGGTGCTGACATGTTTTCTCCTGCTTTCTGTCTCTGAATGTAAATTTATATCATCAGGATTACTTAGCTCCAGGTTATATCCCATGAATGGCAAATGACCACTGGAAACAATGTGTTTGCATTTGCACAGAGAATGCAGTGTTTTGACTGACTCTACATCATCTTCCAGATGGGCTTGTTTGACTGATTTAGCCCATCAGTCCAGCCACACAATCATTCCGTTTAAACAGCTGGTCAGATGATCAAAATAGTTAGACATAGATACAGCTCAAAGAAATGTCTCCCATGTAGAGTCCCAGATTCCTCCATGACAGATTTTAAATGGTCCCAGATTCCCCTAGCCATAAATCATTTCAAGGGATTATTTTCCAGTGTCTTCTCCATTACATACTTCTAAAGAAACTATATCCTCAGATTCTCATATTTGTCCTCACTGTACTCACTCTCTCCTCCACCCTCCCCTCCCCTGCCTTCTCCTCCCCTCTCTTCTCCTCTCCCTTCCTTTGGCCTCTCCATCCTAGTTTAGCCCTATCTTATTGGCTTCAGACGTCCACTTCATCTTTGTTACCCAGGAATCTCTTTACATATTTGACTGGGTTATCATTAGCCAGTACATTCTGTTCCAATTTAATGTGCTTTGTCCTGTACAGCCCAGAGCGCACAGAATTGGTAATTGGCAGCCTGGGAAGCTTAACAAAAAGACGATAGGACTTGCCAAGCCTCAATTGTGCTGCCCTTCTACATACACAAATCCGATTTAGGTCAATGAAATTTATGTAGATAAAGGCGTGGAAAGGGGGCCTTCAGAAAGCAGATTTCCTGGCCCGTATCAGATTCGAAGCCTTCTGGGAAGCAGCATGGAAAAGCCTCTGGAAACACTTGGGATACATACCTTGCAATGAATGTGCTAGAGTTCTCTTTATTTTTCTTTCTTTATTTTTTCAAAACACGAGTCCTTTTGGTTTATGAGAAAAAAAAAAGGAAATTGGAATACAATATCAAGATGGTAAAGATGACTAAGACCAGTTCAGTTGTCATCATATTTTGTCCATCATCACATGTGTGGGGGAGAGAGAGAGAGGAAAGGCAGGGAGAGGAAAGCAGAGACAGCAACCTTCCTAAGACAGATCAGGAACATTGGCAGTTCAGCTCAGCTCATTCATTCGCTCATAACAATTTGATCAAGCCCGGTGGCCCACCCTCACCAACCTTTCATCTCTGACCTCCAGGCAGGGATAAGAGTGGCATCTAGTACTTAGGCAGAAGGTAGTCTTAGATCCGGGAGACCTTGGTTACTAAAGCAGATAGACGTTCAGCTTCTTTGAGCTTCATTTCATCACTTGCAAAACAGCGACAATCACACCTGTCTCACAGGGTTATTGATGATTAAATGAGATGACAGGTGCAAAGTTTGCTCTTAACCAATGTTGCTAGTATCCTTAGTGGAAGTATAGAATAATAATAATAAAAATAATATTTCAGTATATTCAATTCATATATAAAATGGTAATTGGTAATAGTAGGACGTCATTCATTGTGAAGAATAAATTTGAAAATAAGCATAAAAGGCTTAGCGTGGTATTTGGCCCATCACATACCATCAACAGATGGTAGCCAGTTCTAGTAGTAAGAGTAGTAATAGTAGTCACTTACCAAATACAGATTCATCCTTTGTTATGGGTAAAATATCACTTCCTCTGTGAAACCTTCCCTTCCAAGTCAACCTGTCCTGACTCTGCAGAAGCTGGCATATCTGAGGGTAGAAAATGGCTGATATTCCGCAGGGCGAACCCTCCTGCTTATTCATTGCCTCCCCTTTGGTGGGCACGAGCGTAAGGTACACATGCTGTGTGCTCCCCCTCATGGGTATATCTGTATGTTCCTTTCTTAAATCTCCTTGTTGTCAGTATTCCAATCTTGCTCCTTCCAAGCTCCTGACTAACCAGGGTTTTGCCAATGCTCACGAGTCTTTGTATATCTTCTCTCAGACATTTCAAGTTCACCCCAAATCGATGACCAGGTGTGCTACTCAGGGCTCTGCCTTATGAGAGCATGACCCGTCACGACTGTCTTGTGGGCCACCCTCTGATAGTGAGGCTATCAGATCGTTTACAGTACACACCAACACACTGTGCCAGTGTATCTATGAACCAATCCCAAGGTCTTTCCTCCTCCATCAGCTAGTCATAGGGGAATCCCCCTACCATGAGGCAAATGGTGTGGGTTGAAGGTGGTGTCAGGGCAACAGATTTAGTTGACATGGGGACCTCGGCCACCTGTTCATGTAACTCTGGGCCTTGCCAGTCCTGACCCTAAAAATACCTACCAATTCCATTGTATGATGGAACATGCAGTGCCTGTCCAACCTCATGACTCAGTGAACCTATTAATACCCAGCTCATGAAGGGCAGCTCCAGTCACATAGTGACTTAGTGTCCCGTCATCAGACTCTCAGACACTACTAGGGCTCAGGTGCACACCAGGGACTGCTTTTTAAAGAGCTGTCCAGCTACCTTACCCAGCAGGACAACATGATTTTTAGGCATCTTCACTGATCTCTGATGGCCAGCTGAACTTTGCTGCCCATTACAATAATTATCACCAGCCTGCCTTGAATGGTTAAGTACCACTTTCTGACCTCTGAATCTTTCATACTCATCGACTTGGAGAACTCTGTTCTATGATGGCATTTCCTTTTGTCCATCCTGACCTATAGGGGACAGCCACCAATGAGAGATGTCAGTGCCCATCTCACTAGTGTATTCCTTACTGACTCAGTGAAGCGAGTGTTCTCTGGGGCCTTCCCAGGCAACATAGTCAAGTAGTGGGTTCTGAAGTCTTAGATAATAAATCTATTCTAACATTACTACCTCTTGACCCTACTGACCCTTTCCCAAATACACTGCCAAGGCAGCCGTACTTCTCTACCCCATTTGCTATAGGCCATGACCATACCCAAGCTTTTAGGAACTAACCCCAGCAAGTAGTGACTGGCTCCCGGTATCTTCACCAGATCACGATAGAGTCTTCTTATTTCATTAAATTCTTCTCTTCTCTGCTTTATTTTCCAACCCTCCTGTTCCAACATCCTTCAGATCCATTGTCATGAATGTTCCATATTCCACTATATTTGCCATGTCCTACTGTTCCTTCAGTGTGTAAGCTGTTTCATCCTGGAACAGGTACTTTATTTCCCCACTTGAGTCCTCCTGAGATCTATACCTGGTCGTCAGGCTGTAGGCAGTAAGGGGTGGTGAGAGTGAATCCTGAGGACCAGAAGCATGATCTTAAAAAGAAGCTGCCTCAGGTGAGCTCTTTGCAGGCGAGTCTAGGTGAGGGGAGACTACTCTCTTCCAGCAAAGGGGATGGGGCTGCCTCTGCCAACCTGAGAGCTTCAGGAGAGTCCAGTAATTCAAGGTCCTTAGGGTCATCCACCAGAATTACTGCACTTCAGGTTTCAAGGTTCAACTCTTTTTCTATCAGAGCCCTGATTTTGGCATAGGAGAGCTGTCGAGTCTATGTACTTAATCTCCTTTGTAGTTCTTCTATCCTCAAAATGTTATCTTTGACCTGATTTTCAGCTTGGTCTGCCATGTGACCACCGTGTAAGATGAGGGTGTTGAAATGCTGCCATAGAGACCCCTGGGTTTCATAGCTTCCCTGGATTGATAGTGGTTTAACCTGAGTTTATCTTTTTTTATTTTTTTTTGAAGGTTTCCAAAACAGTTAACGAAAGTCAAATACTCCATTATATTTGTAACAACCATTTCCCAAGGCCATGCAAATGTCACTGATACCACCCAATCTCATGGTTTGCCTTCTGCTTGCCCCCCTGCCAATGTACCACAAGTGAGAATATCAGCAGTTGCGATGCTACTACATGTCAGTGTTATCACCACTCCTCACAACAACTGCATCGGCCTGGGCTCCCCAGAAGGAAGACCAGGAGGGTTATTTGAAAGTGACCTGAAGGAGTAGAAATAAGTGGACTGTAGGAAAGATACATGGAATATGGGAAAGCCAGTATAAGGTGATTGTCGAGTTGGCCGCTGCTAGAAGCAATGGTGCTTAATGCCACCTGGAGCTTCTGAGGAATTTTTTGAGATGAGTGTCAGAGTTGTCTACCTGAGTTATAAAAGGTAGAAGAAACTTTCCATTAACTTCCATCCTCAGTTGGCCAATTTTGAGGTGGCCATACCTGAATGTTGAGTAAGCTCCTCCAGGTATCTCATTTTACAACGTCAGGGAAACATAAGGCAAAAGCCAAAGTTATGACACACCTCCCAAGGCAAAAGTGCTGGTCAAAGATGTTTGTGCATAACTGGACATTACACTAATTGATGGAATAGATGGCGGCAGAGAAGATGTGAAGTGGTGCATGTGAGTTGCCCTGTACAAAATCCCACTGAGGTCTACCTGTAAGGGCCTTCCCAAACTCTCAGGTATTGACTGAGGGAGAAGTTGGCCAGGGTAAGTACCCTGGGTCCTGAATTTGCTCCTAGAGGAAGAGGTGAAGTCATCCTGATTTCTCTCCCTGACAAAGAGAAATCTGAGTTGCCATCTACATTTGCTCAGCTTGGCTACTGCCCAACTGCATGGGCTGCCATTCACATCATCATAATGCAGATTGCTCCCCTGGGAGCTGCCCAGTACATCACCTGCACAGCAGTACATGGTGACTCTGGGTGATTTTCCTAATTTCAGAGTAAATCATCCAAAGGGAACAAAACGGAGTCTCCAGCCTTCAGATTTAGTTGGGCCCCACATAAACAGAATCCCGTATGATTGATGTTATAATTGTGGTCTGTATGAAACACTATGGGAAGACAGAATACAAGTGATGAATTACGTGGCATTCAGGTTGGGGCATTCATTCACCACAAATTTATTAACCATTTACTTGTCTAGCTGCTGGGGGTATAGTGGCAAACACAACAAACTCAGTCCTTGTTCTCATGGAGCTTATGCTCTAGTGGAGGAAAACAGATAATGAACAAACAAACAAGGCACATGTCAGACAGTGCTAAATGCTATGAGAAGAATTAAAATAGGACTAACTGACAGCAAGTGGCTAGTGACTTTAGAATTGTTGATAAAGAATGTCTTCTTAGGGGCTTCCCTGGTGGCGCAGTGGTTGAGAGTCCACCTGCCAATGCAGGGGACACAGGTTCGTGCCCCAGTCCGCGAAGATCCCACATGCCGCGGAGCGGCTGGGCCCGTGAGCCTGTGCTCCTCAACGGGAGAGGCCACAACAGTGAGAGGCCCGCGTACCACAAAAAAAAAAAAAAAAAAGAATGTCTTCTTAGAAAAGGTGATATTAGAGCCAATATCAGAATGGCAAGAAGGAACCAGCTATGCGAAGCTCACAGAAAACAGCGCTCCAGGGAGTGGGGTCAACTAGCACAAAGATGTCTAAGAAATGCATTGGGCACACTTGAGAAAGGGAAAGAAAGCAAGACTGTCTAGACTGAGGTGGGAGTGGAAAGAAATGAAGTGGGAGAGGTAGTCACAGCCCACAGCATGCAGGACTATGCAGGGCGACTCCTACTTTAAATGGGTGTTGAAAAGACTGGCTGCTGGGGACTTCCCTGGTGGTCCAGTGGTTAGTTAAGACTCTGTGCTTCCACTGCAGGGGGCACGGGTTCAATCCCTGGTCGGGGAGCTATCATGTCGTTTACAAAACCAGAGTAATCTAGTTTTTAATGGATACGTAGGTGTTCTTCAGCTAGGGGAGGAGGAAGGGCATTTTAAAAAGAAGGGACAGAATTGACAAAGCCTAAATATGAAAACACTCCATTCTAGTAGCTACCATTGCGACCAACTTGTACCCATGAGAATCAAGGTCGAGAGCAAAGTAGCTATGCCAGAGAAGAGACCTTGAAAATGTCTAGTTAATTCTTGTCAGCTGTATGTGAGCATGTATTTCTCCATGAGACTGCACTTGCAATTGATTTGACACGTTGGCACTGTCCGTCAAAGAGTCGAAAAGGTGCCTTGAGTGTTCGTATTTGAGCCTTTGCACATTTGGCACTGGGGTGTCTTTTCCCCAGATTTATTCAAAAGACATCACAGACTTTCAGCCCACTTCTTATTTTGGGAGAAGCGTCCAAGCCACACAGCCTCCTCTGACAAAGGAGGAGAGAGACACACTGCTTCTATTTTTGCCATTTAAGGCCTAAGTCTCACTAAGCCACAGTTTTCATTCATGTCCGGACGATAAGGTACCATTGCATCTGTATCTTTCCAGTGTGCACTATATTCTTTCCGGACTGTGTTTTGCCGGTTTTTGATGATGACTTTTTGGACGATGGAGAATAAATTGAGTATGATTCAAGGTTGTCCAAAGTTCAGCTCACACTGTTTCCCTTAACTGGTTCCAAGTGATAAAATGAAAGCTTTGTTTTTATGCTCTGCTCTGCCTAGCTCACATATGTGTAGTGACAGTCTTGAGGAGCTGCGTGTCTATGCTTGACGTGTAATACCCTTTCACCTGCGTGGAGTAGTCTGCAGTACTTTACTCAGGTCTTTTTCCCTGCAACATGCTTCCCCTCCCCCCCTTTTAAAGATGTTTGAAGAAGAACAAAAAATAGCCCTCGCTAACTGATCTAACTTCTCTCCGTAAAATGTAGGCATTTACTCCAAAGCACTGAGAATTAAACTAAAGCTTAATGTTTCCACATGGCCTATTCTTACCCATTTCACAGATGGAAGACTTGAGGCCTAGGCAAAATAATTCAGCATATTAGAGGCAGAATGCGTTTACTAACCCCTCTGCGAGCCTTGATAAGATATCCTTAGGGTGCCATGTGGATTGTGATGGGTCTGGTTAGCTAATAGTATCCAGGGGCATTCGGGGAAAGTCACTCTATATCAAAAACCAAATTATCATCTTTAAGCATTTGCAGAAGGACTGCATATGTTACCCTTGCCTCCCTGTCTTGGTCCTGACATTTGTTGAACATCTATTATGTCTAAGTACTAATCTGATCACAAGCTTTTTAAACTTATTGTAATTATTCCATTTTATTGTTGGGGCTGAGGATTAGACAGGTTAGAAACTTGCCTGTAGTCTCACAAGTAGAAAGCAGCAGAGCTGAATTTCATGCTTATCCTCTGCCACTGAATCGATTCCTCTTTCTAGTGTGTCTGATGCTAGGGTATGCAATGGACTGTCTGGTTTAAAAAGTTCTAGGAGTCACTGCAGGGTGGGAGGTATTTTGTATTGAACTGAAAGGAATATGACCTTCGGCCCATAAACCTGGGATCTGCTGTGTGTAAGGTACCATTCTGGACCCTCTACACCACTTTCTTTTTCTATTTTATTCCCCTACCCTCTTTACTGATACAATTTCACTCTTTTACCCTGAAAAGGAAACACCCAAATCGTGTTGCCCTCTAAAGGGAAAAAAAGCTGTAGGCCGATATTAGAACAAAAGGTTTGCTGAAAGTGAGAAGGGTGTTGAATCTGTCTCAAGAGTGTGGATATAAAGCTGGAGAACCTAGATGCGAAGGGTGAAGTACTCCATGTGTAGGTCCGTAGAAGAGGCCAGGTCAGAACCCTTTAGGAAATGCTGAGCAGTCCGCATGGCACAGTTTAGAATGGATTTCTGGACACAAAATGCATATTATCGCCTTGGTTCAGCCAAGAAGAGGGCTCTCTGAGGCCGCATGCATATTAAAGTGTGTGATCTTGCCATTCCTATGGGGAGATGATTTACAGGATCATACAACCCGCTGCCTCCTATCAGCTTCTGGGACCCTGTGGTTGCCGTGGCTGCACGTGGGGACTCAGCTACCGAGTTAATGTCACCTACTGTGTAAAATTGCACCTCCGCAGAAGGAGAAGCCTGATTGGTCTTGGTCAGGGCTACATGTGGTGAAGGCTTAACTAGGAGAAAAGCCATCTGAACCCCCGTGGCTTCCAGTGAGGGGGGTGTCGGAGCCAGGCCTGACACAGAGACCTGCTTTGGTGTCATAGCGTAAGATAATTCTGGCTAAGATGCATGGACATTCTGTTAGCGGGTCTGTGTTAAACTTCAGAGCATTTCCTTAAGACTATGTGAACCTAAGAATGTGAGTATTCAACAGGAGAAGGGAATCTGGACACCAAGTCTACACGTCCATAATATGTTATTTATTTTACGGGGAACAGAGTTAGGAGGGTGTGGGGTGTGTAGAGAGAGGTGAGACAGAAAATAGGAGAGAACTTGTCCAGTAGATTTCTCAGGCATCCCTAAATATATGGGACAGGTCCAGGCAAAGTGGCACCTTGGAGGTTTTGCAACGAGTAGTTTTTCACAGAAAGATAGATACACTTACTATTAAAAGTCTTGGCATCTCAGATCAAATCAGACCCCCTTGCTTAGAAGGTTCTCTGCAAGATCTAGTCTGTAACAACACAGCTGTTGACCTGAGGCAAATCCTTGATCCACTGGGGTTTCTAATGTTTTCATCTGCAAAATGATGAAGTTTGAATGAGATGAAATTCAAGGCCCCTGGCTCCCTGACCCCCATCCTGCCATAATGCAAGCCCCTCAGCTTCCATATCCCGCATACACTGTCCCACTGTCCAGCAGGGTGCCTGACACATAGTAGGGACTCAGAAAACATTGAATGGAAGAGAAAACCTCTAGCGGCAGAGTTCCAGTCAATCCTTGTGCATCCAAAGGGGGAGATTCTTCTCCAATGAGTGCATTAGTGTTAATGCAGCCGTGCTCCTTGGTTCTGCTCTGCAGTTCCTCAAGCTTTCCATCGTGGGAACAGTGGCAGTACATTTAAAGGCAGGCAGGAGAGTCTCACAATGTCAGCTGCTGGGGGTAAAGTGGAAACAAAATCTAGGATTTAGAGATGACCAGGTGCAGCTACTAAGCGTTACAGCCTGAACAAGAAGTGAAGCTTTGGGCTCCCCTGGTGGCGCAGTGGTTGAGAGTCCACCTGCCGATGCAGGGGACATGGGTTCGTGCCCCGGTCCGGGAGTATCCCACGTGCCGCGGAGCGGCTGCGCCCGTGAGCCATGGCCGCTGGGCTTGCGCGTCCGGAGCCTGTGCTCCGCGACGGGAGAGGCCACAGCAGTGAGAGGCCCGCGTACCGCAAAGATAAAAAGAAGTGAAGCTTCAAGGCTACTTTAGACTCACAGCCAAACAGACCGAACTCTCTCCGTTCTTATCTCGACTTCGAGGGCTTCTGGTTTTATTTACATGTATTTTTTGCCTTTTTTCCCCCTTCAGTGTGCTTCAGCTTTGGTTAATGCACAAGGGTGCCTGTTTAGTGAATGGGGTCCCTAGGAATAAGGAGACAGGTAGCCCCTTCACTTTGCAATCAAGCCAGATGTTAGAGTCCATCACTGAAAGGGGGGTGAGGGAAGAAACCAGTCAAAGAGAAAGTGACTGAGTGGTCCATACCCTGCCTACCATAACTGACATAAGCCTTCTTCAAGAGGTGAGAGTTTTAAAAAAATTTATCTCCACTATCAGGTGGTGTACTGGCTGACATCCTGCATTTAGACAGCAGAGCAGGGAGGATGTACATATATATTTATATTTATTGTATTTTTTCAAGCACATTCATCTGAAAAGGCTTGGGTTGATTAATATTTTCCGCTGTCCGGTAACCATGGCAATAGGGTCAGCAGATATAATACTTAATTTAATCTTCCAGCTGCCTCAGTGTGCTTCACCAGTGTCCCGAATAATAGAAAGCCTTTTGCCTCTCTCTCTCTCTCTTCCTCTCTCTCTCCCCCCTCGTATATTATTATCTTTGCCAGTGGCTCCCTCACATGACCCAACAGGAATACAGTTTTTTTTTTTTCTCATTTCGTTTTGTATATGCACTTAAAATAAATTCCTATGTGATTCTGCCACCCGAGCCAGTTTCCCCTTCAACTCCCCAACCTCCCTCTTCCCCCTCCACCTCCACCCCCCGACTCCCCCCCGCAACACTCCAGCAGCCAATCTCCACGGAATGACAGGAAACGTGGGAAGATCCTGATAGCTTTCATAGCGACACCGTAAGGTTTATGAAACCCACTCCTCAGCCAAATGAACCCATGCGGACTCTCCTCCCCGCAGCAGGACCAGGTGATTGGCTGACAGGGCCTTGCTGGTCCGATTCCCTCTCCAGGTGGGTTAAGTGCGTTGCTTTGTCTTCATTTGGCCCATTTCCCTTGTGTCATATCTCTTTATTTTCTTTCTCTGTCCTTCCTCCTCCTTCCCTCTGATAATTATCTTTTTTTTTTTTTTCTTAAGCTACCATGTTTTTGTACACATTCAGTATTTGGTTGGTTCTAGGAAAAAGGAGAAATTGGTTTTGAAACCTAGGTAGACTTTTGCGCAGGAGCAAATAAAGAAAAGGCAGTTTGGGGAGAGTAAAGGGGTTGCGGTTTGAGATGGTTACTTTTGTTTTTCCCGCTTTCCAAAAAGCTGATGTGAATTCTCTGATTTGAGTTCACTTGTTTCTGTCCTCCTTTGGTTTATCATTCTGTCACCGTTTATTCCACACCTATTAAAAGAAAACATTAAGATTAGAATAATACTTTCTTCCCAAAGCTGGGAGTGGGTGAGGGGAGATATTTGAAAAGGAGTGAGAGAGAGGGAAAAAAAAAAGGAGAGAATTGGTTGGAATATGGTTTATAAGAAAGCTGTAACATTTTTCCATTTCTGTTTATTAATCAGACTCTTCTCAATCCTGTCATTGACTCAGACAACAAGTATATTTTCCCATTTTTTGCACCCCCTCTACCTTTTGTTGTTGTTTTTAGAATAAAGAGCAATTTCCTGAGCAGAACAGTAATTTTTAAAAATGAAGAAATGAACAACTCTCACCCTTGTTTCTTCCTCTAAGGTGCATAAACCCCAGTTCATTCCTTCAGGAATTCTTAGTTTCCTTTTTGGAAGAAACAGGTCAAAAATATCATTTAAAAAATGCCGATTGTGCATCGTTGACTTTAGTCTGAAATTGGGCCAATTCTGTTGATTGCATTTCCCTGAATGGAGGACGCATCCCCCATCTTTCTCTGTAACGTGTTTCATGCAAATATGCATTCAGTCACTCTGCTCTTCAAGGGCAACTCCCCGTTCCTTTTTTCCCACTCCCCCATTCAGGAAAGGGTTCATCCAGTTAAATCGTAACATGGCCTGTAATTGACACGTTGGTAATCAGAAGTCACACGAGTCAGGTTGGAGCCTGGAGGAGAATGGATGTGCGGCTGTCAATCTCTTGAAGTAGGTGACACTGTGGAGCCACCACCAGGAGTGGACATGGGCAGTCAGTGCCTTTTGCAAACAGGTCTCATGTTAAGCCACAAGACGTATCTCAGGGAGGTCCTGTACCTGTGAACAGTTACGACTTGAAGTGAAAGGAAGCCTATGGTTGTCAATGTGTCCACGATCTCAGACATTCCCAGAGACAAAGCTACCTGTAGATTTACCCTGGGCTGCTAATGCTGTTTACCTAAGTGACCATGACATACAGATCCTGGAACGTGAGGCATGCAGACAGCTAAGTACGGATATAGAGAATAACACCTCTAGTTCATCACCATGGCTACCTCCCAGCTGAAACTGTGAATATCCGCAGGCCATGTTCCTGTGGTGTGAATGCTGACTCCCATTTAGGTGCGCATCATCTAGCTCTGATTAGAGCCTCTCTTGAGAAAGCAGGAAAGGGGACCAACAGTTCTGAGTAAACGGCACAATGGGCTTGATCATCCCAGTCCGTGGAGCCGCGTAGTGAGGCATTATGAACACTGTTTGCCATCGTGTTGAACACTATTACGCTAGTGTATCAGGGAAGTGCTTTGGGGTTATAAGAAGCAAAGACGATCTGAGCTTACCTAAACTAAGAGAGTCCATTTTAATAATACTCAGAGAAATGAGAAGGAAAGGAAACCATTTCCTGAGCATGCACCTAAAGATCACAAAGAACTGGAATGTCACGTAGGGACATTCAGTAACTCTGGTGTTTAAACCCTCTGGTGGCTCAGCAGATCTAATATTCTTCATCTCATGGGGTTACTAGGGCATCCTGTCTCTCAGCAGATGTTGCCCATTGCTTCTACTCTAGCAAATCCATCTCAGACTTGGGGGTTCAAGAGATCTGCTCATCTCTTTCTCTGCTTCAGTTTCTCCTGTCTCTACTCACCTCCCCCAAGGTTTCTGCCTTCTTTCTGTGAGGTTCTCATCTTCTGCACCACCTACCTCTTGATAGGTCTGATTTCTACACTCCCCATGAGTAAGGGTCTGAGTGCTTTGAATCCCTGCAGCTTCTTAGGCCAGGCCATTTCATAGGCCACTGCCCCAATATCTATTATTGTCTTGGGATCAGTGGCCCATCTTTGACCCTTTTAACTGTGGTCAGTTATAAATGAGGCAGGATGACCCCTTCAAAAAGGGAACATGGGCATGGTGGGGCCCCTAGGTTTCTCAGCCTTTAACCATTAAATATGCCAGGCTCCTTGAGTCTGCAGTACCTTGCAGATCTTGTTGGCATTGGACACAAGGCTTCATCAAAGAAAACCAAGAAGCACTTCCCTAGTGGCGCAGTGGTTGAGAATCCGGCTGCCAATGCAGGGGACACAGGTTCGAGCCCTGCTCTGGGAAGATCCCACATGCCGCGGAGCAACTAAGCCCGTGAGCCACAACTACTGAGCCTGCACTGTAGAGCCCGTGAGCCACAACTACTGAAGCACATGCGCCTAGAGCCTGTGCTCTGCAACAAAGAGAAGCCACCGCAATGAGAAGCCCGCGCACCGCAATGAAGAGTAGGCCCTGCTCGCCACAACTAGAGAAAGCCCGTACACAGCAACGAAGACCCAATGCAGCCAAGAATAAAATAAAGAAATAAATAAATTAAAAAAAGAAAAAGAAAACCAAGAAAAGTGCATTTTCCAGCCTGCTTTCCTTAAAGGCCCTTTAGAAGTTCCCATTTATATTCAAAGTGGAATAACCATAGGTTTCTTGATCTATGGCCTTTTTTTGCCCGATCAGTGACTTTTAATGCTGTATCTTCAACCACTTTTCAGTGGGTTTACCTCCTAGTGGAAAGAAACAGAAAAAGAGATAACCCACTGGTTGTGGGAAGCACAGTTTATCAGAGTAAACAAATGGCTCTTTGTTTAAAAAAATCCTACATAACAGCAACCGGACCTTTTCTTTGTAGAACTTCTTCCCTGAGGCATAAGAAAAGCACTTGCAGTGGCTCCTCTTCTTCCTAAGGGAGAGAGGTTAGATATGGTCTGTCAGGCCAGGCATGGCTTCCAAACACGGGCACAGGCTCCCTCTTTGAACTTCCATCTTCCCCTCACAGCTGCTTTTCTTTTAGGTTTCTTTTAATTTTTCTAATTAATTTTGAGAGCTCTTTTGAGACATTTTCCATTTTGTTCACAGTTTGAGCCCTGCTCTGAGGTGTTCTCAATAAATGTCTTGGTGTCTTCAGCAAAATTCTTTCGGTGTAATGGATTCTTCGAAAGAGACGCACACTCCTGTTTCATTTAGATGCCCGATCTGATTGTCATTTTCAATCCAGCAATGGCTTTGATTATCAACAGTGACCTATAAGTCATAAGCACTCACAACACAGTTCAGAGAGGGAGGAGGGAGACTGCTGGTTAAAGGTTCCAGAATGAAGGAGCTCGTAAGTGATACAATTTCTTCTTGTGAGTTGCTGGGATAGCTTAAGAAAAGAACAGCTTATTTCATGCTGAAGGCAGGTCCATTCCAGAGTCTTAACTCGTGAGAGGTGTGTGTGTGGGGGGGTGTGTTTAGGAGAGACGAAACATGGAACAATTTTAGTGTAGATTTTTGTGACCGTTGTATATTTTTCCTGTTTCCATATTTTCTTTTAATTGCTGAGATCACCTCTTAAAATATCTATAGTCTCCACTCGTCAAGTTCCTGTCTGGATGTTTGCAGACTTGGTTTAGTTGGTTCTAGCGTAAAGCTGTGCCTCTCTCGTGTTTTCTCATTAGGTGGATATTTGTACCATAACATGAGGGACTTAGAAGGCAGTTCAGCTGTTTTCCCAAATGTGTGACTTGGAAAGATCCAGTATTCCACAGTGTGAAAAACACAGATGTCCTCCTCCACTTCGGAGAAGGCCTGTCAGTCAGTTGCCACCTGTTCAGAGAGGGAACTGCCGAATGCAAAGTGGCAGCTTGTTACCATCTTCCCAAACTAGAGCCCCTCTCTCTAGCATGGCAGAGCCCAGGAACGCCCACGCGTGGGTGAGCCTGCAGCTCTGTTGGCTGTGACCCAACAGAGGAGGTCATGGGCACAAGGACTGGGAAGGTGCCTCTGAGTTTCTCCCACAGGCCATGCAATTCTCTTTAGCTACCTGCTATTTGCAGGCTTCGTATCCTCCTACCTAGGATGCCAAATGAAGTCCTTATTGAAATGAACTAGTTCTGTGGTTTTGCCAGTCCCCTGCTCTCATAAGCACACAGCACATATTTTGGGGGTGGGTGGGTTACTCTTAGGGGTGAAAAGTGGTACCTGCTCCTTCCTTCTTGACTCCACCCTGTAGTGGAATCTTTCTGCACCATCCGGATCCATCCCCCAGTTTGAAAGAGAAGCATCAATTCCCCTGGCTGTTGGAAATATTGGGCAGCTCTCAACAGAGTCCTCTCTCTGGTAGCTGCGCCAGGTTAATAAACCCCCTTCCTCAGAGGCAGACCGCATCCCATTCTGGAGCTCCCGCTCCTCTAAGGCTTTGGTTTTATCTGCATCACAGTTTGACTTCTTCCTCGACCCAGTCCTTCCTTCACCCCAACAAGGGTGGTATTGTCCCACGCACGCTCCTCAGTAAACTTCGTGCATGGAAATATCCCTCACAGAGTCTCCATACCTAAGACCCATTCCCAGTAAGACCTTCGGTGTGGTGCCCTGGAGGCAGCTCCAGGCATTGCCAGACAGCCCTGAAACCTGAGAGACATGGTCTGATGTGCTCGGTACCCACTCACCCAGCAGTTATTCCTTGAGCTAATTTGCGGGTCTACCATGACTACCACATTGCATGAAAGTGCCCATCCTTTAAAAAGATGGTGTAGCCATCATCTTTTCTGTAAAGGAAACCCTTCTTCAACTGTTCAGGGGTTCAAGTTGCAAATCTTTCAGAAAGTGACTATTTTCACTTTTCTTTTGATGTGTACATACTTACAATAGAGAGTGCAGATCTTGAGTGTACAGCTCACAGGTTTATTTTTACATATATACATACTCATGTAACCAAACCCACATCAATATGTCAAACATGTCCAGCGTCCAGAAAGCTCCCTCATGCCCCCAGCCAGTCCCTCCACGAAAGGCCAATACTGTTCCAAACTCTAACCACCTAAATTAATTTTAAAACGATGACTTTGTGCATTTTGAGTTTCTCTCTTTCATTGACGGTCTTCAAAATTTGGTCAGTGCTGGTGGCGGAGTCCCCATTTCTGTTACGCATTTAAAAGGCAATAAAAACATTTAGAAAGCAGCATGCAGAAGGGAAAAACTCACCACTCAGTATTTATATGAAGCACTTAAAAGTATAAGCAGTCACGTTGTTAATATTGTGCACAAGTATAACCAAACAGGCATTTATAGTTTGCAGACAGATGGTTGCAAAACACTGTACAGCCAAGTTGTCATATTGTTTTAGCTTAGCCACCAGGATGGTTAGTTTGGAGTTGGAGGGGTTATTAGGCTGGGGTTTTGAAGTTAAATTGGGATTGAACAGTTTAAGTTCTGGCTACATTGCCATTTTTTGTTTTCCAAAGGAGTCATACATTTTGTAAGGTATCACCTTATATTTCTGATAATCTTTTTCTCCCCAGTGCTGTTGAAGGTCCCCTCCCTGTTTCTAACTGTATCCTTTGGGGTGTTTCAACCTTCAGTCCCACTGTTTGCAGTGCTGCTGCCAGGATTCCCAGAGAGTTTCAAGTTGCATTTATTGAGGTCCACAGTTGAGGCTTGCTTCCTCCATGGGGAAGAGGAAATAAAAGGACTGTGTAATAAATGTGGTTGCAGTGAATTTGTCAGACAGTCTTCAAGTGGCTGAAGATGGGGTGAAGCAGATTTGTATCTTGCTCCGTGTGTGCACGCTGACCACCAGGAGTTGGTGGTCCAGTCTCCAAGCTTTCCCCCCCTGAATCAGTCAGGTCCCAGCCAGGAAAAGAGAGCCAACGTTGTTGATACAGGGAATTCAATATGGGATCTAGATTGAAAGGTGCTGGAAGGACATGGAGAGGCAACCCAGAGATTAGCACTAGCAGGAAGCTGTTACTAACCCTAGCCTAGAGGAACAAAGAGAGGAGATGGTGGTACAGAGCCCAGGGACCTGGAGCATCTGAAGGAACGAGAATCACAAGAGGGCTGTCTGGCAGAGAAGCAGCAACTTCCACTGGGGCCACTCAAGGCAGAGGCAACGGGAGAGGGGAAGTTGGAGAAATACCTGGCTTCTCCCTTACTCCCAACCTCCGGGCTCCTGCCAAAGCCTCCCTTTGGCTGACCCCAACCAGAAGCCATTTGGCAAGGGAGCTCTTGGGAAATGGAGTTTACACAGGACTGCGCTCTGGAATATGGAGCAGGAAGGGAGGGTTTGGATTTGAGAGCAAAGAGGCCAATGACCAGCGCACCCCCTTTCCCATCCCTCATTAACTGATGAAGAGAAACCCTTCCTACCACTTCAGTGTAGAACTACATTTTAGGATGTGTTTCTAAGGAAAGAGAAAGGCTGCACATTTAGTGCCTTTGTTTTCAGGGCCTGGGGACTACCAGCTGGAGGCTGTGCTAAGGGGCTCTGTTTCTTGCTCTTTGGGAGCTTACAGATGCAGCGCCTTACTTCAGATTTACAAGCGATCGCAGTTTCATAAATCAGCGATGTGCGCTCCCCGTGTGAGAGTCTGCAAATTCTAAACTAATACGTCGTTCTCTTTCTGTCTAGCATCATATTTATGTTAAGGCCGCATAAATCGTGCTGTCCATTTCGGCAGCACGGCCACAATGAAAAGTGATATAACTAGCAATAAGAAAGAATGGGAATTAAAATGCAAGAAAACAAAATGAAGTAAAAATTCATGTGACCCGCGAGTTAAGGCCACTTATTCCAGAAATGTGCATTGATTAGGGGGAAGGAAATCCAATATTCAGTCTGCATTTAGCCACTTGGCTGCTAAGCCATTCAACCTGTTCTCTTGCCGTGTCAAGGCCCTGCGGAATGTTGCTGGATCCTAGGTGGTGGTGTAAGCTTCTGAGCCTTAATGTCTCTTCGGGGGCAAACCTTCCAGAGGGATCTTAGGGGCCAGTGTATTGAGGAGGAATTGCAAGGGCAAAACTGGGACCAAATTTCCCATCGGCAGGTGAAGACAGAGATGGAACTCAGGGAGGCACTGCTGAGGCTTGAGTCATGAAATCCACTGTTTCCTGCCTAGCTTAGCAGACCAGAGCAAGGTGGATTTCTGCTGCTCCATTTTAGCAGAAGCATTTTTGCCACACAGATTTCAGCGTGTTTTATGGGCACAGATTTCTTCCCTTCGTATCAGACTCCTAGAAGGTGTGAAGGTACCAGAGCTAAAGAGCAAGGCTGCTGAGTGAGTGGTTCCCTTGGCTGGTAGAGGGCAGTGATTTCAAAGGGAGCCCAACCTTAGACACAGCATCTTCCTTTCCTTTAGGGGTATTTGCTTTTCAAGTTTGTTTATTACATTTGAAAACCAACCGAAATATCAGCTTATGCATTAGACCAAGGAATAAAAGGTAGTATTTTAACATGCTAAAGGAATTCTGCCAGCCAGTCCTAAGTATCAATCCATCGCAATTATTAGAAACAATGTATTCTGCAGTGGTAAAGAGATACAGCCAATATGCAGACACACACTAAATAAATTCCCTCTTAGATTGGCTGTTTCCTCCCCTGCCCAGGCCAATGCAGAAACTGTTTGTACAAAAGAGAAACGTGGAGAGAGGTGGAACACAACACACATTTTTTTTTTCTGTTTTCAGTTGTTCCTCTGTCTCCAAGTAGAGCTTATATTGGCGCCCCAGTTTCCCTCTTAAAAACACAGATTGGCGCTGGATCTGGGGGTTTGCTGTGTACAGAATGATTATAATACTCATGATGACATGTAAGCATCAACTAAAACAGCCACTGGGGAGAAAGAAACATGGGATGGGTTGAAGAGGTAAATTGATTCAACCCAGAAAACAGACCTCACCGTCACCGATACGTTTATGCACGTATAGATGGCCACTTTTGTTTCCATTCGCTTTCCTTTCCTTTCCAGCCATATCTTCCTTAGTAGAGAGAAGACTGGAGGCACCCCCTCTTTCCTGTAGCCATTTGCTTTACATAAGCCAGCTAGCAAACCTCTCTGTTCATATTGATGTAGACATTACCACAAATCGCCACTTAGGGACCTGAACGAATTGACTAACTGGTTTCAGATCCAATACACATAACTTGATCAGACACAGAGTTTAAGTACACTTGCAGGCGTGCCAACTGCACCTACCGGGAAGTGACTCTTTGGCTGCCAGTTTAAAGAAGCCCTAAGGGAAACCCAGGAGGAAGGCACGCAGACCTATGGGTGAGGCAGCAGGTCTGGAGGTTTCCAGAAGAACAGCCCAAGGTGGAAAGAAATAAGGCATTCTGGGCAGGAAGCAAGGCAATTTCAAAAGCCACATGGACACTTCAGTCCAGGGTGCACTTGATACAACCTTCATTAATTTGGCTTTTTATCCTCCCTTCCAGTGGCTCTGAGGTCTGGGAGATTGAGTGTCAGATGACATGGGAGATGACTGAATTCAGATCACAGAAATCTCAGCTGGTCAAGGGTCAGCTGCGTGTACATCTGCCCATCAGGCTGCCAGGAATCCAGGAACAATGGCTTTTGAGTTAATTGTCTTCTCAGTAGCCAGGAAATTACCTGGGTAGAAATGGGCAAAGGCCTTGGGAAGAATGAACAGCACTGACCCTGGAGGTCAGGGCTGGTGTGTGGTGTGGCCGGGGGTGAGGACCACGGGAGCCTGTTCTTCCCAAGCGCAGTGGGCCAGCCCAGCCCTGATTAAGTCGCCAGCTGTGCCGGAAGCCCTCACTTGTTTCTGCCCCAATCTGTTATTGCCTAACTGGTTCTCACTCCTTTGGGGTGTAAGTTTTTGTTTTCTCCAGTCACCTGGAGAGTGGGAATGCTGCTTTTCTGTGACACGAAGCTTTCCCTTGGAATATTATGCGGTAGAATTTACAAGGTGGGATGTGCAAGTGGAGGGATGGGTTGGACTTGTAGCCATGGAAGTTTCTGGAAAAAAGAATAAGTGAGATGAATCTGTCAGTTCAACTGAGGTGCATGAATCTGTGTGCACATATGTGTGTATTGGGGAGGGGGCAATATTGATAATGGTGACCCAGATAAGATCCTGGCAAGACAGGAATGTAAAGTCTATTAGAAGCAGATGAGGCTAACAGCTGCAAAACAATAGGTGACTCCAAAGAAAGGCTCAAAGTTAGAACACAACAGAGAGAAGAGGTTATCGCAGGGAGAGAAGCAGCTATGGGTATATTTCAAGAAGAAGGATTGTATTCGAGCAAGAAGCCCTTAAAATTTGAAAGAATAATCCTGGTTTAGATAGAGAAGAAATATTTGTTATTTCACTCACTATTATGTATTTAGATTATTATATGTATATTTAATATTTCATTTATTTTTTATTCATTTGTTTAGTGTGTACAATGTCTGTATTGTGTCCCATTGTCGTTACAGTGGGACACAATACAGACATGGCTGGTGACCAAGTAGAGTTTACAGCTTCACAACAGTTGTCTAGAAGCAGATTACTGAAGGCTTAAGGCATTTGGCAGTGAAAGCTTAATCCTTACAAATTGAAATAATTTAATTTTAAAAGTGATTTTTAAAGCGGTATAATAATAAGAGCAAATAATGGTGAAACGTATTGAACACCTATATATGTGGCCAGGAATTGTGCTGCGGGAATCTCTATATATTGTATCATTTAATCCTCACAACCATTTTATAAGGGAGAGGATTTAGTGCCATTTTACATGTGTGGCTTAGAGAGGTTAAGGTACATCCCCCATACTGTGGAGGAAGATATGTTTTCAAATTTAGGCGTATCTGATCCCAGATCTTTCACTCACTCTCCTCTCCCATGCAGCTTCCGTGGTGGCAATGTGGAAGGTGGGCCAGGGTGGAGAGAGACTGGTGTTAGAGACCAGCAAGGGGAATAATAATATTATTACTCTATGAGAATAACAGCGAGCGTACAAGAAGATGTACAGTGTACAAGTGGCAAGGGAGTGTGAGGGGAGAGTCAGGTTCAGTAGTCTCCTCGGAGCTCTCCTCGGGCTTGGGAGGCATGTGGAATTGTGAAGGTGGAGGAGTTGGGAATTGCGCCTAAGGTACCCAGCTTGGGTGACTGGAAGGGTAGATGGTCAGTGACATTAGAGAAGGTGGAAAGAGGGTTGGTGTCTGAAGCAGGAGATGGCGATGAATTTCATTTTGAACAGGTTTCGTGTAAGGAGATGGTTGAACATCCAGATAAACATAACTAATAGTAGTTGGACATACGGCCTTTGGGAGAGATTAAAGTTAGATATACAGACCTGGGAACCAGCAACGAAGGGGCCAAGGAAGCAGGAGTACAAGGCCGAAAACAAGTAATTGTCTCTGGCTGCTTTGTTCACAAGCACTCAATGGGCACATCGGGCATTTGGCATTTCAGGGACCGACTGGTAGACAAGAGTTTCTCAACTCGGCGCCATTGGCAGTTTGGGTCAGGTAATTCATTGCTGTGAGTGGCTGTCTTGTGCGTTGTAGGATTTTGGCAGCATCCCTGGACTTTACCCACTAGATGCCAGTAGCAGCTCCTCACCCTCCAGCTGTGGCAACCAAAAATGTCTCTGGACACTTCTAAATGTGCAAACCACTGAGGTAGACTATACAGTTTTCTTTCTAGTCCATGTGACTCTCTATAAGCATGCGTATCATGATACGTACACACACACCCCCCACACATGTCTATACACATATATGTGTATAACTTCTTTATACATACTGTGTATACCTGTGCTACTTTTCCAGTCAGTGGGACTCAGTGCTACTCTTGTAATTGCACACAGAATGAAAAATTACTCTGACATGAGCTGGTCAGAATACTGAATATTTCTAAATGCTTTAGCACCAGTCACTTGCCTATAGTTTGAAACCTTTTGAGGCATATTCAAAATCACTTAATTATACAGTTTTATTTGACTACCTGTGTCAAAGACAGTTGGTGCTCACCAACTACCCATGTGTTTACATATTTCTCAGACAGTTGAGTTAGAATCAGGCAACTAGTTCATTCAATGAGTTGGGAGAGAGAAATTGACATGTATCACTTTTAGGCTGAAATAGATAAAAGCCAGGTGTCTTTTTCCATCCCTCTTGCCCTGACACAATAGCGTCAGAAGCCATATTCCAGATGACTTAGCTTCAAGATGGAAGAGGGCTGCCTGAACCATATGTAACTTTGTATGGATATGATATGTCAAGACACTAAGGCTTGGAGGTTTATTTGTTACCATAGCAGAGCTTAGCTTTACCCTGGCTTACAGAAATCCTACTAGCATAGAAGGTAGGAGGTGCAAGAAAATTTTAATGAGGTTTTATGAAATGTATATCCACTTTATAGAAACATGGCAACCACATATAAAAACTGTACCTAATAGAATAGTAAGATAAATGTTAGTCACATTGAGAAATCTGACATATTATATATTCAGTAAGAGAGACATCAGTTAGCTGTCACTTCTGAAGTTTCCCAGTTTCAATGGAGTTGTTTTTTTTTTTTTTAACACAGCATGATTCTGTTAAATGGAGCTTGTGTCAGTGAAAGGTGGGATTATGCAACGTACCAATTCAGTCTTGATTTCAGATGTATCATGTGTACTTTGAAACTAATTTCCACATTACTTGAGTCACAATAAAATTTTCACTAGTGTGAACGATAAAGGAATCACCTGTGGGGTTTTCCCTACCCACTTAAAAAGTTTTACAACAAGAATTGGGCAAAACTTCACAACTCTGTGTTATAAAAATATGAAAAATTATGGGCTTCCCTGGTGGCGCAGTGGTTGAGAGTCCGCCTGCCGATGCAGGGGACACGGGTTCGTGCCCCGGTCCGGGAAGATCCCACATGCGGCTGGGCCCGTGAGCCATGGCCGCTGAGCCTGCATGTCCAGAGCCTGTGCTCCGCAACGGGAGAGGCCACAACAGTGAGAGGCCCGCGTACCGCAAAAAAAAAAAAAAAGAAACTATTTTTGGAAAAAGTGTTTGTGGAAGTACTAGAGTTAGTGTGATGATTCTTGAACTTTATATCTCACTAGATGAAGCAACTGATGTTATTCCTCCATTCTGAGCTGCAGTGGAATTCTTTATAAAATTGTTAGCATCTTGGCCGATGGTATTTTTGATAAGTTAATTTTAAGGTGCAAAATGTAAAGCTTTTAAGATACTCTTCCACAAGTGTTTGAATGACTGCAGTGGAATTTTGTGGGAATTGGTTGTACAACAGAAATTTATAACAATTACATAAATGGTGCATCTCATGTTTTTACACTTGATATGATGTTTTCTCATATTTATATAGCATCAATAGAGATGCTGTTATCATTTTGTGATTTTATTAGAGTGCAGTTTAGACAAATTTTGACATTGTCGAACTCAAGATTTCCATGACTGATCCCTGCTCTTAAAAGAATGCTAATAATATTGCAATTACTATGAGCTTTTGTTTTATTCACTTGAAAAAAAAATCTGAGAAAAGATGTTTTAAGCATTCTGAATTAAAGCTTTGGTCCTTTTCATGAAGTACTTTTCCCCATAGTTGTATTTTTAAGAAAGTAAGGGGAAATTATATTGAAGTCAGAGATTATCTGTGAATATTTTCCCTTAGAACTGAATTTAGAAGAAGATTCCTAAGCTAATGCTGCTTAAAGTAAGAAAGTTGTAGAAGAAAGTGACTAATAGTGGTATTTGTTGCAATTTGGGTCCAGTGCATCCATCAGGTAACAAGAGTGTGTAATGTTAATTGTTGAATTATTCCAGGGCTTTAAAAGGCAGATCTCAGTGCTTTTATGAATTATGCTGGATTCAATTGGAAAAAAAGCCCTAAATGGGATGATCTGGAGAAGATATGGAATCACTTCTACATAGCTCATCTCACTTTGTCACAGAATGATCTTTTTAATGAACTTTCAGTTCTTAAATCATATCTTAATGAGAACTTGCCAGATGGGATAGAAATAAAGATCAAATACAGTAGAATGTACATACAGATTTTCATCAGGAATACATTATAATCCCAAACATTAGGAAAGTACAGAACTTCCTTGTCTTCTTACCAGTTTCAAATGCTGTGATCAAGAGGGCATCTTCCCTAATTAATATATTTTAGGTATCAGAGAAGGTTTTGATGGTATTCAAATGATGAAGTATTTCTGGATGATCCAAATGAATTAGAACCTTGAGAAAATATGGAGGACCAAATAACTGTTGAAAATAATGACAATATAATGTACTGGATACTGTGCTAAATACTTTGAATGTATAATTTTATTTAATCATCACAAAAACCAAGTGAGATAGAAACTACTATTATTTCCGTTTTACAGTCAGGAAACTGATGTTAAATAAGTTGCCCAAGGTCATCAGCCAGTAGGTGTTTAAGCTGGCTGATGGTTTGGTTCTAGAACAGATACTCTTGGTCACCATTCTGTCTTGGCCCCTAACAGCTGGGTATATAATTAGACATCAACTTCAGTAGTGGATGGGGTGATGGAAATAAAAACAAAAATAATGTCTAGGCTGACAGACAATTTTGCTGGGTTTTGTATACCCAGTCATGCAGCTTTATTCTCTGGGCATCCCATGCTTTCCTAAATCATAGCCAACTGCCTAGAATGGGGAAAACTTGATCAGTGAAACTTTTTTCCCAGTAGAGTCAAAATATCACTCCTCTCCTCCTTGTTTTCTTGCCCCAGCAGGATCCTAGGAGGTAGCCACTGAGATTCGCCTGCTATATCCATCCATGTCAATATTAACTTCTACTCTGTTATCCCTGTGGCTCTTCCAGTGTGGGCTGACCTTGCTGTGACCTGCCATTTGGCCATGAGATCCCTGCTGATGTGGGCTCTTTTATTCTTTCCATCCTTTTGGCCTTTCCTTAACTCCACTCCAACCATTGCTGGGCCATGTTGCTTTTCTGATCACCACGATAGTGGGCTGTCTCTCCTTCCTTTGCCACCCTCATGGCTGCTGTCCTCAGTCTGCCATGGTATTGTTACAACCCTGAGCAGGCAGCCCTAAAGGATGGCCCCATTCTTTCAGCTTTCCCTAAAGTGTTTGCAGCTCTTATATCAGTTCTCAAAAGAGTGGCTCTGTTCTCTCAAGCTCTTCTAGACTCCTCTCTTGAGGACCTTGTATCAGTTATCTACTGCTGAGTAACAAAACACCCCCAAAATTAGAAGCTTAAGACAAAAATGATATAGTAGCCGACTCTTCTGTAGGTGGACCATTTGGGCTGGGCTCAGCTGAGGCAGCTCATTTCTGCCCCGCATAGTGTTGGCTAAGCTCACTTACATGTCTGGGACCTCAGCTGGATCAACTAGAACAGCTGGACCTCTCTCTCCATTTGGTCTCTCACCCTCAAGGAGGCTAGCCTAGACTTTTTTCACGCCATTTGGTCTCTCACCCTCAAGGAGACTAGCAGAGGCTTTTTTTTCATTTGGTGCTAGAAGGACTCCCAGCAAGCAGTAAGATAAGACAAACTCCAATGTGTGAACACTTTTCAAAACTTCTGCTTGCATCACATTTGCTAAAGTCCCATTGGCCAAAGCAAGTCACATGATCAAGCCCAGAGTCAGTGTGAGAGGGTCTACATAGTCATGTGGATACACAAGGATGTGATTCATTGGGCCATTGCTATAACAGACCATAATAAAAGTCATCCTGGAATTGGTTCAGAAGACATTTGAGTGACTCTGCCCTACAACACCAAACCCAAACTGCCCACCAGCAACTAAAATCCTTAATTTGATTTTCAAGGTTCTCACCAATGTGGCTCTTTTCTAAAATTATCTTTTTATAACCCTCTTCAGGAATCCTCTACTCTAGCCACCATTCCTATTCACTGTCTCTTCCCATTTCCTCAAGGTCAAAACTTCGCTCTTTCTAAGTAATAAGCTATTTCTGCTTAAGGAACACTATTCTTCTACCAAACTCCAATCTCTAGTCCCATTTCCCATTATTTCATTTTTGCTATTGCTGTCATCCCATAAGCCTTATTTTTTCCAAGTAGGTCTTAGGCCCTAACACATATATTGCTAAGATATAAATACTCAGTAGCCTGCCTTGAATTGGGCTCATGGTGAAAGGAATTTGCCTCAGGGTTTGTGAATTCCCTGCAAGGGCTGAAGTGGTCTTGTTCCGGGGTATGGGGAAAGCCTGAGATCCTGAAGTGTGCAGAGCCGAGCAGAGCACAGCACATTGAAGGACTGACTCTTTGCAACATTCGCAGATAAAAATGAATTCCATTTCTGAAGAGAAAAAAATAGAGAAGAGAGGCCCTAGTTTCAGCAGGAAGCTAGGAATGTTCTGGGCTAGAGTGAAAACTGCATGACAAAACCCATGAGGTCAACAAGCACCTTCGAGTTAATTTGGTATTTGGAAGACACACGAGTCTACCTTTATGTTGGGGGCTTGCTGGGGTTCTAGAATGGATAGACTTTCCTGGCAACGCAAAATGCGTTTTTCCAGATGCAAAAACAGGATGGTGGAGAAATGTTAGCAAGTGGCACTTTAAGCCCTCAGTTAAGCTTTTGGATAATCAGATGGCATTGATTCAACACATGTTTATAGCTCCACTACTATGTGCCAGGCGCCGTGCTCGGTACCATAGGCACATGGTGAACAACGCTGCTGACGTGGAGCTCACAGCCTTGGAAAAGCGATCTGTTAGGGAACTTTGTAATATGTTCTAGCCCTGGGCACTGTGAGAGGGGGCTTGCCCCAGACTTGGGAGGTCAGTGGAGGCTGCCAGAGGAAGCAGCATCTAAGCAGAGAGCTGAGGAAGAGGATTCAGATGAGTCAGCCTGAGGGGTGTGTGTGTGTGTGTGTGTGTGTGTGTGTGTGTGTGTGTGTGTGTGTGTGTGTGTGTGTGTGTGTGTGTATGTGCACGCGTGCACATACACACACATGTCGCTGTGTACAACCTGCAGGTGCTTGTGTGACAGAGTGGAGCAGTGGACAGAGACATCCCGATGGGCAGAGGCAGTATTTGTGTGGCAGTAAGAGGTGAGAGAAAGCACGTTGGGTTTAAGACACTGACACATGTTTAGTGTGGTTGGATTTCTGAGGAGGGAGGAGAAAGAAATCATATTGGAGGGCAACCGGGAGCCTGGAGGCTGCAGGACTTGTCAGCCACGTCAAGGGGCAGAACCAGAACAAAGGCCTAAACACAATCACAAAAAGGAAGGGCATTTTCACCAAAACCACTTTTTTCTTAAAAAAATTTGTAAATGTAAAGAGGTTCCCCCACACACATACACTCTCAAGTTTCCCTCCAAAGAGATTTGAAACCTAGATCGTACCCAACAGTGGAGAGTTCTTCATTTACAACTAGCCAGGAGTGGGGTTGGGAGGGAGGCTGCAGAGAAACACGGGTCTACTTGTCTCCTGTCTACTGAATGGGTTTGAACAGTACAGGACAGCAGGATCCAGCATCTCGGGGGTCCCTACTTCTTCACTCAGCCATTCCCTAGATCACCCGTTGGTCCCATCTGCAGTGACATTGTACAAGCAGTTTGTCATTTCCTCTAACTCATTTTTCAACCCTCTGTTTGACTTTGCTATGACCTCATCTATTTTTAGTCTTTCTCATGTTTTTGTTAATTTTCCAAATGCGCAAAGCTAGCCATTAGTTCTTTCTTTACCCTTTGGAGGACAAAATTGGCAGGATTCTTTTGTAGCTGTGTCTCTGAGGATACTTCAAACCTCATAAAAATTCCATTTTTTTTTCCTTATGGGAAATGCTGTCTGGTTTTAAAGGTGTGTATGTGGCTATATCTTTCCAGTTATCCAAGTGGTAGGTTCCTACTCCTTTCCACGTTTCAACATTGAACATTTTTATGAAATGTAAAATAAAAATAAAGTGCCAAAGCAATGCATGTAATGTTCCTATGCCCCTGGAGGAATGTAAATGAAAGACACTATATGTCCGGAGAGGCCTTTTCATGGAAGGCACTCCTCCCGCAGAATAAACAGAGGCTAAAACAAGGGAAATTGGAAGTTGATGCTTTAAAGGAGAGAGAGCTTTTGGAAGTGTGGGCCTTCACATTGGAGCTTTTGGAACACAGTGTTGGCTGTCCCCTTCATTCACCCATGCCACACAGGTGGGTGAGCTCATCCTAGCGTCATCGGATATTCCGGTGGCCAATCTGGTCAAGGCACCCAGCTCCTGGAGACATGGAATTAGGCTGTCTCAAGGGAATGCCCAGGGCAAAACCTTTTCTGCCTGAGTTTGGGACTTAATGCATCCTAACTGGAGATTTGCAGGCTAGTACCTAAATTGTTAGGACCTTGAGGCAGCCAAAACTTTAGACTCTTTGGGAGTGAGATGGAGGAGAAAGCCCAGATATGATCCAGAAAGTTCTCTGGACCACTGGACTAAGGAGAGGATACTCCTTGGAGAGAGCATTTTTCTCCAACCCATCAGTTCCAAAGCCTCTCTCATCACCCAGGGCTCTAGACCACAGCATCGGCCCAGGACATCTGTACCTCTCTTACCTGCAGACCCTGGGCTCCAGCACAGAAAAGGAGCTCCTTTACGTGACCCATATTCTTCCCCCTTGCAAACTTGACATTCTTGCAACCAAGTCTGGGCACTGTCTAGTGGGGTATTTCAGACTGTTTTCTTAGTACTAAATGGAGAGGTATTAACACAATGCAGAATTTTTTTTAAAAAAAAGTAAAATAAAGGCAGAGGGTGAGGAGTGGCGGGGGTGAGGAGAAAAGAAAAGACAGCCGCCTGCTCTTTTCTTCTTGGCATTATTATTTGTGACAAAGCCCTCGGTCCATTTTTCATCATAATTTGCAGGACTCCTAATGGGAACAGCACCTCCCAATTACCATGGCTGCCAAAGGCTAATTTGGTTACCCTCCGGATCCACAATAGCGAAACTGTGTCGAGCCTTTGTCGATATTTGCATACTATACATACCAGGAATGTAAAACAGCTGCCTGGCCCCTCTCCCACTATAATGGCAATTATGGGTCATTAGCTCCCCCCCTCCCTTTTTCTTGTTCTGTCTTCCAGGGTCTGGTAGGCAGTGGTAGGCAGCTGACGGATTTGCAGAGACAAGAAATGAGAGAGCAGAGCTGCGTGGCCTATTTGTTAAGAGTCGGAGGCTGACGGGACTGCCACTTGAATTGCGCTAACACAGCCCTGCGCTTTTATTCATGATTCCCTCCTCCTCTTCTTTCTTCCATCCCCTCCAGCCCCCGCCCCAGCTCCCCTCTCTCTTTGTGGAAGCCCCTCGGAGGGTCAGCGGCGGCCCCGTACGTGTCTCTGTGTGCGCATTTGTCGTGGCAGCCGGGCCTGGACCTCTGGGCAAGGCGCGTGCGGGCGCTGGGTACTGGGAACGCGCTCTTCCGGGGACGCGCTCCGAGGGCTCTGACGTGCACGGCCAGCCCCGAGTACCCAGGCTGATCCGCATTAAGAGGAGGGGATGCCTCACTTTTAAGTTTTCTTATTGAATCTTAGCCCCACAAAGGGACTGGGGGAGAGGGAGGAGACAAGAAGAAGGGGGCTTTACCATGACATGCTCTTTCCTTTGGAACAATGTGTTGTGTCTTGCGGTAGTTAATGGGAAGTTATGGTTTTGAATATAATTTTTCCCCCTTCAAGCTGCTAATTTTATTGACAATATGGATAGATTGAAAGACCCAAAGCTTTTGTGTTGTTTTGTTAAAGCAAATAAGTGAGGCACAAATGTAAATTACATCTCCAGGTTCACATTAGAGGTTTGCAAATAATACTGAGCTAATGGTTATTGCAAAGGAAACTGGCACTAGGATCAATATTCTATACAGTGGAAGGCGATACCTCTCTCTCTTTTAATCACCTCATAGCAGAAATGGTATTGAAATTTGAAATCTCATTTTCTCTATTTGTACAAATTGAACATAAATCACTATGAGTGAAGGGAGGTGGCAGACAGCTTCACTCTTTGCGGGATTGCCTTACTAATTAGTGTTGGGCTGAAGTAGTGCACAGCCTGGGAGAGGCTTTGATAGACCTCTGGCCTAAGGCAGGATGCTCTGCAAGGCTGGCCATGTGCAGGGAGGAGCCTGCCTGTCTAGTGGGGAGTGGGGAGTGGGTGAGGCAGGGTCAGCCCTGCAAAAGAACAGAGACAAAGGGCAGAATGCATGTCAGAGCCTCAGTAAGTTGTAGCATTTTCTGTGCTGGGATGGCAGCTCCCCCCAGCCCCTTAGATGTCAGTAGGGTCACATGGATAGGATATCACTGTTCCCCGTAAGAATCAAGGGAGACATCAGCTTCCAAACCTTGCCTTTGTCTGTGTCTGTCGGAGTAGTGGATGGGATACCTGAGGATGGAAAAGACCTTCTCAGCCTGGGCGCCTCTGTGTTACCTCCCCAAGCCCGCCTCCTGCCTACCAACACCAGGCCCCACTTCCTTCCCTCCTCCCACCCCTTCCTTCATTCCCAGCTCCACACACTTGCATTGAGTGGCTGTCAGAGCTCTAAGCTGGGTGACAGATATTATCTACAAAGCATATTCAGAGATGTCAAAGGACCTCTGGTACTGTACCCACCTCAGCTACATTTTCTCAGTGTCACTTACAACATACTTGACCTTGGTGGTGGCAGAAGCACTCAAGAAGCACCTCGTGGGCTTCCCTGGTGGCGCAGTGGTTGAGAGTCTGCCTGCCGGTGCGGGGGACACGGATTCGTGCCCCGGTCCGAGAAGATCCCACATGCCGTGGAGCGGCTGGGCCCGTGAGCCATGGCCGCTGAGCCTGCGCGTCCGGAGCCTGTACTCCGCAATGGGAGAGGCCACAACAGTGAGAGCCCACAACAGTGAGAGCCCCGTGTACCGCAAAAACAAAACAAAAAAAAAGAAGCACCTTGTTCTCCCTCACTGGCCTGAAATACCTCACAGCCATGCATTTCCAGGATTGGGCAGATATGGGGGGAGAATGTGTTATTTTAAAAGTGACAGGAGGTAGGGGAGAAAGTTGGTATCTGAAATGTGGCAGGGGGAGAGAAGAGGGCAGGGGAGCGAGGTGTCGACTCAGCTTGCATACCTACTGGATTTGAGACTTTTTTCTTAAAGATTTGGGATGACATGGCTTAGGGAAGTATTGTGCAGACAGAGCCCTTACCCCGTCTTTGCAGCTGGCCACCTACCCTCTCACTAGAAGTAAATAACATTCTGCTGGGTGATTAATGGAGGATATTTAGTTCATTAAACTTGATACCCCAAGGGCAGGATGGACTGGTAAAATATTTATATATTTATATGCGAGGCTGCTCCCATAAGGGTCAGTGTGTGCAGATTATTCCCAAATGGGACAAGCTAGTGGCCATCAAGGTGGGGCCTCAGCAGTGGCCAGTGACACACATTGCTGTTACAGCCAACGGGTCACCATTACAATAAAGAAAGACACCCATTCATTCCCAGAAGACCAAGCAGGATGGCCAGGCAGTCTCAGATACAGCCAGGGCATGTGCAGCATTCCAGGCACAATTCTGCCCTCTTCTGCCTGCTACTACCTCTCCGTGCCTGGGGAGAAAGGCGGAGGGACTCCCGTAGACCTATCAACACCCCAGGAATTTCCCACCCTTTTCCTCAGCCTTAGCAGTGGCAGGAGGAGTTAAAAATAGGGGAGGTTCAGGGGAAAAGGGGAAACAAGTGTCTATTACCTAAGGTCCCGCTCAGCCATTTCAATAGATGAAAGCGAAGAAAATACAGCGAACTCCGTCCAAACAGTAAGCAGGTGGTGGCCGCTAATAGAGAAGAAATAAAAACCTTTTAGAAATCAGAGTTGACTACAAAAAACACTGACAAAGTGAAATGAAAGTTCTGAACAATCAGTTCAAAGAAAAGGGTGTTTGAAATAAACCCTTAAAAACATTTCAGGGCTTCCCTGGTGGCGCAGTGGTTGGGAGTCCGCCTGCTGATGCAGGGGACACGGGTTCGTGCCCCGGTCCAGGAAGATCCCACAGGCCGCGGAGCAGCTGGGCCCGTGAGCCATGGCCGCCGAGCCTGTGCGTCCAGAGCCTGTGCTCCGTAACGGGAGAGGCCGCAACAGTGAGAGGCCTGCGTACCGCAAAAAAAAACAAAAACAAAAACATTTCAAATGCTGAAGGAAAAAAAAAATAGCTGCTTTAGATATTTGAAGCTAGGATGACTTAATCTGGAGAAAGGACTTTTTGGATTCTACTTAAAAAAAAAAAAAAAAAAGAACTGATGAGGCCTTGGAGGTAGTGGGGCTTGGAGGACAGACCGGCATCAGGTGCACATGGACAGCCTTGCCTTGACTGCCAGTCACAGGTCTCACCAGCTCCTGGGTGGACCTGGGGCTTTTAACCTCTCCACGCCTCCATTTGCCCAGCTGTAAACTGGGGTTACTAATAGGCGTGTCCCCTCATCCCCCCAGGTCCCTAAGGAAGTGTAATGGGTTAATGAGTCTGATCCTATTGATGGAGAATGAGTAACTGCCATTTTGTGACCTCTGCCTTTCGAGGCCCAGTGGTCTTTGGGGGACCCTGCCTTTTTTTGGTGAGTTTCAGCATTCATTCATTTCACATGGGATGTGCCGCTCTATACCAAGTATGGTGGCACGTGATGACAAATGTGGAAAGCACCCATCCCCTCCCTAGGTTGGTCATAGGTTGAAGGAGACAGGCAAGGTAACTGGTGATGATGGAGCATTGTGAAGGCGCAAGCATGGGATGTCCTGGGAGCTCAGCCTGGAGAGGCTTCCTGGAGGAGGTGATGACTATGCTTATTTCCAGCCAAAGTGGCTGGGTGTCGAGGCTGGGAAGGGCATCTCAGTTAAGGGAACGGCTTGTATGAAGGATGAGAGGTATGAGTTTGGAAACTGTTGAAAAGACTCTTCTGGCAAAGGAATTGGGGCACAAAGGGTGGACTGGAGGAGACAGGGGAGCCTGGAGCTGGAAGTAGGAACTGTACCCCTGGGTGTTTATGTAAGTCAGGAATTGCATTCCTGTGGCTCTGGAGGTTGGCAGTTCATAGCTGTGGAGGCTCCGTAGTCATCAGCACCCCACGATCCTTTTATTTTTCTGATCCTCCATTCTTAGTAGGTGGCTCCCCTCTTCAAGTTCATCTCACTCGTAAAGAAGAAGGGTAGCAGGGACATGGCATAGGCACTGAGCGGGCTCTAGCACAGCCTTTTCCAACAGATGAGGAGGTGTGGGTTTCTCCTGGATGTGGGGCCATGACCATTACCTCCATGAGATTTGCAGTCATCTTGCATCCATACCTTATCAGATATTTGTACCTGGCTTTTTTGTTTTATGAAAGAGCTAGGAGTCCTAACGGATGGACAGGTGCACAGAAAAACACTTAGCAGAGAAAAGAGTAAGAAATGTAGAGATTTGCTGCAGTGAAAAATAAAACCCAAGAGTCCTAAAAAATCCCCCTTTGCCCAAGGGATTCCTGGTGTCTGATTGGTCCCGTTGTCTCAGCATTTGTGCAGTTTACTATTTGTTCCGGATTTTACTTTTATTACTATTTTTTAAACAAAGTGTCATAATTAACTGTTGCATTAAAATAATCCAAGAGGGCTGATGGACCTCCACTTCGTTCTGCTGACTCCTGCCAAGGGCTCATCCAGCTATGTGTGAGATGCAAGTTCAGTGAACAGAGTTCTCATTTTAACTTGTGGTTAAGGCTGAAAGATTACCAGGGATGACCCATCTCTTTCCCAATTTGTTCTAGGGACAAGATAATTGATGCCACTTTCTCAAGTGCAGTACGCAGGGTACTTGCTGATGGTGCACTGGGCTTCAGTACCTCCTCGGGGTCTATGGTGGTGGTGAGAAGTGGCTGATGCTGCCACCCCTACTTGCTACCTGTGTTGTGGCCAGTGCTGGGGCCCTCAGGGTGCAACAAGCCTCTAAGATGTCTGTTGGCGGCGTGTGTGTGAACTGTGGAACAGTTCCTGTAGGTGTATAGGAAAATACTGGTTCCAGGCAGGAAACAATCTCAGCAGTTCTGCCATAGAACATAGAATGCTCTTGCAATAGGAGTTTTGTCATTTATTGTAATTTAAATCCACAACTTATTTATTTCATTACTTGGTAACTTTTTTATTTTGAAATAAACCCTTATGGCTGCAATGAGCTAAAAAGAAAAAAAAAGTACATGTTTAATGAAAAATTAATTACCGGGTTTCTGTTTCTTGGGAAAGTTGATGAACATGTAACTTACACAAAATGTTTAACAACATTTACCATCCATTGTGGTAAATAACCACATAAAAAAAAATAGAGGACAAAATTTGCTAACAGAACATCAGCATCTAATGTTTAAAATCGGTTATTTTAAGAAGACTCTCTTGTAGATGATGAATTCAGATATGAATCTTCAAAAGGTGGGTTTACAGATTCCTCTGTAAAGCATGATTTTATATCAATTGACTGTTTTTCCCTAAATTTCACTCATTTTTTATTCCAACTCTCCTCATACATGTGCAAAACATGAAGTGTTCAGAGTTAATATGTTGACTCTACTGCAAATAGTTCAGTGGTATCAATTTTATTAGTGCTATTAGATACTTCACAAAGAAAATCAGTTAATTCTAATAATTAGTTCAAATATTCACTTTCAATTCAGGAAGTCAAAATAAAGTTTCTGGAATTTCATTCTGAAGAAGGTGAAATATCTGCTCTGCTCTTGTTAATACTAGTGTAACACTAGTATTAACTAGTGTAACACTTTTAGAAATGACCTTTTTAGTTTAACTTTGAAGATAAAATGATTAGTTTTTTTTGTTGTTTTTGTTTTCCGGTACGCGGGCCTCTCACTGTTGTGGCCTTTCCCGTTGCGGAGCACAGGCTCCGGACGCGCAGGCTCAGCGGCCATGGCTCACGGGCCCAGCCGCTCCGCGGCATGTGGGATCTTCCCGGACCGGGGCACGAACCCGTGTCCCCTGCATCGGCAGGCGGACTCTCAACCACTGCGCCACCAGGGAAGCCCAAAATGATTAGTTTTTGTAGTGATAATACATATTCGAATTTTGGTGATGCACGTCTTCATGGTAAAAGCAGTGTTGTCACAAAATTAAGATACGTATGAGACAGGAATAGGCTTTGAATTTGTTTTGGTGCTCATATAATTCATAATTTCCTCCCACTAAGCTGCAGTATTAGAGCAATTAAAATAATTAAGAAATACTTCACTGTGGCAGTATGTGCTTTTTATTCACTGCCCATCATCAATAGGGTTTTTAAAAGATTTTGCACCTTTGAAGAACTACTCTGTAAATCAACCTACATGTTTTGTAACGGTATTGACCTTCTTTTATAAACAAATTTGTAAATTTTGGTTGCATTTTATTCAACATCAATTGGATAACTTTAAGTAAGAATGGAATATTCAAAAAACTTCATTTTAAAGCATTCAACCAATTGCAGTTGTTGAAAATGATGCTTGCAAACAGGAAGACAATGAAATTTATCCCTAGAACAGAAAGAAAAAACCATGAACAAATTAAATGTTGAGAACTCGAAAATTATAGATTTCATTTTCAAAATTATAATTGCTCTTTGGAATATCTTGATCTATTGGAAGACTCTTTGGTGACACTTCCATTTTTAATTGTATAAAGTTATATTCTTGGTGGATGGAAAGAAACTAAAAGGCTTATGATTTGGAATCATAGAGAAAATTAATTTGAATACTTTTTCCCTGAAAAAATATCTGTGGGAGATAAATACTTGGGAGGTAAAAACACAATATCTGAGAAAATATTTGGGCTAAAGTATTTACACATTTTTATATGAAAAATAGAGAGTTGGAATATATGCTAGTAGGATTTGCTCTGAACTTACAAGAATGTTTTTCTCAATTAAAAATAATATTATGATCTACAGAGAAGATTCAATTGAGGGTGTCTACAGTTTCAAAATTATTAACAATAAAATGCAACTTCAGTACTTTTCAGCGTGTAATACTTCAAAAAGCTTTAAAAATGCCACTTCAAAGAAGATTATATGCGACTTTATGAAACAAAAAGATTAAAAAATAAATCCATGTTTTAAAAAACATTCTTTATGAAAATACCATGACACCATAGTATTAAAAATAAATATGACTAAAAGTACATATGAAGATATGCCAAGCACCATTATTCTGCTAATGATATTGTTTAATATTCAGATAATAGATTGAACAAAAGAAATTATTTTTATTTTGCTTTAATGAACACAGATATGTGTTATATTTTTTATAGAAATAATTTCATTTTTGAAAATAGGTTTTAAATAAAGCTATTTTATCATTCCACCAATATGAATAAAATCAATGTATTGGTAAATAAGCTAATATTTTATTGATAAATTACAAAATTTAAATTATTCCTAGCACTTCCTTTTACTTTGAAAAACATCCTTGTTTGGTTAATAAATGTGTGGCCTCCTCCATAATGGGAATAAAAACTGAAGAAAGCAAGATGAGATCAAATGTATCAAAGAATCCGAGAGCAGCAGCAGGAACAGGAAGGAAAACCATGGAAGCCCAGGGAGAAGGAAGGACAGGGGCAGGAAGGGAGATTGGGGAGCCCCAAGGGAGCCATGGTGAGCCATACTGCTCAAGAGGAAGTCCCTCCCAGGGATGCTGGTATACTGCTGAGGGTGAGGGTGGGTATTGGGGAAGGAACAGTAGTGAATCTCTGAAAATGACCCCATGACATCATGATATAGGGTCCTTCTAGTGGTAAGTACACATCGCCCTTTTTGAAAGAAATAATTCATCAGCTAGAGAGGTAGTGCTGTCAATTGTTGATTCTTCCATTCACTGATTCATCTCTTACTCATTCACTCAGTCATTCATTAATCCTTTAACTCAATCAACCAAGAAGCATTTGCTGAATTCTTACTATGTGCCAAGCACGTTAGGCACAGATGAGGAACGGAATAAGGTAAAGCTCAGAGGTGTGAATCATTCCCAGTTCCAGAGGTGGGCACAGAAGCTGCCTGCTGGAGAGGAGGCATGTAGGAGGCCCGTAGGGGACCCGGAAGGAGCATCTGCTGAGAGGAGACATCAGGGGTGATGATCGAGGTTCTTGAATAAAAATTCCTCCTGCTGCTTCTCCTCTGTTTTCTCTTCTCCCTCCCTGGAAATGCTGTCTTCCTTGGCAGGGTTTTAGGTCGGAGTGCAAGCCACTGCTCTTTGCTCTTGATATTTTTAATAGTAAAATGAGAGCAATAATGCAGATCCCGAAGAACGATTCTCTTTGCTCCCTTGGTGTGCTTTCCAACTGTTGTTTCATTCCTGTCTGGTCTCAGACAGTGTCCTGGAAAAACTTTTAGGACCCAGTAGCCGTTTCCTGTTCCAGGTTCCTTGTGTGTTGTTTCTGGGCACAGAAACAAATCCAATTCAAGCAAATAATGCTGTCATCGGGATCTTGTGCAGGCGTCGGAGGGGAGTTGGCCTGGCCAATGGAGTGCTATGTTTAAAATATCTAGAGATCTTCAGAAACATTTGTTTTTACTCAGAAGTGTTCATTTGATGTTTCCCTGACCCACGCAGTTTCCCTATGGGCTTAAGCTCCCTTTTGTTAAAGAAACAGATGGGAAAACCCATTCAATTTGTGTTTGTTTTAGCATTTAAGACAGCTTGCCATGAGTTGGTAGGGTTTGGACGTTGCAGACAGTGACACTTTATATTTAGTGGGCACGTGACCAATTTGGAGCGATGGAAACAGGGACCTGCCCAATTCCACAGAATAAATCAGTGTGGCACTGGAAGTGGAACCTGTGATTCTACTGTGGGTTCATTTAACGTGAGCGGGTTGCTCTAAAGTAGACCAAGGGAATCTCAAGTGGCAGGCAGATCTTGACAACTGCTATTAGCTTCCTGTATGCCTCCTACCTTATTTTTGCCCTGCCTCTCTATTCAAATGGAAGTGACCCCATACACAAGTCAGCTAATACAGGCTGCTCTTATCTGACACAGTTCCACCCAGGGGTGCCCAAGACAGTTAAGGACTGCCCCAACCCACAGCGATGACCACTGGCAGGGAAAAGACAGCACATCCAACATGCTAATGTAATGAAGAGAGCTTGATAGTGAGACTGGTCATGGATGTGACAAGGTAAAGGGAACTGACAAAGGATGATGAAACACCTCAGAAGAATGAAATGGCAAAAGGAGGAACAGAAAACTCATCCCTTGTGAGAGCTAGGGCTGTGAGAGAGCTGTGCCCACAGGCAGAGGGATGTGGACACGGCCAAAACCATGGTGAGGCCGGGAGGGAGCCAGAATAGCCAATACCTTGACCTCTGACCTCCTGGGCCTTCCCATTGCTCAAATGCAACTGTGAGCTGTAGGAAAAGTGAATCCAGGTGATACAGTCTGTAGAAGTTAGTCTCCTGGGACACAGAGCCGGGTGGAGAAGATGGAGGATGGTGAGGGGGTCTGCAGAAAAGAAAAACAGAATAATTAGCACACCCCTTACTTTTGGAATACCCTCCTGACTCAGGCAATTACGATCTGTCCAAAACTCAGTATGCTGTTTCTCCCATTGGTGGCAGAGCGTCTAGCCGCAAACTAGAAGTATTGTGGCTCCATCAGAACGCTTGCTGTCGACAGTAGCCTATAAACCAGCTAAGTGTGACTCCACATTGTACCACCACAGGCAAGATGACCCAAGAAGTATTTCTGTGAGTCTTTAAATTTACCATTTTGGGGGATTTAAAAAATAGAATCGTGAACTAGGGGTCAGAAAACCTGGGCTCCTCTTCCAGCTGGCTGTGGGTAATCCTCTCTAGGTGTTTTCTCATCTGTGAAATGAGGAAATTGGGTTAAAAGCTGGTTTAAATCTCTTTTGGCTCTAATGTTCAGTAGGTCTTTAAATTGAAACCAAAAGACTACTATGAGGAATGACAGGTTGTGCCGGTGAATGTCTGAACCATCCCCAGACATGCGTGTGTGGAGAGGCAAGAGGAGGTTCTGCAATGCTTAGGCCACTGGACCAGTTGGGCATCACATTGTCAGAATCAGAGGGTGCGTGGGTGATTTATCCCCATGAAGAGGGCTAGCTCACATGCTTAACATGCCAGATGCTCTCAGCTGTCTCAGCTTGCTTCAGGGTCTTTCCTAGGCTAAGACTAACTGTAAAGATTCAGGCAAGTTCTTAACTCTGCTCTTCTCCACCCAGAGGAACAGAGACATTTGAGTCTCCCTTAAGTGCGCTCCTATCAAGGGAGATCGCTAGTAAAATGCTTTTCCTGTAGTTCCCTCTAACCTAGTCCCCAAGGGTATCAGAACCTGGAGGGTTCCCCAGGATCTCCTTTTGCCACCATCACCCAAGTCAGCTGGACCTGCGGTAAGGGGTAGACCTGAGGACAGGTGAGGTTTAGAAAGACAGACAGTCCTGAAGTGGAGGTCTCTCTTGCCCACGAGTAACAAATGTAGGGTATGAATAGCCTGCCTTGGCCCATCTCTTTACCTGTGACTGGGACTTGTAGCTTTCCCACTGGTCGAAATCAGCCCCAGCAAGATGCACCTGTGCTACACTTGCCACTTTGTAAAAACAGCTCCAAAAGCAGTGCCAGTTACACATCCTGAGAGCAATCAAGACTCCTACGTGGCATAGTTAGTCATTGACTATGGTAACATATCTTGTTATCAGTTTTTCTTTAATGAATTCCTTAATAGATATTAGACATTAGGTGCTACATTACTTCCTCTAAGAAGAAATATTTAAGGAAACGATACACAAAACTTCTATGTCCTGAACCAGTCCTGAATGCCCTCTTCAGTGATCACGAGCCACACTATGGAGTCGTGTTCTCCCTGGTGGTGTGCTCACGTTAGCTTCTTTGGCTTCTGAGAATACGTGTCTTTGAGGATGGAATTTGAAGCTACAATTATATGTACACCCAAAAAAGGAGACAAAAGACTTTGAGTTCTAAGGAATTCACTGGATCCCATAAGAAACACGTAGCCATGATGAGAAATAGATAAACAGTCTCAGTTTGGCAGCACCCTGTGTAGGGAATTAAACTCACAACTTCCATATTAATGACACTTTCACATTTAATTTCCTGTGTGCCACGCTGAAAATGCATCCATTGAAAGTGGAATTTCACTCCATAGAGCTGTCTTATTAAGTGAATGTGTGTGAGGTTGTACCTGTCAAAACAAGATTCTGGAAGCTCATTTAGAACTATAATTTGGGGTAGGGGGAGCAGAGGGGATTGTACCATGTAGGGCTATCACTTTTCTCCATGTCATTATTGCTATTAGTAATTGGTTACTCATTAGCGCTAAGCATTAATTATTAATATTAATAAGAGCTGTTTTGAGAACCAGGTGCCTGCTGTCTGCTGTGTCCAGGATGGGCCATTCTAGATCCTCAGCTTAGTGAGTGACACGCTAAATGCAAAGGCAGATATTGACCCAGAAGCCAGGAGCAGGCCTGCAGTCCTATCGGGAGCCTCCTGTTACAGGGGCCAGGCCTCCTCTGGCCTCCAGACAGCCTTGCATAAGTAGACAATGCCCCCTTGAAGATAACAAAGGGGCACATTATCTGTAGGGGAAATGCAAGTGTCAAGCCTGCTATTCAAAGTCAAGTGTGCCCCAAAGACAGGCAGCATCGGCATCACCTGGAAAATTATTAAAATGCGGAGTCTCAGCCCTGAACCTCATGAATAAGGAGTTGGCATTTTCACATAATCCCAAGGTGATGGATATGCACATTTAAGTTTCAGGACCACTGCTGTAGCCTCTGGTGATTCTCCAAATCTGCTGCACATTAGAATCTTGTTGGAAGGTCTGAAAAATCCCAACGCCCAGGCTTTACCCCAGACTAATAAAATCAGAATCTTGGAGGTTGGAACCAGGCATCAGCATGTTTTCAGAAGCCCCCAGTGATTTTAACAGGCAGTCAACTTCGAGAACTTCTGATCAGGGAGACTGTGGCACTAGATCAACTTAAAACGTTTTGAGAACTTTGAGAACTCACATCCTAGTCCTTGGAGTAGATTCAGGACTGCCATATGCATACTGCATACAGGCGATCCGCATCAACCCGGATGCCTCCCTTTGCCAGCGCTCTTTCCCTCCCCTCCATGCGCGCCCCTGTCCTCCTCCTGGAGCATCCAAACACTCAAGGATCCTTGGCAAGCCTTGCTTGGCCCAACGTTTTCCTGCTGCCTCCCTGCACTGCACTCCTTGCTGATTCTTTTCCCCTTCGGGCGAGAACACCTGTTTAAGGCGTCTCTGCTCTCAGGCAGCCTCTGTGCTTCTCAAGGTTTCAGTTATCTGACGGAGATAGAGGGGCTAGGTGGTGGGAGGGGCTAGTTGGTGGGAGGGGCTGAGGAGCCTGCTCTAAATCCTCATTCACTTTAACAGCAGCCTCTAAAGACAAGGACCCTACTAGTCTTTGGCATTTAGGGAGGGTCCATTTCTCATCTCTAACCTGATGATGCTAATACCTACCTTACACTGTTTATTAAATTCTAAAGCACTTATCACCTATTTTCTTATTTCCTTCTCCTCTTCATGATGTGAGCAGGCCAGACCATTATCATGGAAGTCAACGGATAAGGTCAGAGCTACCCTATGCGAAGGCAGAATAAGTCAGAAACTATGGATTTGTGATGGGACATTGTCTCCACCTTTGAGAGACTTTTAATTGTCCACCCAAATCCTTTCTCCTTTCTTTAATAGTAAGATAAGTTCTCTACTGGGCACACTGTTGCTGAGAATAAGGACTACATTTCCCAGTCTCCCTTGAAGCTAAACATAAAAATGTGACTAAGTTTACATGTCAATTTCCATGAACCTGCCTTGAGAGACAGCTTGTGCATGCTCTTGTGTTCCTTCTTTATTCCTTCCTTCATCCTGTGCTTGGAATAAAGGTGTAGCCATCTTGGACCATGAAGAGGGGAACCATTGCTTAGGGGTGGTGGAGCAGTTGAGTTGGAAGGACCAGAGTTCTTCAGATGTTTGAGGTACAGAGTCTTGAGCAAATTCCATTTGGACTTTATTTATGTGAATATGAAATGAACTTCCATCCTGTTTAAGTGACAATTGTTTTGGCCTGACACTTGCAACCAGACCTAATCCCAGCTGATGTATCACCTAAAGCTTCTTCTCCACTGGCCAAATTCCACTTCTGAAGATTTATTTCTTTGAACGTTGAAGACTTGTATCACTCGTCAGGAAAGTTCGGATAAAATACAGATTCCACAGGTTGGGCTCATAGCTTAAATCTTTACAAGCAACATTCTTAGCAGGTTGTCCAGCCTTGGGAAAGGTGTGTGGACAGCACCAGGGAGCTGACAGGCAAGGGAGGAGAGTTGAAGCAAATCTACCCTTTTGCCCTTCTCACTATTCTGCCAGCTGCTCTTTGGGGACAACTCGTCTTGGGGCCGTAAGGATACGGGTTGGTTATTTTGGGTGGTGTTGCCTGACTTTTCCCAATTTTTTTTATTACAAATATTTGCTAAGACATAAAAAAAACTGAAAAAAACTTTTACTGTAAACACCCATACACTCACCATCCACATTCAGCTGTGAATGTTGGAACATATTTGCTTTATCACAGTCTGTCCATCTATTCTTCCCTCTGCCCATCCATCAGTCTATCCTTTTTTGGTAACTGATTTCAAAGTAAGTTGCAGGCATCTGTACCCTTCCTGTTGAATATGTCTCTGCTACCTAAATTTTGTTCATTTTTACAACTTTTTCTCTGTTTTTGTTCAAGCCCATTTCCCTGCAAGGAAGGAGAGCAGGGGGTTCAGGGCCAAAAATTATGACTTACAGATCTGCATAGGGTTCCTCTTTCCTCTTCCAGCACCTGAAGTTACTGGGGAGGTAATGGAAGTAGATCCCAAAGTCAGACAGAGCTGTGTTGTCCTTCTAGAGAGATCTGCCTCCTCACTCTCTGTTCCTAAAGTTGCGCTAAGCCGGTCCTCTAGATTTCCTTGAGCCCTGTAGCTCTCTCCCTCCTTGCCTGACTGCTGACGTTTACCCCATGGCATAATAAGGTACAAAGATCATTCCTCTTTAGCCGGACTCTTCTCCATTCTTCTCTTCAACTAGAACTTCCTCCATAAGCTCTGCAGTGAAGCCTGCCTCCCTTTGTCCATACCTAAGGCAGCTGTCCAGGTGTTCTGTACCTGTCAGGTCCTACCCACGTCATTCTAGAAAACCAGTTCACCTCCCCTTCGCTCACACCTCATGTTTTGCTCTGTGCCTCCTTTCTTGTGCTTCCTGGGGCTGCAACTCAGCCTTCCTCAAAGCCTCAGTCTCCTGAGCGTCCTCTCTCCCACTCTCTGGAAACCCCAGGACATCAGATCTCCTGGAGCTGAAGAAGGAGTGAGGAATTCAGGGTTAGATCCCTGAATTTGTTTAGAAACGAAACATGTGAAATACCTAGAGGGATCTGTTTGATAACAGCTGCTGCTGATTGAGAACTCACAGTGTGTCATGGATCATGTAAGCACTTTGCCATGTGTTACCACCTCACTTTATCCCTCTAGCCACACTTCGAGGTAGGTACTTCTACTTCTCTTCCTATTATGGGTGAGGAAACCAAGGCTCAGAGAAGTTAAGTAACTGACCCATGCTTACACAGCTAATAAAAGTCTCCTAGAAGTATTTTTTGTATCAAGGAAGCTCAGGTTGGAAAGAGTGATTTTTGTGGGGAATTTGGACCTAACACTCCATTGAGCTACAGTTATGTTTATATTTTCATGTTGCTATGTTTTTGTTTCTCTAGGCAGTGTTTTTCCAACTGAATCTTCAGACCCTAAGTGCTCACAAACGTTCTTATGTTTTACTACATTTTCTTTGAAAGGGCTGTATGCATTCTTCCAGTGTGAGCCACACTGGCTTGGAGGCCAGAGGGTGGGTCTGTCCCTCCCAGGCTGTCCTCCCCTTATTGTCATGGACCCCCTAGACTATAACACAGGCCCTTTCGGTAGCTCTGTCCCTGAAGTTTGGTTTCTTAGTCCATTGGCAGTAATTTTCTTACCCATCTCAGCTGTGCTTTGGTCTGGAAAAGGAGCCAAGAAAGGGGCGAGGACTCAGGAAAGGGGAGAGAAGGGAGGGACTGTATTCCAGGCAGGGCGAAAGGCATAAGCAAAGGCCCAGAGGCGAGAATTTGCTGGAGCATCTGGAACAAAGGTGAGGCTCGTCACTTGAGGTGGCAGGACTGAGCAGGGAAGTAGCAGCAGGAAGGTCTGCGGGCAGCTTCTCTGCAGAGCCTTGAGTGTCAAGCCAGGAGTCTGGATGGTGCTGTAGGCGGCGGGAGCCAGAAAAGGAACAGATGAGGAGGACCCACCAGGGTTCCAGTCTCCAGGGGCACCTCAGAGGCCTTTGGTGGAGGCAGGCACCGCGGCTTCCGAGATGGGAGCAAGCGAGGCGAGGAGCGGACCCGAGGAGCCCTGAGCCCATCCTGCCCGGCCCACATGGGGAGTGAGGGGGGAGCACAGGCCCTCTGGGCCTTTCCTTTAGCCCTGGGAAGGGAAGCATGAGTGCTGAGGATGGCTTAGCTCTCAGACCCTAAATATAGTTTTTAGCCATTCTTCTGAAAGAAAGAAAATTGTTTACTTCTACTTCTTGAGCTGCCCTTTGCTTCAGTGCAACCTAAGCTGGAGAGAGGGAAAATAACTATTAACCCAGAGAAGTAAACCAGGGAAACGCAGTGAACGTGTCTCTCACAAGCGCGGGGGCCCTCTTCCGAGCTGCTCTCGCCCGCGTGGGGAGACCAAGAGCAGCCAGTTCTCTGGTCGAGTGACCATGCCTGCCCTCCTGGGCATGTTCACGTCCAGCTCTGCCTGCCGCCGCCGGAAGGCAAGAGCTGCCACTCCTGCCCCACCTCAGTGGCCCCTTGTTATGTCACCGCCGTCACCTCCCTGCCTCCCCAGGATCCTGAAGAAAGCCAACGGAGCAGTGGAGGGACGCACCGGGAAAGCAAACTTTCCCATGTGGACAAAGGAAAGATAAGGAGAGAGGGACCCAGAGGCAGGTCAGGGACTAAGTTGGTCCCCAAGCCCCTTGGCGTGACCGAGCCCCAGCACAGCTGTGACATTAGCAGCCGGCATTTGAGGCACAATAATAATTCTTCAGATCAAAGCAGCTCCGTCTTTAGACAATTATAGTAAAATTGAAGCTCTCCTCTAAAAGAAACACATGCTCTTGTTGTGTTTTGCCCTCTCCCCACCCCACCCTTATTTTATTCTTTATGAACAAATTGGTTTTCAGGGCTATAGAAAGGACCGATTGGAAGCTTAAACTCTCACTGTCTGCCCAGGGGTGGATTTGCAGGGGTGGACATGGAACATCTGAAAGCTGATTTTTTTAAGATTGATATCCAAGAATAAAAGAGAGAATGGTAGGAGAAGCTGATCAGGAATGAATAAAGTCTCCTGTTAGGCTGAAATAACCCCCTCCCCCATCTTCCCTCCAGAAAAGCCGGACTGTAATTGCTTGCAATCACTCGGCACAAATTGTCTGCTCGTATTTGCTTTTTAATTTTGTATAATCTGGTCCATTTCGCTCTCTCTGCCTTTGAGCTTAACCTCTCTCTCTCTTTTTCTCTCTCTTCCTCTTATTCCTTCTCTCTTACTCTCTCCCTTTAATTCTTCAGGGCTGTTCAAAAAATTAGTAATAATTCCCTAGGATATTTGATGGCTTTTACCAAGCAAAGGCACTCAGGGAAAAGACAAAAAGAAAACAACATACACACACACACACACACACACACACACACACACACACACACATTGAATGGAATGGATCTTGGCTGCATCTGCTTAAGCGTTCATTTCTGCATCCAAAGTACTGTTTATTTTGATGCATTAATACTGTTTTTAAAGGCATGGTAGACATTTTAATAAATAAATGGAATGACCACAAAGTGAGCAAAAAAAAAAAAAAAGCCAGAACAAGAGAGGTGGTTTCTCAGAGTCCCTGTACACCATTTTCTTCCGCTTTTTAAGCAGGTTTACGTCTGCCAGCCCCACACGTTCCTACTGGTTCTTGCTCCAATGCACACGCCTTCTGTGGAGCGTGCTGCACCGGCCATCCTACTACTTCCCCAGCCAGTCCTTGCCCTTGTTCTCCTGCCTGTGCTTTACTTATATGGGGGCCAGTGAATCTGGAAGGAGGCACATCAGTTAGTATTGCTTACTTTCCAACTATGTGAAAGGTGTTAGGGAGGTGAGGGGGCATTTAGATGGAGAAAAAGTTCAGGGGAAAAATCCTCAATGGGCAGAGGAAAGAAGAAAAAAGGAAAAGATGTGGGTGTAAAGGGAAAACCAACAAAATTAAATGCACCGGTTATACTGGAAGTGATGGATATAGCTGAGACTTAAATACATGCTTTCTATCAGCACCATACGCCCTGGTCCTTCTGGAAGAGAAATAAGTTGCCAAGAGCAAGAACTTCAACAGAGCATCATGGCTGAGAGTTTGACTTCTATCCTGCCTCTGATCCTTACTGTGTGTTGTTCACACTTACCTAACTTCTCTGTTCTTCCATTTCCTTTTCTGCAAAATTGGGATGATAGTATAACCTTCCTTATGGGGTTGTTTACATTAAATAACAAATGTAAAGTGCATGGCAGTTGCTTGGCATGTTCTAAGCACTCAGTAACTATTAACTATTATTATTATTTCAGTTTAATAGCAAATGGCTATTTGCTATTTGATGTCAGTCAGAATTTAATCACAGAAGCAGACACTATGAGTATTATGGAATAAGGAATTTACTATAGACATCAGAACCTTGCACAGTTGTGGAAGGAGCTGGGGAAGTAAGATCTGGAAAGAGAGTTGGAGAAAAAGAGAGAACTCACTGACCCCATTGTTTCACTGGTGAATTCTACCAAATGTTTAGAGTATTGACACCAATTCTACACAATTTCATCCAAAAAGGAGAAAATACCTCCCAATTCATTTTATGAAGTTAATGTTACCCCAATACCAAGACCAGATTTAGACAGTACAAAAAAGGAGAACTACAGACAAATATCCCTCATGAACATAGTTGTAAAATCTTTAATAAAATATTAGCCAATAGAATTTCATAATATATAGAAAGAATTATATACTGTGACCAAGCAGGGTTTATTTCAGGCATGCAAAGCTGGTTAAATATTCAGAAATCATATAACATATTCCATCATATCAACAGGCTAAAGAAGGAAAATCACATGATCATATCAATTGATGCAGAAATAACTGACAAAATTTAATACCCATTCATGATAAAAACTCTCAGAAAAATAGGAATAGAGAGAAACTTATTCAACTTTATAAAAGGTGTCTACAAAAAAACCTACAGCTAATATTATACTTAAGGATGAAAGACTGAATGCTTTTCCCCGAAGATTAGGAGAAAGACAAGGATGCCCACTCTCACCACTCTTATTCAACATGTTGATAGAAGTTCTAGTTAGTGCAATAACATCAAAAAAGGAAACAAAAGGCTCACTGATTGGAAAGGAATAAATAGAATTTTCTTAATTTGCAGAAGACATGATTGTCAACATAGAAAATTCCAAGGACTCTACTATAAATAAATAAAAAAACCAAATCCCTTAGAATAAATAAGCGAGTTCAGCAAAGTCACAGAACACAAGATAAACATACAAAAATCAACTACATCCTTATATACTAGCACTGAACACATGAAAACCAAAATTAAAAATACAATGCCGTTTATAATAGCTTTTAAAAAATGAATACTTAGGTATAAATCTAACAGAACATGTAGGATTTGTATGTTGAAAATTACAAAATGCTGATGAGAAAACTCAAAGACACTCTAAATAAATGGAGAGAAAATACTATGTTTGTGGTTTGGAACACTCAACATAGTAAAGATATCAATTTTCCTTGAATTGATACATAGGTTCAACGTAATTCCTGTCAAAATCCCAGCAAGATGTTTTTTGTAAATTTAGGCAAGATTATTTAAAAATTTATATGGAAATTCAGAGGAACTAGAATAGCTAAAACCATTTTGAAAAAGAAGAATGAAATGGGAGGAAATCAATCTACCCAATCTAAAGACTTCTTATACGGCCACAGTAATCAATATGGTGTTGTCACACAGATCAATGGGGAAAATAGAGAACCCAGAAATAGACCCACACAAATATGTCTAAATGATTTTTGACAAAGATATAAAAGCAATTCAATGAAGGAAAGATAGCCTTCCAGCAAATGTCGCTGGTGCAGTTGGATACCCATCAGCAAACAAATATGAACTTCAACCTATGTTCACACTGAATACAAAAATTAACTCAAAGTGGATCACAGAGTTAATGTAAATCATAGAATGATACAATTTTTAGGAAAAAAATCGGAGAATCTTCAGGATCTAGGTCTAGGCAAAGATTTCCTAGACTTGACACCAAAAGCCCAATCCATTTAAGGAGAACTTAATAAATTGGTTCAACAAAGTTGAAAACTTTTGATCTGTGAAAGGTCTTTCTAGGACAATGAAAAAGATAAGTTGTAGACTGGGGGAAAATATTTACAAACCTTGTATCCAACAAAGGACAAGTTTCTGAACTATGTTAAAAATTAAAACTCAACAGTAAAAAAACCAACAATCCAATTAGAAAATGGCAAAAGACACAAAGAGACATTTCACCAAAGACAGTATGCAAATGGAAAATAAGCACATGGAAAGATGCAACATCATGAGCTACGTGGGAAATATAAATTAAAGCAACAATGAGATAACGTTACACATATATTAAATTGGATAAAGTAAAAAGTAGTGACAACACCAAATGCTGGCAGGGGTACAGAGAAATCAAATTGCTCATGCATTGCTGGTGGGAACGTAAAATGATACAACTGCTCTAGGAAACAGTTTGGGAGTTTCTTAAAAACTTAAAAACTAAACATGCAATTATACAACCCAACAATTGTACTCCTAGAAATTTATACCAGAGAAATGAAAACATATGTCACACAAAAACCTGTACATGAATGTATGTAACAACTTTATTTGTAACAGTAAAAACTGGAAACAACCCAGATGTCCTTCAGTGGGTGAATGGTTAAACAAAGGTGGTACATCCATACTATGGAATATCATTCAGCAATAGAAAAGGAGCAAACCATTGATATACACAACAACCTGGGTGGATCAGCAGAGAATTATGCCGAGTAGAAAAAGCCAAGCCCAAAAGGTTACATACTGTGTAATTTCATTATAGAACATTCTCAAACTGAAAAAAAAAAATGTAGAAATGGGTAACAGGTTAATGGTTGCCAAGTATTAAGGAGAGAGTGGGGACTGGAAGGAAGTGGGTGTGGCTATGAAAGGGCAATTGGAGAGATCCCTGTGGGGATGCAGATGTTCTATGTTGACTCTATCGATGTCATAGCCTAGTTGTAATGGGGTACTGTAGTTCTGGAAGATGGTATCATTGGAGGAAACTAGGTAAAGGGTACCTGGGATCTCTGTTATTTCCTCAAATGCACATGAATTAACAATTATCTCCAAAAGAAGTTTAATTAAAAAAATAAAACAGCTAGGAGCTCAGTGGATCCAGTGACCACAAACTTTTCCACATTAGAAATAAAATTAACTTTTTGTGTTTGTTTTCCGTAATGTTGTTTGAAGGAATTACTCAGTATATCTCAAATAGGTGTCTCTTATCCTCTATCTTACTGATATCCATCAACGGTAGCGAAGTGTGACAGAAAGAGCAGAAGTGCTACAAAAGCAGATGGATGAGTTTGTTTGATTACTTCTGGTAACTAGGCAAATGAGCTTCTTGGGCAAGTCCTTTGGAATACTACAGACTAGGATATTTATTCTCCCTGTCATTGAAGGCACGTTTCAGTTGCTACAAATATGAAGCCTTATTGACATGTTTCAGTTACGTTGGCTCCTTAATTATTTAAAGCAGGAAAAAAGAGAGATTTTTACAGAGCCGGTAATTGGAAATCATGTTGTGTTTTTACCAAGAAGGAAAATTATCATACAAAAGCGTAAGAAAAGGAGATAAAGATTGAGGGTCAGGGACAGGAGGAGGTAAGGTGGAGTAGAGAGAGGGAGGTGACACGAATGTCAGAGGGGAAGCTCCAAGTTCAGGTATAAGAATTCTACCTGCGTGTCTTAGGCAGCACTGAGGGGCTGAGCATGTCTGTCTAAAAGGAAGAGACAAAAAGAAAGAAGGGGGGGCTTCCCTGGTGGCGCAGTGGTTGAGAGTCCGCCTGCCGATGCAGGGGACACGGGTTCGTGTCCCGGTCCGGGAAGATCCCACATGCCGCGGAGCGGCTGGGCCCGTGAGCCATGGCCGCTGAGCCTGCGCGTCCGGAACCTGTGCTCCGCAACGGGAGAGGCCACAACAGTGAGAAGCCCGCGTACCGCAAAAAAAAAAAAAAAAAAAAAAAATCTATCCTTAAAGAAATCTTATTTCCTCTTTCCAGCCTCCTTTTTTTCCTCATGATTCCACTTCTTTCTCTTTTTTTTTTTTTTTTTTTTTTTTTTTTTTTTGCGGTACGCGGGCTTCTCACTGTTGTGGCCTCTCCCGTTGCGGAGCACAGGTTCCGGACGCGCAGGCTCAGCGGCCATGGCTCACGGGCCCAGCCGCTCCGCGGCATGTGGGATCTTCCCGGACCGGGACACGAACCCGTGTCCCCTGCATCGGCAGGCGGACTCTCAACCACTGCGCCACCAGGGAAGCCCTAGATTTTTTTTTTTTTTTTAGTTGACTAAAGAGGGGACAGAAAAATGAAAACCAACAGCCATTACCAGAATATGTAACGATTGTGGGTAGGGGTTGTGAAACCAGCCCATAGGAAGTAACAGAAGACACTTCTAAACAACTGAATTTAAGGGCCCCCTTCTTTAACCTGTGTCAGAGTCTCCCCAGGAGGAGCCAGGATAGAAGGATACTATAACCAGATTCACAAGGATACTATAGAAGGATACTATAACCAGATTCCTAAGCTAAGCTGCGTCTTTAGAACTTTCTGTATGTTATCTCATTTAGGCATCACCATGAAGCAGGTATTACTTTCTCATTTTATAGGTGACTGAGTGAGGTTCAGAAAGGTTAAGTAGCTTGCCCAAGGTCATTCTGCTAATAAGTAGCAGATCCACATGGAAAGAAACGGTTCCAGCTCCCACAGTGCAATCAAAGCCAGGTGCTTCAGGGCTGCCACTGGTGGGAGAAACATTTCCTGAAAGGAAAGGCCAGACCTCATTTTCTCCATTTTTGATGCCCAGGATTTCCACTCCCACTGGGGTCTCTATTGTTACCTCTTGACTTACCAGGCTGGTTTCAAGGCAAGTGCTATCCCATGGAAGAAAACAGTCATTTCCTCAATTAAAATCTTCCAAAATTGGAAGAGGACTATATTGGCTATTAGGGGAGGGTGGAGGAAAGGGAGAGGAGTGAGCCTTCCAGTCTACTCAGAAACACAAGGTTCAGCCATGCTCTGTATGTGGTGGTCCCCCTCCATTTCTAACTCAAAGGGATCAGTGGATTCCCTTCTTCCTGAGTGTTCTCTCTAGTCTGTCTGATCCTAGAGCCCAGGATCCCTCATTACCCACGCTGAAGAAAACTTATGAGGTAACCCTTTGACCATTCACGTGCTTTTGCCTAGAAGATAATGACAAAATTTGAAGGGGAGGTAGGCAGAGAATTATCAGTACTGAAAGTGTATGCATATGGTTTTCAGTAGTTGATGCTTAGTAATTCTTTGTTAAATAAATTATCCAGTGCAGCTTGATTTAATCTTTGTATCCAGATAGAAGGTAAAATGACATCTGGATCCCATTCTCTAGGCCTTGGAGCAGCTCTTCATTCATTTCAAGGTTGTAATTTTCATTTTGATGTCAAGGTAGTTACTTTTAGAACAAAACAGAAGAGATGAAAATTTCTGACTTTTGAGTGGCACCTGCTTTCCACCAGAACTGGCTGTGGTCTTTTTCTATGAGAACATATTGTCCTACATTTTCACAGTCTTTAGCAGTAAGTGCTCTGTGTCAAGAGAGTAACAAGGAGATTGAATTGTTGTGGATGTTTTCTAGAGGATGTAGTCCCTATGATGCTTTGGTTTGTCCTTATCTTTTTGTTTTATGAAGTACGGAAAGCAATCCATATAACCACACAGGCTTTCCCATGCTGCCGAAGATAAGGAAGGAAGGATAGGGGAGGGAAGGAGGGAATGAAGTTCTTCAATTTGGAAATTAATCCCAGTCTCCAGCTACTTTAAGAACTTGACAAATTGAGAAAGCTCTTTTTTGTTTCTTTTCTTTCCAGGAACTTGAAAAGGGAAACAAGGACCAATTATAAAGTGTCCCTGTCTCATGACCCTGTCAGATTCTCAGGGAAATGATCTTATGGAAGGCTGCAGGACGTCCCAGCAAAAGAGGTGAAAGGCTCCTGACTCTTGAGAAGGATCTGCCTCCCTCTTCCCCTTCCTCCTTCAGAGGGAGAGCTCCCCTCTAGTGCCCTGATCTTTCCTGGACTGTTCAAAGACAGCAACTATGGTTTCCTGGACTGGAGAAGTCTGACGAGCAATTTTTCCCAGGTAAGTGATACTTCTGCTTCAGATTCTAAGAATTCTGATGAAGGAAAAAGTCAGCAATGCAATGTGGTTTGTGAAGGGGCATGTACCACAAGTGGAAGTAATGCTGGGAGCCCTCCCAATGCAGGTTAAAGGATTTCTCCAGCCTCCTCACTCCTCCCCACATCAAACAGATTCCCTCTGTAAAAATAAATTGGTACCTGCTTCTTAACAAACAAACCTTTGAGGGCAAAAAAAAAAAAAAAAGCAATATTAAAAAAACAAGAAGAAAATTACATGTGTATTTTCTCCTGACACAGTTTTAGCAGCTGTTTGTAGCTGACGTACAGTGCTCATAGTATTCACCTTTTCATCTGAAACTCTAAGAGTGCTTTGAATGACTTGGAGCTTTTTAGAAAGTAAGGGGAATGAAATGTCTTTATTGAATTGTGAGGTTTTACTGGTTTCCTCATAGATGTCCTGGGTCTCTTCTCAGTGTCACTTTTCTTTCCATGGGATTTTTGTCGAGTTGTCATGGGCAACAGAAGCAACATGGAGTGGGAAGAATGACTGGGTAGAACCATCCTGTACAGTCCATTTATGTAGCCACCTGCGTCTGTATTTTCCACACCGTAGTTTGCATGTCCCTGTGATATGTGAATGAATTGGAAGAGTTATCTTTTCCATTCTCTCAAGAAATTCTCTTCTAAGAATACAAACGTAAGGTTCCTTGGAAGTATTTGGACCTCTCAGGTCAGAGGTGCTATTTTTTATGGGCTAAATACATTTGGCTTTCTTCCAAAAGCAAGTATTGGCTGATAGGAAAACCAGGCCTGTGCAAATCTTGGTTCCTATCAAGAAGTCATGCTTTAACTTTATGAGCTACCCCATCTGCGATGGACACCAAACAATGCTATAATGGTTTTAAAAAAAAGACAGTCGAGTCGGAATTTTTAATGATAAGCTTCCATTTGTAAATCATTGGAAAAAAATAAGTAGTATGTTCTTGGCATGAAAGGTCTCATTCTCATTTGGTCTGACCTTGGCAAAGATAAATCAAGGCCCAGGTTAGTTTTCTATCGCAGTTTTTGTTGTTGTTTGGTTGGCTTTTGTTTTGTTTTTTACTGCTTTATGCTCTAATATCCTAGCTCTTCCAACATTGTTATCATAAATGATGGAAGTGTCTTGAATATTTGCATAACATTATAGAAGATTTATAGCTGAAAGATAGGATGTTCCTTATGCAACCAGGTATATCTTTCTTCTAAGTGTTTCTAGTTGCTTCTCACTCCTTTTCCTTAGCCACACACCCTCTTTTAGGGGGGTGACCTTCCAACTTGGAAAAGGAAACAGTCATTGTGAAGGCTTTGTTCGGTTGAGGAATGAATAGAAAGTGAGAAATTGAGACATGTGGAAGCAGCTCTTTTGAGGGATTTAGTGCGAAAGTGAGAAGAAAGAACCTCAGTATTTGCCAACTACCATGAGCAAAATTCCTGGAGAGACTGGTAGGTCTAATTTGGTAGAATTTGTTAGGTCTAATGGTCTCATTACTGTGTTTAGGGATTCAAAGAACACATATAAAATCCTCATGAGATATTTATTTCCTTTGGATTGTCATCTGGTTTTACTAGTAGTTTTATTAAGTCTGTTGAGTTTACTTCAAAGATCCCACCATCTTTCTATCGTCTGTAAAATAGTTACTGGTTGAATAAGGTTCTGTCTGGATCTTTCTCTCTAGAATAAAGGTGACAGGTATCTGAGATAGTGGCAAAGGCAGACCAGCATATTAAAGCATCTTAGGAGGTTCCATTTATCAACAGTGTGAAACAATGATTTCATTATGCTCACAAATTCTCTGGGTCAAGAATATGGAGAAGGTGCAGTGGGGACACCCCATTTCTGCTCCATAGCGTTTAGGGCTCAGGACTGGTTAACTGAAAAGGAATTCTTGGCTCTGTTGGCTTCAGCTCCTCTCTTCATGTGACAATATTTCTGGCACCTGAAGAAGCTGGAAAAATGTTTTACCTACCTAGGATTGCCTGCATGCATGCTGTCTTTCTGCCAGCTAGAAGAGTTCATTATATTTTTAATGTGATTAAAAAATTAAAATAAAATAGTGATTTTTATATACAGACGTTGATGAAAGATGTGCTTTTAAAGCAGTAAATTAAAATCTCATTAATATTTCAGTGAGAATATTTTGCGCTTATCTGTTTCATCTCTATTTTTGACCTATGGCTTAGAGTTCACAGCATGAAGGAGATGGTGAAATCTGTTCACCATAAAATGTTAATTATAAGTAAATTACAGCACAAACGTTCAATCAACCACATTAATTCCACATAAAGTGAATTATTGTAGCAGAAAATTTTGAAATGTGACTGAATTTTGTAATCTTCAGTTTCCTTTTTCTACCTCTTGCACCAACCCTGATTCCCACGTGTTTATTCCAGAAACTCTGAGCTCTTTGTGTAGTGTTGAGCTCGTTCTACCCACTGTGTTTTGAAAGTTAAATACAGTGGGCACACACCTGCATCTCTCCAAATGATTCTGAATTGTACGTAACACTGTTTGCCCCATGGCAACTTAAATGAAAGTTTTGATATTTTTCTAGCAGAGAGTTGGGCTTTTAACAGGAAGATGTTGGATTTGTCATATGAAAGAGTTCTCTCCTAAAATATGATCAAAATGTCCTCCCATATGATATATATATAATTATAATATATATTAGTGTTTTAATTGTCATTTTATAATATAGAATATATGTTATAATTTATATATTTATATATGTCAGTATCTATATAAATGTTATATATATGTGTGTCATTTTCTCCTGGATTTAGGTCTGTTTTAAAGTTATAATCTTCTTAAAACTTGCTTTTATGACCAAAAATAATGGATCTTCTCTCTGAGATCATTTCTTAGTTAACAGAGACATATGGAGGGAATCAAAATCTTAGCCAAAGAGTAAAAATAATTTAGAATATTCTTAAAACATCCAGACTGTACGTGGCTCATTCTGTCAACTAAGTTAATTGTTCATTAATAACAAAATTACAGATGCTTCCTTGAATAAGAATGCTTCTATATATTCATTTTGTAATTAGAAATAGGGATGCTGCTCATTATTAGCAGGATAGTTAATGCAGTGACTAGATGCCATCAGGTACTGGACTTTAGAGAACCCACGGATTTTGCAAAATACTTGAGGGTGGGGGGAATTTTAATTACTTGGTGCAACTAACAGCCAACTGAATTCAGGTAACAAGCAGTGTAAAGAATAGCATAATAGAGGTTCGCAACTCCTAGTTGTCCTTTGGTCTAAGGTGTTTTGTGATGGATCTGGTCTGCCTCCTTCCACTTATCAAGGTATAATGTATCCCTACTGGATCTAGAATTTTAATGCTGAAAGTGTGGATCATGTTCTGAAGGATCCCATTCAGATCCCTAAGTCAGACGCTGCCAACTCTTTCCTGGTCTCATCTCACTCACTGTGGCAACATAATTGGTTAAGTGTCTTCTCTGTGATCTTATGAGAATTCCATGACTTAATGTTACACGAAACATACATAACACCTATTGTTTCCTACCAAGGTGTGTCTTCTGTATTAAGGATCAGCGTTCCCATTAGTTGAAGGTAGAGTCTTTGCTTTGTTGCCTCAGACAAGTATTAAATTTAATACTCTTGAAACTCAACAGAAGGCTGAAATAGCCAAGAAAAAGAGAAATGCTTTATAGACTGCATTAATAAGGAAGATGCAGAAATGGGAATCATAGTACCATTAAGAGAGAGAGACTCCCACCATAAGAGGGATGAGGGAAAGAGTTTCCAATTTGCGAATGGCAGAAGCTATTAATCTGCAAATGTGGGCAGGCACTGGTCAGTCCTTCTTTGACATACTCAGAAAACCTTGAGGATTAAAATTTCTGAGAGTCAGAATTAGGGATCTGGTACCATTAAAAGATGAGGGGCATCCGCTTCCTAAGAAGCTAAATCTTCTAAAGAAAATAGCAGAATTAACAATGTAGTAAAGTTAAAACGACAGTTTCTTTAATTTGAAACCATGCGCAAAAATATGAAAAAATTAAAGATGATGTGATGCTTCTAATAATTTTCTTCTCCTTTCTTTATGCCCTAAGTTTCCAATCTGGGCTCTTAGCATCTCCCAGCTTCTACTTTCCTTTTCTGCAATGTAGAAAATCATAAATACATTTACAACAAGGTGTTAGATACCCATATTTTTCTTTTATAGAATAAATAATGACTAGTGTTTTTATAAAAATTATACATATTACTTCATAAAATTAAAAATGGTAAAGTACAAAGAAGAAAGCACAATTTCACTAAAAATTTCACTGCTCAAAAATAGTCATCTTTCACATTTGGTGAACATTTTCCCAAGCATTTGTTAACCATGTATATATAAAAGAAAAGAGAGAAGAGTGAGAGAGACAGAGACAGAGAATGAACGGTTCAAAGAGACTGAGAAAAACAGATGTTAAAAAAAGGGATCATGTGTGATATAATAACAAGTATTAAATGTAATGGTACTAGAATTTGTTATATTAGAATTTAACAGAAAAAAATTATAAAAGAGAAACTGAAGGAATTTCTGATCCTCTGGAAAAGAATATTTTTCACTAGAATATTGTTCTTAAGTGATCAGTCTATAGTTAAGAAAAAAGATTAGGGAAAATTATTGTCTAGATCCATTATTGTTTAATTTCATGTTTCAGTGTTGTAAAGTATTGGTTGACTCCCTGCTTTAAAGATGAGAAAATTAGCGTACAGCCACCCAATTTCCTTCCTCTGCTTCCCGTATTTATTGGTTATTGCTTTACTTTGTCATAGTTTTTAGCATTTGTCAATTTGTTCTGAACCATAACCACCACATTAATTTTGTCATATTTTTATACTTCTGTATTCAGATACTGGTTCAGTGCTTAACTCAAGTTTTTAGATCTGTGTTCTCCATTCTTTTTTTTTTGTTTTGATTTCTCTTTTAATTGGATAAATTTTATCTTTAAGTAGACTTTTAGAAGATATTTAGATACCATATTCTAAGTTCTTGCATGCTTGAGAATGTATGTTGTCTTTATACTCAAGGTGCAGTACAAAGGCATAGAAAATAAAATAAAAATAAATAAACAAGAATAAATGAGTAATCGAAAGGACACTTTAGCTGGCTATAGAATTTTCAGATCATCCTTTCTTTCCCTCAGAACTTCGTAGGCTTCTTCATTGTCTCTTGGCACTGGGTACTGTTCTTTAATCATAAAGTTGTCATTCGTATTTTGTTTCATTGGTAGGTGGGCTTATGGATTCCATACTCTGAGTTCCTTCACATTTGAGAATGTCTCAAAGTTGTGGGTACATCTGAACATCAGCTTGACTGGGTATGATATTCTATAGAGCGTATAGATATACTTCGAGAAAGTACAGATATCACCTTTTTCTTTAGAACCTTGTGAATGTTGCTTCCTTGTCTTCTGGGATTAAATGCTGTGGGGAACTCTGAGGCTCATCTAAATTTTCTGTTTATAGAGAACTTGATTTTTCTATCTGAATTACTAAAAACTTTTTGTTTTATCCTTTGAACTCAACAACTACATCAACCAATTTGTATTAGTTTTTCCTAGAATGTACTATACCCTTAGCTTGATAAATCTATTTCTTCCTCTTTTAAGACATTTTTTTCCCTTATGTATCTGATTTTTTCCCATCTGTTGTATTCTCTGCTTCAAGGACATTGGTTATTCTTTATCTATTATTTTCCTTATTCTTTCTCTTTTCCTTTTCATTTGCTGAGATTTTCTCAAGGCTTTCCCCTGTGCCACTAATTCTATTTTCAGTCATGTCTATTCTATTCTACATGAACTCACTTATTTATTAATTATATAATGATGTTTTGATCCTCAATTTGCCTCCTAATCTCCACAGTCTCTTTTTTTAATACCATTATGTTATTTTAATAGCTTACCATTTAGCAACTATCTTAGTAAGTTTGTGCCATATTAAGCTATTCTATAGCACATGAAGTACTCAAAAAGAAATTTTATTTTTCCTTTGGTTGTATTCTCTTCCAGATGGATGTCCCATCTCTCATTTGCATGTCTTATTTCCTTTTTAACATTCTTTTCCTCATCATTAATGTGAAATCTTTTAAGATCCTGGCTTAATGTGGGGAGGTCTCATTAGAGTCTTAACCCTATATGAGGTCTGGGTATATTGATATTTGTCCCACCTCATATACAGCAAGGCTGTCAAAACCAAAATTCAGATTTGCAGACTTGACAAATATTCTCATTGACAAATGCCCGTGGGGTAAAGAGGGCCTCTCCTGCTCCAGGAAGTCTTTTTTTGTTTGGCCACCTCCTTGATCTCTCGACTCTTAGTGATTTTAAGCTGTTTTTCAGTCTTTTATCCAGCATAGGAAGTTGTTTTCAGTAGAAGGTCTAGTCTAAAAAGGACTGGTTTGCCATTATTGAAAGTGCAAGTCCCTTCATGTTATTCACTCATTCATTCATCCTCTTATTTGTCTTATTCTTACTCAGTTAGTATGTGAAGCCCTATGGAGATCTTCTCCTTGTGCTGATAGCTGTTGGGTAAATTATTTTTGATTGCCCTTTCTACTTGATCTGAGACCTGTCTTTCCTCTCAGCAACAGTGTAACTTGTTCTTTCCTGTTGTCTATGTCATGAGTGCCTTGAAGGAGGTAGTATTCTGATAGGCTTTGTCTCAGAGAAGCAGGGGCTCTGCTCCTTCTCCTGAGGTTTTGTTAAATGTCCTTCATCAGGGTTCACTTCACCTAGTTGGGAATGTATCTTATTGCCCTAGAGCCTCCCTCCAAAATTTTGAGTTTTTCCTGCCCCTAATAACACTGTGAAGTCTTTTAGTAGTAGGCTTCTGTATTGAGATTGAGGGCTTCTGTTCTTGAAATTACTTTCCTAATGGAGTCATAGATACAGAGAACAAACAGGTAGTTGTCAGAGAGGAGGAGTGAAGTAGATGAGAGCAATAGGTGAGGGAGATTCAGAGGTACAAACTTTCAGTTACAAAATAAATGAGTCATGGGTATGAAATGTACAGTGTGGGGAACATAGTCAATAATTATGTAATATCTTTCTATGGTGACAGATGGTAACTAGACTTATCGTGGTGATCATTCTGAAATGTGTAGAAATATTGAATCACTGTGTTGTGCACCAGCAATAAAATAATATTGTAGGTCAATTATATTTCAAAAACAAACAAACAAACTCGTAGAAAAAGAGGTTAGATTTGTGGTGAGGCCAGGGGGTGAGGGAAGGGGGAATTGGACAAAGGCAGTCAAAAAGTACAAATTTATCTTTCCATAAGATAAATAAGTACTAAGGGATGTAATGTACAACATGATGAATATAATTAACACTGCTATATGTTATATATAAAAGTTAAGAGAGTAAGTCCTAAGATTCTCATCACAAGGAAAAAAATTCTTTTTCTATTTCTTCTATTTTGAAGTTTAAATAAAGTTTACTAATTTTGACCCAAAAAAAATCATCTCTATATTGTCATAATCATTTCACGACATATGTAAGTCAGATCATCATGCTGTACACCTTAAACTTATACAGTGCTGTCTGTCAATTATATCTCATTAAAACTAGAAGAAAAAACTTACTTTCCTGACTCAAAACAGGATGCCTTTGTACACCTTCAGTTTGTTTCTCTTCACACTGTGAGGTGTTCAGGGAAAATTCTAAATATTTTCTCTGTTTCTTCCAGCACATTCTGGGGCTCTCGGTAAAGTCAGAAGCAGCTTTGAGACATGTCAAAATAATTTTCCTCCTCTTCCCCACCTGATATTCTTTGAGGTTTATGGCTTGAGCTTTTACCATTTTCTTTGTCTGTTGCTGGTGAACATCTTGATTTTTCACTACTTTTCATTCCTTTTGTTAGGTATCAGAGCAAGCAGATTCTATTATCTGAATTCATCCTACTGTCTTCCCCCTAAATCTAAGATTCTCCATTTTAACAGAAGCCATCTTAGAGATATCGGTGCTATACCAAAGGAACGACTGTGTATCTTCATTTGGGTTCTCTCAGAAATAGACCCTGAGCCAAGTCTTAAGTAAAAGTAATTTGTTTGTAAGGTGATCTCAGGAACTGGTAGAAGTGTAGGGGGAAAAAGCAAGGAAGGAAAAGATGCTAATAAAGAGCATGCAAGTTGCCATTGTGGGCAACTGGAGTTAATTTCACTGGCAAAACTCAGGGAAGAGTTTAGAACACTTCACAGTTATCCACCCAAGGGAAGAAGGAGCTGGTGCATTCACACTCTAATTCCTGTCGTTCATGGGTTGAGACTGTTCCCTGGGGTCCTAATTCCCATTCACTTCCTGCATACCCCACACCCAGGTAGTGCAACAGGCCCAGGTGGTCAAAGAAAGATCTCAATAAGATGCAGGCTCTAGAAGTTGGAAGTTGAGATATCATATCCTGAAATGGTAAAATCCAAGGGAAGATGGCCAGGGCATACTGTGTGATTGTGAATTTCAGGAATCTTGGTATTTGGGTAAAACAAGATGGGGAAGGAGGATTGTCTCAGGGCTGTTTAAATGGTAATACCACTTGAGTGGTCTCCTACTTGATACCAAGTATAGATCTTGGGCAGTGGTCCTTCTAGTTTATATAGTTATAATATCTCTTCAAATTTAATGGATGCACTTATAGATAAAATCAGGGGAAATATCTTGGGAGGCCTAAAAAAAAGGTGACAGGGAGTTATTTTAGTCAATAAAGCTAGAAAAACCATGCGCACTTTTTAAAATTATATATATATATATATATATATATACATACATATTTCATATATGTGTGTATGTGTATATATATACACAAAGAGAATGATATATATGTAGACACATAAATTATATTCATTATATACACATCTTTTCATATATATATGTATATCTTATAAGAGGTGAGTATAGGTGAGGTAATACACACAAAATAAGTGTGTACAAAGTTGTGTGTTGCATGGGTGTTATATGGACTCTTTAATTGGGAGCATTTAGAGTGTCGCTGGGTTGCATCCCCACCAGTTCCGATCTGACACATGGGGAAGGGATCACAGTTCTTATGGAGGCCACTGCATAAACCTCACTCTCCCACAATCCTACTTTCAAATAATCCCTTTTATAAAGATGTCTTACTGATTTTAGTTTTAGAAGGGGCTTTTATGACTTTTGACAGCTGTACATGTCTATATTGGAATGGAGTCCCATAGATCCAACCCTTTCCCTCTGTGTGAACTATCTAACTGAGTGGTTTAAAAAGTCATGATTTAAAGTCAGTCTAAGAGCACAACACTAAAAAGATCTCCAAGCTCATTCATTAAGGTAGAGAGAAAATAATCATTTAAAATACAGTGAAGTTAGGGAATTCCAATCAGCTATTTTGTGTATAAAGCGTATATATTTTTGGAAAGCAAGTGTACTTCAGAAGTCCAACCTAAGGGACTGGAAATTGTATATATGTTCATGTTATAAGGAACACCAGCTTACTTGCTTCATGGTACTTGACAAAATTACCCATACTAGAACTCATTATTTAAAATTTTTTGAGTTTTCTGTCTCATGTTTACTGATAAAAAAACAATCTAGAATATCAGGTGGGGGAGGTGGGAATGTTTGATATTTCTTTGGCTAAAATAAGAGAAAGCCAAGGAGTAACTCAGCTGCTCAGTATATGGTGGAATTTCTGTGGGTATTTCTGAGTAATCATTCTCCATATTCATAGAGGGAGAAAGAGAGAGGGGGGAGAGACAGACTAAGATAGACTGAAAAATAGATTAGCAGGGAATGTGAGAATGAACTCACCAATGTCATGGGGCCTTGAAATGCTGAACTGTGGCCTCCATTAGCAGGAGATTTTTGGTCAGACATAAGAAATAACTTCTTGTTAGGCAGAGTAGATAAATCATCAGAGCAGATCTCTAAGTGATCTTGTGGAGTGCCCACTTCCGAAGTCTTTTAGAGAAGAAACTACCACCTTTTGTGAAAGATTTATGTGAAATGTCCAGGCCAGAGTAAAAATTATTATAATGTCCAGAAGTTCTGATTATTCTCTGAAGGGGGAATGGCTATTGTTTTAAGAAAATGTACACGCAGAAGCACATCTCAGTAACTTACATCCACGAAACCATTTGCTTCACCCAACTCCTCCTTCCCCAGATCTCTACAGTTACGTCCCTAATCACTTGGGCTGCTCCATATACTTGTACATTTGTCTCTTCCACTCTTTATGTTTCATTGTCACATCAAGTAAAGTTGCAAATTCGTCTACAAACTTACATGAGTTATGGGTTGAATTGTGTCCCTCCCAAAATTCATACGGTGAAGTCGTAAGGCCCAACACCACAGAATGTGACTGTATTTGGAGATAGGGTGTTTAAAATAGTAATTAAGTTAAAATGAGATCATTGGGATGGGCCCTAATCCCAGATGACTGGTGTCCTTATAAGAAGAAGAAATTTGGACACAGACACGTACAGACGGAAGACTATCTAAAGACACAGGGAGGAGATGACCATTGACGAGCCCAGGAGAGAGGCCTCAGTGGAAAGCCACCTGCCAACACCTTGATCTCAGGCGTCTTTGTACAGCAGCCCTAGCAAACTAATACAGACGTCCTTTCCCTTCCATCCTCTCTCCTTCCCCTTTGCCTTCTCTGGGACGACCTGTCTAGGCTCACTAACCTTTCTTTTCCTTCTAGTCATCTTTAGAACATAGCCCTCCCCCATCTCTTCAGCTTCCTAAAGATGTATCTTCACTGAGAACTGTCATTTCTTTGCTGCCCTACCCAGGCCCCATCCATGAGACCTGGAGCCCTGTTAGGAAAGAAAACATTGTGAATCCCAAGACTAGCTGTTGAGCAAGTTTTCGTGCACAGAAGATGCTGCCTTCCATCATTTCCATTTTTAAAAAAGTACATATGTTAGAAAACTTTTCTATTTGTGTTTGTATGGCTTATCAAAGTTGATAAAGTATTTTTGCAGATGTAACTTTGCTTAATCCTCCCCATATTTCAAGTCAGTGGTTTTTCAAGACCCTGGAACTCAGAGAGGTTAAGTAACTTGATCAAAATTACACAGCAAGTAAATGGCAGAGCTGGAATTGGAACCAAGGTAAAGATAAGCATCGTCACTGACTCCCACTGCCAGGTGGTCAGTGGAAGCTGGTTTACAGTACGGCTGGTTTCTCTCTCCTCTGCACTGGACTTTCGTGATCTTCCTATTCATGCATGATCACTTCTGGCTAGGTGTTTGCTCACGAATCGTTATCACGCCAACTAAATCGGAAGCTTTGGGTGGGCAGATTCTGGACTATGCTTTCTGTTTAGTTACGATGTTTGAGGAACATTTCTTGATTGATTGGTTAAATGAACTATTTACTAGAGAATTTGGCATATCTCTTGGCATCTGGCTTTCCAGAGATGTACGCAAAAGTGACAGGACTCTCACAATGTTGATCTGGTCTTTCTAGACAAAGGTTAGGAAGGCGTATGTATAAAAATAATACCGTGGATTGACATTATATTATAGTAATTATGATTATTATACCCTGTATTTATATAGCTCTCTCTCTCTGAGGGGCTCATAGTCATTTGTAAGCAGTGGGCCTTATCCTGCTGCTAAATAGAAAATAAATTGCTTATCTCTTGGAAGAGAATTAACTCTTTCAGGGCACCAGGGTACCATTTAGTAAATTAGTAATCCTCTAAATGGCACTCTAGTTACGTAAGATCCCCCATATAAACTGGAAAGTGAACGTGTTCCCAGTGCTTAAAAGAAATCAGGGCATGCCTAACAGAAATCAGACAGCAAGCTTAAAATATATGTAATGTACTTATCCCTCTCCTCTAATAACTTTGTGTTCATTCTATGGAAATCTGTTTGTGACTAAAGATGAATCTATTTGCTAAAAGCTGGCACTTCTGATCTTTTAATCTACTAATATGAGAGCAATAGAGGGAAGGAGATGACAGGAGAAGTAGAGTGGTGGCGTCTGTACACATGGGATCAGTGATCATTTGTTCAGCTAAGCAGATTTTGAGAAACTGATGATTTTTTGCAAAACAATTTGGAAGGCCAACCTTGATAGTTCCCTTAGGTCCTGAAGATGTGCGTCTGCTACCAAAATAGTGGTTAGTGAATTAGCCTCATGGATCTCCTTGGAACCATTGCTAAGGTAGGTAGGGGCCCAACCATCAATCAACAGTAGCTTTAGAAATTCAACTCTCAGTCGGTCGGAAATGAAGTTGAGGCCAATTAACACAAACTCAGAGATGCTGGAAATGTTCCATCGTGGGTGTAGAGAAACAGGAATAGTTAATTGGTACTGAACTCTGGACCATCTTTTGAAAAGTTTGACTGCAGTCTTTCTCTGTCGTCTTCACTTTTTCTCTCCTGTACTTCAAGACATGCTGTCTTGAAGACATTGCTCGCCAGATTACAATCTGATCTCCTTATCCCATTTGAAAATTTTGGAATTCACTTTTTTTTTTTTTTTTTGGCGGTACACGGGCCTCTCACTGTTGTGTCCTTTCACGTTGTGGAGGACAGGCTCCAAACGCACAGGCTCAGCAGCCATGGTTCACGGGCCTAGCCGCTCCACAGCATGTGGAATCTTCCCGGACCGGGGTACGAACCCGTGTCCCCTGCATCGGCAGGCGGACTCTCAAACACTGCGCCACCAGGGAAGCCCTGGAATTCACTTTTTGACTCAGATGCCTCTTGGACACACTTGCTCATCGAGGTGTTGCTACACTGAACTCTGATTGTAATTCAGTAACATGTTATTGATCGTTGAGACTTTCGGTTTATGTGCGATGAGATAGAATTTGGAAACTGGTGGTGTCTTACTGACTTTCTGATTTGCGTTGCTGGGAAGCTCATTGGATGGTCACATGGGCTGCTGCCAGGCAGTTTGGCAGTTCAGTAAACAGTCTGTGATTATCCCTCTGATTGTGCAGCATATCCATCAGTGTCCTCTCACTTAGATCCCACGCACTGAGGAATGCGTTGGACTGCTAACTACCATTCTTGTTCCTCTCCTTCAACCCTGTGTCCAGGAGTTAGCCTCTCTCCGAAGCCTCATCCTCCCCTTTGGATTTTTCTTTCCTCTTCCTGCCCCACTGACAGCCAGCTGCCAGGGGCCTCTTTATACAAACCTCAGCTTTTCAAGGTAAATATGCCACGTAAGTCCAATTTCAGCAATCCACATACCTCTGAGCCCCTCAAACTCCAAGGAGTATCCTTAAAGAGAAGAATCAGCAGCTGCTAAAAAGAAATCAAAGCAGATCAGCAAAATGTCTTCAGAGGGGGAAGGACAGATGAGCCACATAGACTAATGGCCTTCATTTTCCAGTAAGCAACATGACTGGTGACAAAAATACACACTAATGGGGAAAGTGATATTCAGTCTAATTGTATAATTGAAGCTCGCTTTCTGTACATCACACAGGGATTGAAGTAATGTAGTACTAGGAAGTAGCTGAGTGGTCTTCCTCCTTCATACCTATGCATTTTGCATCTAGTTGCAGTCTGGCAGAAGCAAAAAGTCCAAAAGCACCAGGTTTGAGGATTCTATCACCCATAAATTCCTAATACTCACCGTCTCAAGATGAAGGTCAGTTGCAATAGCGCGCCGAGCTCAAAGGTGGCCGAGTGAGAGGAACGAAGCCGGCATGAGAAACAGAGCCACTAATTCATCTCCCAACTGACCCTTTTAATATTCCAAACCGCGTATAATCATCAGGCAGTCTGTTGAACCGAGGAGCCTGGTCAGCAGTGCCCTTCTGCTGACTGACTTTTCAAACTTTCTAGCAAGTAAGGAGGCAGATAGATTTCTTACCCCACCTCTACTGCTGATACTAGACCCTCAGAGACTTTGCCAAGGATGTGAAAGCTGGATTCCGTTCATTTCCTTCGGTTTTGAGAGGAGGGCAAAAGCTTCACAGGTTATATCCTATGATGGTATAAAACAGGTGTGCCTTTCTTGTCCAAATCCCCATCCCTTCCTTTTTGGCATTCTGGTGCTCACAGATTTGCACTGTCCTCAGCCAGCACAGCCACTGGGCTTCTGTGCTCTGAGCCTCTGTCCCCTTTGTCTCTGATTCTGGCTGCCACTTCCTTTGCTCTTTGTGACTCTGATTTCCTCTGGAGTGGAAAACACCACCACGCCCTAGGCAGGTAGGAAGTTTCCATGAAGAGGACATTTGTGCTGCAGTTGTTGCTCCAGTACAACAAATGTGCTGCAGTACATTTTATTTTCAAATTTTCCAGAGGGAACTGGAAATATGGAAAGAATTTGAGTTTCTGAAAATGCTAATTTAACACAAATGTAGTAATCATAATTAAGGGTGATCATTAATGCATTATTATTTTTCTACTTTATAATCCAGGAATTTTTTTAATTCCTGAGTTTTATACAACCCAGAGGCAATGCACAGATGAATAATATGATTTGCATTTGATATTATTATTTTTCCTATCAACATAGAATATTACTAATCCACTAGAACTTAAAATACATTTGGATGATTATTTCTTTCATCTACTTACGTTCATTTTATAATCTGCTTCAGACCCTCTTCTCTCATGATTTTTGTGGTTTTGTTCAAATGGCCAAGACTGCCTTTGAGCCATTATGAGTTCATAATGATTGATGGACTTATCCTAGGGACTGCTTTATCAGCATCTACCCTTCTGCAGGTAAAACACCTTTACCAGGGAAGATCCAATTTTTGTTTCCCCCTATTTGTTGTTAATCTGACTTTGTGATAATGTCATCAAGCCTTATTCTATACTTTTTCTTGATGAGCTGGAATTATCTGGAGCTGAGAGTTGCAGGCATGGGAGTGATAAACTAGGACCGGAAAATTAGGCAAATACTCTTTTGACATTCCCCTGCCTCAGACATAAAATTGATGGACCTGTGTTTGTCATTTCTTAGGTTTAGGGCAATCCCATACCACTTGTCATTCAAATCAAGTTCTGTTAGATCATCTAACTCAAGAAAAGGAAACCAGATAAAAAGTTGTACATCTACGTTGAAAGAGAATATTGCCCTTAGTTTCAGCTTTCTTGGGTGCCCATTGGTTTAAGAAAGAAGCATAATATTAAGAAAGACTACAGAAGGATTTGCAAGGACCACTTTGGTTTGCAAATATTTGAAAAATTAACAGGCGTTAATGCTTAGTGGGTAAAAATTGCAAGTAGAGCATAGCCAGGAAATAGATTTGACTTTCTTCTGATTACTCCTTCCCACTTGGGAGCAATTTTATCTAAAAACTGGTAAGCACAGACTTGTTGGTTAAATACTAATACCAGACTATCTCATTTATTCAGAAATTACATCCAGCAATATTGACTATTTAGAACAAAATAAAAAACTCAAAATAATGGTGGGGGGAGCCTTCTACAGAAAAAAAAAAGTATGACACAACATACACATGTGTTTCCTGATTAGGTAAAAATCTTTCATATATTCTTACTTAATATATTTTAGAAATATTTCATTAAAACATTTAAAGTGAACACAATGATTCGGTGCTTGCAGGTATAAGCTTCAATTTCTCACCACGTTCATACACCCCTCAATACCATATCAGATATAAAGGCACTATTGTGCAAAATCCCTTTCCTAAAATTAATGTATTAATTTCTACAACACTTTCTGTAGTTTGCAAGTTAAAGATGGTCTCCAGGAAGGGAACTGTCTTGTTCTTGCTTTTGTTACTGGTAAATTGTGTGACCTTGAACCTGTCGTTTAATCTCTCTGGCCCTAAGTTTTTTCACCTGCAAAATAAGGTATTACTTCAAAATTAAGTTTCTACAGTTTGTGAGAAGCCACGTGATTCTTATGCAGTTGATCATATCAGGCAACTGGTAGATTGCAGGCCAAGAGACTGAGGAAGCTGCAATCTAAGAGAAGCTGGACCAGCTTGAATGATTATAAGGCATCTGGGGTGGGGAAGTGTGAGCTGGGGTCCGGGGGTACGGAATAGCACGTTTTAGAACTCAGGAGAGCCCGGAACACTTGGATGTGTGCTTTGGGCCAGCCTCCCCAAAGCTCTCGTATGAACCTAAAGACTTGTTTTCAGTGAAGCACTGTGCCATCTCCTGAAAGATGGTTAGATCACGTAGACGTCCATCTACCGGAGCGTGAAAACAAGCAGGAGGGAGCCATTCCCCCACCTCAGCCAGGATATCCCTGGGCTTCATGACGTTGATGTCCTCAGAGGACACAGTGAGCCAGCACTCGGGACCCTGAGAGCCACAGCAGCAGCGGCGGGGGGTAGTCATTGCCCAGAACGCTGGGCCGTGGGAGGACTCACCACCCATTTGGGGAGCAACAGCAGATACACCCGGTGTGAACGTGGGTGCTGGGAGGTGCCCTCAGGGTCTGCAGGGCCAGCGCAGACCGATGGGCCGGAACAGCCCACGAGGCAGATGATAGATCCCTGCGGTAGCTGCAGCCGCTTATTTGTGAGCACCTGTGAGAACCAACCTAGCGACAGGAGACTTGAGCAGAGGCTGAGGTTCTATGACAGCCGTGGGTGTGCGGGCCTGGTGGACACAGCTCATGACTGTGACTTTACCTCGGTGGTTCTCATCTAGGGCAGTTTTGCCTTTCAGGGACATTTGACAGTGCCTGGAGGCATTTTTGGCTGTCACACCTGTGGGGAAGGGAGTGCTGCCGGCATCTATCGGGTAGAGGACACAAATGCTACAGTGTACAAGACAGCTCCCCTCTTCCACCAGAGAATGATCTGGTCCGAAGTATCAGTAGTACTGAGGCTGAGAAACCCCACAGGACTTCATGCAGCTGTGACAAAGAAAACCACAAATTCCACCCCTGGGCACCAGGAACTTGACCGTGTGTCATGTGGCCAACCAACGTAATAAGGAGGATGATCCTATGATCGTAGTAACGTCAATGACCTCCCTAGTACTAGCCAACCATGTATTGAGTCTTCTCCCTGCAGGACTGTTACAAGCCTTTCACAGATACCCACTCATTTAATTCCCATCACAACTCTACCTGCAACTTACAGATGATTTAAATAGCCAAGCTGCCAATTCACCAGAAAGTGTCAGCCATACTCGTTGTTTGGCCAGTTTGAGTGGTCACCTGAGGCACGTGGTCCCTTAGGGAGGGAATGCTGAAGTCATTGACCTTGCATCTCCACCACTGCCCCAGTAACTGGGCAACAGAAGGCCAGCCCAGTACTCCCAGACACCTGCTCTGCTTCTTGATATCAGCCCCAATTATGTGATCAGACCACCTCTAATACCATATTATTATCTTCTGGGGTGCAGAGGCAGAAATTACAAAACTACAGACAACACAGCATAAGGTCATGTGGAAAGGAACCGGCCAGAATCCAGTGACTCAAAGTATCTGTTAAAATAGCTCGTGAAGCCCCCAAATCTGTTTTTTCCTCAATTATTCAAACACATGCAGATTGATTTTAAATTACCCAGATTACTGGGGCAGGGTAGCCTTGCCCTGTTTCCATAGGGTTTTAGTAGATAATTTAATGAGATGGACTATTTAGTCCTCTTGCCCACGGTTCCGTGGCATTGTTTTCTGTAGAGGAATGCACAGCCCTCCCATTCACCTTTCATCGCAATCAATCGTCCTGTATTTACCGAGGGCCCCAGGAGTGGGGCACAAGAGGTGTAGATCACTCCATTTGTCGCAGTGCATATTTTCAATATTATGATAAGAAGACAAGGGACTCTGCATTTTGTCAACGTGCAAGGCCAAGATCGATCAGCAAATACATGGGCCTCCCCGTATTCTGAATTAAAGTGTGTGTTTTGGCGGTTTATTGACAGTTGATAAGTACTGACCACTAGTCCTGATAGAGTTACAAAGGTCAGGTCGAGGCAGGTCAGAGCCACAAAGAACGCCGCCTGCTCTTAGAGCCCACTCCCTCCCAGAAGGGAAGTGCAGGTCAATAACTAAGCCACCTGTGGGGTCTGGAGGCTTTTTCATTCTTTCTGCTTCTGGCTGTGCTGTGACTTAACCCCCATGCAGCCCTGTCTTCTCTGGCTTTTACCCTGAACGCTGCTGTCCTGGGGGCCCGCCAGTTACCAAGGGAGCTAGGACTCCACCAGTCAGGCAAGGCAGCACCGTGCCCCTCGGCTCTGCAGCAGGGATGCCCTTCTGATAGGGGTTGCCAGCCCGGGGCGCACTTCTGCTCCATGACCTCAGAGACTTAAGGACACACAGAGGCAGAAGTGGCTGCCTTTATGGCTCCCCCAGGAGTGCCGGCCCTCCTGTGCATATGCAAGCCACTCTTGGCAAGCAGAAGTTTAATTAAAAGCCTCTCAGAATGCCTCTCCAGCTGGGGTGGGCCTCGGTCAAGGGAGGGGCCTGATCAAGCAGATGTGAAAACATACAGATGAGAGGTCTTGTTCCCAGGAAATGTCATCTGGTCCGCCTCACTCGGTGCCTTGCTGCGGAGGAGAGGAGGGGGGCTGTGCCCTTGTGTTTGATGCAGTATTCATTGCCTACCTGAAAGATGCAAATGATATTCAAATTTGGTTCCAGTGTACAGGCTGCTTGCATATACCCCACAGCAACCCTCTAGCAAGTAACTAATGGGAACATGTGTTCCCTCTATTTTTATAAGACTGGGAGAACAAGGGGATGGAGGGCTGAGCTTGTGGGGTTTGAAATCTCTCTCTTCAGGGGACGTGCTGCCGTCTGGAATGATAGTAATATCCAGTGGCAGCTCCATGGCAGTGGCCCCGACCTGCCTAGATGCTCCACTCCATGGAGACCCTTGAGATGAAGAAGCGGCCCTGCCTGGTCCTTCTCTCCAGCCACAAGGAGAGGGACCCCGAAACACGACAGGGCTTGTAGGACAGTGGCAGGGCCCCCAAGCCTCTCCTTCCTGATAGCTTGCCCAGGTGTGAGTCTCTGCAGGACTCTTGTCTCAGCCATCACTACTGGGGTGATCGTCCTCGACATCAGTATTGTTGGTACAACAATGATCTGCATTTTTAATTAGATGATTTATGACTGTTTCTCATAAGGTCGGATGGGGGGAGCTATGATTGGCCATAGCCTCTTGTAGCCTCTTACAGCCCAAACTGGAAAAATTCCAAAGAATGATTCCATCCAGGACAGTCTTATTATCACAAATCCAGTTCTGCTGCTCAGTCCCTGTTGCTGATAGCGTTGTGAAGGCAGTCGTGGTCCTCCTTCATCTTTTGTTCACACCTCAATCCAGTGAACAGGAATCATATGGCAAAGAAGGCAAACCAAGTGTCAAACGGGGTCTTTTGTTTGAAAAATGATCTCTCATTGTGTGAATAACAGGGTGCAAGAATCTTGAGATGCTAGAATCCAGAGGGATTGGGACAGACAGACCGGACCAGTGACCACTGAATAGAACTCAAAAAAGTCTTTTCTGGGGGAAAGAAGTGGCTAGGGCTGTGGATTCCTTACCCCTTCATAAACAGTCTAGCTCCAATTGATTTGTTTTGCGTTGTGTACTTCTGCATCCGGACTATAAAATGGAGTTATGTGCTAACTTCAGTCAACCAATAGGGGCTACCTAAATTGCTATGATGAGGACCCTAAGGCCAAGTCCATGATCTTCGAAAAAGAGAGCTGTAATCGTCAGGACTGCAGAGTAATGCACGTTAACCATGCATTTGCTATCCCTAGCATCAGCTTGCTTTAAAGAAAGGATCCTGAGATTTTTAAAAGCTTAAAGACCATCAAACTCTATTTTCTTGCATTTAGATAGGAATCTTCATCCAAACCTAGGCAGAGATACATTTTGATTTTAATGACAAACACTCAAGGTAACCCATTATCAGCTCAGTAGTTCTTCACAATCTCTCGGTGTAAGGAAACCAAGCAGCTGCGTTCATAAAAATCAAACATCAACCTTCCCCTTGCCAAAGGGGCAAAATCTTGGAGATGAGATTAGGATCCCAAGGTCTAGTCACTTCTCCCTATGTGGAGAACCATCTCCAAGGACACCATTGATGGTCCCAGCTTGTCTTATCAAGGCTGTTGGGTGTCTCCTCACACTGGGTTGTAAGGATTCTTAGAGGTCAGGTGCTTTATCCATTTCAAGTATCTTAAAGGGTCTCTCCTTGACCAAACTTCTAGGATTTTCTCTCCCAAGGAACTAAATCATGGAATTGTATATAAAAGATACTTACCACACCATTATTTTAAATAATTTTAAAAAACTGGGATTAACAAAATCTAACAATAAGTAATTGGATTTATAAATAATAAAACATTTATGGATTTTATATATATGGAATATTATGAGGTTTGTAAAGTCCTCGCTTTTCTAAGAATATGAATGTTTCTGAAGACTATGAAATGAAAGAAACAGGATATAAAAGTTACATAAAATAGGATCCCAAATCATTGTATATATGTATAGGCATATAACCGAAGGGGAGAAGTGTATACACGTATGTAATGAAAAGGATGGAAGAATACACCAAATGTTGATGGAGGCTACTTTTGAGGGTGGTATTGTGGGTGAGTTTGGGGCTTTTTGTAACTTTTCTCTATTTGACAAATTACTTTTATAATCAGGAAATGTTTACCAAAAAAAAAAAGCCTAGGCTGCCATAAATACTAAGGTATTTTATTTTTAAGGGTACCTCTGTAACAAGGTCCCTAGAAGGAGGCTGCCTTAGAGAACACCTGTAAAGGGAAGGTGAAGTCAATTTTCTATTAATATCCACTTGGGGGTAATATGCAAATTGCATCATTCATGTTAAAAGGAAACCCACGCTTTCTCTGCAATGAGGTGTTTGGCCTTCTTTATCAGGAAACTTGCTTCAAATTTTCATTTGTTTTCGCTTGTGTGTAGACACTCAAAATCCATGCCTTATCATGCTCTAAAGCAGCCATCCCTGTGACCTGCTAAACTGGCCCCTTGAGTCCCTATCACGTATCAGCAATGTGCTGGGAACTGGAAATACAAAGATAATTACTGCATCATCCCTTCCTTGGAGGGACATTTTTTGGACTAAGGGGGACATAAAAATGTAAACAATTAAAGGTTAATACCAGGTGTCACTTGTTACTTCTGGCAGACATTGTCCTAGGACAACACCCATATATGTCACTTCACATGTTCAAATGAAACTGCATCATAGGCCCAATCTCCCCATTTGTGAGATGGGCATGATAACACCTTGGTAAGTGATGGGGTGGTAGAGCCTGACACCCCTGGTTTAACTCTTGAGCCAAATCGATGTTGGAATAGAAGGTGAAACCCTTGATTCTCCCTGAAGAACATAAGCTACAAGTGGAAAGGGATGTTTTGGTTTGGGTTTTGGTTTTTTGGTCCATTTTGTCTCCTGCTGTATCCCTGGCACCTAGAACAGTGATCGCCTGGCAAGAGCGGAGGGTGGATACCCTGTAGCCAGAGTGGGGTTGCCAGATTTAGCAGATAAAATAAAGGACACCCAGTTAAATTGAAATTTTAGACAAACGGTGAATACTTTTTAGTGTAAAGAGTATGTCCCATGCAATATTTAGGATATACTTATACTTTAAACTTATTCTTTGTTAGCTGAGATTCAAATTGTACTAGGCATCTTGGGACACCTGGCAACCCTGAGCCGTGACAGCCGATGGCAGCCTGGTGCTGAGTTAAGTTGATAGTGGATCAGAAGATGCTCACCGATTACACAAGACTGACAAGGCAGAGTCAGGAGCAAAGCTCAGAGGGGTGAGGATGCTCGGTTTATTCAGGGAACTGTGGGTAGCAGGCTAGACTGGGGAGCAGAGTTCTCAATGGCGGGTGTGGGCCAACGTGGTATTTTTTTTGGCATTCTAATTGTAATTAGTTATGGACATTTGAAATCTGGCCAATTTCACATTTAAATTATATATATAGTCTTTTTGTGAGGGGGGGCTTGTGGGCAGGAATCTGCATGACTTTATTTCCAAACAACAGCAATCAATAGGAGGTGAGTAGTAGCTGCCCCTTCTGTCCCTTTGGTAGTAGGTGTGGTGGGTGGAGGCTGGGCTCTCCCATTAGCTGCACTCTCCTATAGCACTTGCTTTGGACATGTATTCTCTCCTCCCAGACCATACAAGCTTCCGTGTTTGCTACCTCTGTCGGGCAGTGCTTGGGATAACTGCTTCCCCCGTGGAGGGTGACTGGGGGGAATTGCCACCCCAGTGTCGGGTGACTGACAAGAGATGAGAAAGGAAAGAAGGCGGTGTCCAGGTTGTCAAGGGCCCGTAATCCATGCTAAGGAGATCCTTCTGCAGACAGTGGGATCAAATGGGGGTTCTGTAAACCAGGCAAGTGGCATGCTCACATGTCCTTTAGAATGTAACTCTGGCGGCTTTGAGGAGGATGGATTGGAGCCGATGGTGACTGGATATGCGGGCCAGCGCAGTTGACAGGGGCCTTGAGGATGCAGAGGGGACACGCGTAGAGGACAGCTTAAATAACCATTACCTGTCTTCAGAGCCTTGCAGGAGGGCCCACATGCTTCCAGAGCATTGGATTCTCTTCCTGAGCCAGGGATAACCTTGTGGGTTTAAACAGAGAGTACGGGAGGTATAGGAGATGATGACGTGAAGTGATCCACATCTCTTCAATCTGTCTGACTGTCTGTCTATTAATTTATTTATGGTGGGTGCATGAGGAAGAGGCAACAGATGGAGTCAGAGATGGACGTGACCCCCATTTGCTCTGCTAACTCCCCTTGGCTTAAGGAAACATAGCTGTTCCCGTGCCCTGTGTGTCTGAGTGACCCGGGCTGTCACTGGTTGCTGGGGGCAGATGCATTCGTAATGGAAGAGGCGAATTCACTGTTGGGGGTTGGAGGGAGGGTGTGGCGTGTTCACCGGGTCAGGAGGGAGGAGGGAGGCGTTTTGATGTCCAGTAATAAGATTGTCAGGGCCCATTCCCGGCCTGAACGGACTGAGGAAGGCTGCCAGGATGGCGAGCTCACTCTTCTTAATTAGCACTAATGCAGTTGAGGCTGTTTTCTTAGCCTGACCAAAGGGAATAGTAATTAATATGGTGGGGGAGACAGACGGAGAGTTCAAGGCCGGCATGTGTGCCCCCGACCCTGGGGTCACTGGGGCAGCGGAGCCTGGCAGACAATAGCCTGGCTCCCACAGGCCTGGACAAAGGCCGGGCCTAGTTCTCAAACCTCCGCTCACTGCAGCCTTCCCATTAATGCAAAATTCTGTCTTTCCACTTCTGGAAAATGGACTGGCTTATTAGGCTTCCCAGCTAAGGCGTGTGGATGTGTGTGTCTACGTATGTGTGAGTATGTGTTTTAAGGGATAATTGTTCTCCCACTTAAACTGCTACACAAAGCCTGGGGAGGTCCTCGTTCCCAATGCTAGTATGTGGCTCTGGTTTTGGGGGTGTGTGTGCTGGATTTATGCCCCCAACAAGCGGAACACAGTTTCCACAGAGTCCATTTCACCCTGAAGTTTGTACAGCATCCTGGGCCTGGGAGCTTAGAACTGAGTATGGCCTTTTGCAAACTGGGAAAAGCAGGGAGCTGGAGCCCAAATGCTTCTGTGGCCAGCAGGCTGGACAGCGGGCAGGCTGGTCCCTGTGTAGCAAGGGCTAAAAGTGATGACCCCACCTTCCAGGGAATCCCGGAAGACACGTGGAATGGGAGCCGGTGGAATGATGGTGCATGGGGTCTAAGCAGTTGTCTCCCTCATTAAGGATGACCTCACCACTCCGAATGACAGGTAGACAAGCAGCGCCATGGATAAATGAAGATACGTTGGACTCTCGGTGCCTCTTCCCTGTTTTGAGATGCTGATCTTCCCAGAGATGAATTTGGTTCTTTTAGATTTTGCCCTCGACTTTCCTTAGGCTGGTTCTTTTTTTTTTCTTCTTTAATTAAATATTGCTGCCTAACTCTTTCAGGTCAGCGGCAATGTCACTAGCATCGGCCATGAATCATGGCCGGGCTGACACCTTAAAAATGGCATCGTCAGGGCAGCGAGTACAGGCCAGACACCCACGCACAATGGCTGGACCCCGTAAATTACACTAAAAGTCTAATCAGAATAATCAACACGCTGACGTCTTTATGCATGTGGGAAGGATGCGGGGAAGAGAAAGGCGCTGCCTTGGATTTCTCTGAGATTTCACTTGCAGCAGATTCTGGTGCTTTTTGAGGAAACGGAGAGAATCTTCAAGGGGTATCTGTTGAGTGCTTTGTGACCTCTTTCCTCACATTTACATTTTGTGATAAAAACAGATATAATGAGTGTCTCCCAAGAGTGTGTTGGTTTATATGCAGCTCATGCAGTGGAGTCATATATTTTTTTCCTGCAAACATCCCCCCACACACATATTTCTTCATCAGTACAGGTGCCCATGAATGGCTCTCACTCTTACACACACACACACACACACACACACACATCCTACGGATATGATTTGAAGACATTCATGGAAGCTTCTGGCTGCAGACTCCATTCAAACTCTTTTTTTATAAGAATGGTTTTCATAATTCTGACCCAGATTCTTCACTAGTCCCCCTTAATGTGATTTCATAAAGCCAGACAGGACAGCCACTGTCCAGCCAAGGCCATTTATCACCCTTCATACTCCATTCTAGTTTTTGACTTTTCTTTTTCCCTCCTGGATTCCTTTCTCTGTCTATCTCAGACTCTACCTCACTTGGGCTTCATGTTTCTCTAGTTTGCCCAAAGAAGAAAAACATCCTCTCCCAAAGCTTTGGGTTTTTTGCCTCTAATGGAAGGTCGGGCGGCTCTGGGCCATACATATGCAGAAAGAGCGTTTCCCGGTGATCAATTGGCCCTACCAGGTCATAGGGACAGAGAGCCTGTTTGTCACCAGCTCACCTCTGGCCATCACAGCCAGGCTGCCCACAGCTTGTGGGCGGCCCAGTGCACACCAGCTGGGACTAGCCAGTTAGTGCCCATCGAGGTGTGGCCAGCCGGGGACCAGGGGTGAATGCTATGGATTGGTTGGAGTCAAGGAGGGGATGAGAGACAAAATAAAGACAGAAGGAAGAAAAAAGTGAAAAAAAGAGAATCACAGCTGACAGATGAGAAGCAGAAATATTTTCTTAAAAGGTAAAGAAGTAGGTTCTGTTTTGCTTGGCTTGATTTCTTAAACATTTACGGAGCAGCTAACAAACGCCAAGAATGAACGAGGTGTGGTTTTTTTATCTGGTACTGGAGACTGTTGATGCTATTTGAAGTACTTTGATAGCTTTTTGCCCATCTGATTTTTACAGTGATCTCAAGAGAAGATATGGCAGATAGTCACATGCTAATTTTTCAGATGGGTAAGCTGAGCCAGGGTCCCTCTGATTTACTCAGGGCCGTGCTGGGAGCAGTGATGATACCTCTTCCTCTAATGCGTCTTTTGCTGTATCACACACTGGAGAGTATCTACCAGGATGACCTGATTCTGTCATGCCCTTGGGTCCTCCAGCATATCCTGACCACGGGACACCTCTTAAACCCTTTGACTACTCGTCATAAACACGTGGGCTCTGATTTGGGTTTTGGCTTTTTTACACATCAGCTGTAGGACCTTGGGCAAGTCACTTTTCCTTTCGCATCCTCAGTGTCTCCATCTATAAAATGGGCTTCATACCCTTAGAATTGTGGTGATTGTATGACATCATAAAACTTGGGGCGTTGTGCCTGGCACAGATTAAGCAGTTAGTAGATTGCTAGGTGTGTCAGGTACATATATATTTACATATAAACGTTCTGTCCAGGCTGGTCCTTCCGGGCGCCTCCAAGTGGCCCCAGCGTGGGTGTGCATTCCCGAGCCACAGTCCGACCCAGCACTGAGCACGGGGACGAATGCCACACAGTGCAGTTCCCAGAGACAGGCTTCCTCAGCGTCTCCTTGTCCATCCTCCCATCACCAGCCCTCCTTACCCTTTGTTCCAATGATCCCTACAGCAAAGCATTTGTTCACTAAGCACTTGTTGGTAATTACCACTGGGAAGCACTGTGTTAGGTGCTATGGGGCAGGCAGGCAAGGTGGGAAGAGGGACAGGACAGTGAGAGAAACCAAGGATGGGAGAGGGTGGGGACAGGCAGGACATGGTCTTGAAACCCCAATTATGAGACCACCATCGATGTGTCCTGGTTAAGAAAGCTCCAGATAAGGAAGTCCAGCCCAGTGACACAATTTCAGGAAAGGGAGATGCTTAGAGAATTGTATACATTGGCTAAAGAAAAAAGATGACTGACTCTTGGCCAATAGTCCACACTACTTGATAGACAAGCTGGTTAGCGAGTTCCTTGAAACAGTGAGCCGCCTTGGCGAATTTGATTGTAATTCTGTGCACAAAAATATCGACAGCTCGGATTGTTGGGCCACTCTGCTTATGAGCACGTGTGGGAAGTACAAGAAGAACAATGTCTAAGGTACCAGAGGCCCCCAAAGAGGGAAAGTGTTTATTGAGCATCTTCTGTGTGCGAAGCAATGTGTTGAGTGCTTTACATGACTGACGCTCGAGATATACGTAATTCTGGGGGGGTAAGCACTATTATCTCTATTTACAAATAAGGAAACTGAGACACTGAGTGACTAGTGAATGACTAGTAAGTGGCCTGAATCCATTCTATTAGTTGGGATGTTTTTGGATGAAAGTGGTAAAAATCTATGTCTAATTGGCTTCAATAATAAAAAGTATGGTCTCACCTCACAAGTTTAGCAGTAGCAGGGGTGCTCTCTGATGGGTAGAGTCCATGGTTCAAAGATGTCATCGGTGAACTTTTCCAATCTCTCCTGAATAATGCCGTCCTTATGTTAGCTTACCCTTACTTCAAGTCCCCTCAAGCACCATCTGGGCACAGAAATTCCAGTTGTCACACTGAGACCCAATATGGTCCAGAGGTAAAAAAAAAAAAAAAAAAAAAAAAAAAAGCTTTGATTTCTAGGTCTCTTAATAGCAAACCTTTTCGTGGAAGCCCCCAGCAGAAGTTCTTTCCTCTCACTTAGGTCAGATTTGGTTCACGTGACCAGACCTAACCCAATCACTGACACGTGAAGGGGATGCCCAAAACAGCCCAGACTGGTCAGAGGATGTTAGGACCCAGGGACGTGCACAGAAGGAGGACCATGTGATGACACAGGGAGAAGATGGCCATCTGCAAGCCAGGGAGAGAGGCCTTAGTAGAAACTAACCCCGCTAATACGATCTTGGACTTCTAGGCTCCAGAACTATGAGAAAATTTCTGTTGTTTACGCCATCCAGTCTATGCCTCTTTGCTATGGCAGCCCTGGCCAACTAATACAGGAGGAATGTCAGTTTTTATGGTTTTCCTTCCATCCATGATATTCATTGGTGATTGGGAATGACAGGGAAGGTAGAGGGAGTTAGGAGTCTGACTACTGAGAAACAGAGGGAAGATGTAGGGACAGACTCAAGAGTATTAGGTAGACACTGTGGATGTGCTTTGGCAATTTGATGCACCACGCAGTAAGATCAGACCTAAGCCTGATGCCTGGAACATTCACAGCACCGCAGACCTACTGTGAAGTTCAAAGGGAAAGTTGCTTTGGGTGGAGCTCTGAACTTGAATTGGGAAATGGTCTCTTTACTCTTTGGTAACTATGGAATAAATAATTCCTGTGTTTTCTCTGTGCCAGTTACTACGCCAGGGCAATGAGGAGGGATAGATGGTGTGACCCCTGCTTTCAGGGAACTAGTATTTACTAAAGGGGAATGAGTTTAGCATGAGCAGTGGGGGGAAGGTTAGCATCAGAAATCTGGTTGCCAACCTCCAAAACTCTACTGTCAGAAAGTTTGTGGTACGCTGGAGTTGTTAATCTTTGTAAAGACAAGTGGCCCCATTCGAGGGTCAAGCAGAAGAAAAACCTCTGCAGAGCTCCTCTCCCGATAGAAAAAAAGCCATCTTCTTAAAACACTGTTATATTTCCATAAATTATTTCCTTGTGCTTCCTAAATAGAGAAAAAAAGATCTTTGGATTTGAAGTAGAAGTAGGTGGAAAGCAAGGGCTTCCAGGAAACAAAATACATTCCCTGTTTGCCCCTGCAGCATGGGAGAAGAAGTGTACTTTGCTGACAAGGAAACAGCAGGCAGCTGGTGGGTCTTACTGCATATCTGTAATTAGTCCCAGGATCTCACTGGTTTTCCTGGTGGACTCAGGAGATTATTCGTGTTGAAGGAATCTGGGTTGGTGTCATGTGTGGCTTTTCTGAAGTTCTACCGAACCTAGAGCTTTACTTACCTAGAATAAGTCAAGGCAGAGCATTGCCTCAAGTCTCGCCCTGGGTGTGTGTGCTCCTAGAGAGGAGGCCAGATCCTGCCCGGTGTCCCTCCCCTGCCAAGCTGAGGCCTTGGACAGATAACACTATGGTGGCCCATCTATTAACAAACCTGGGGTACCTAGAGTCCCACCCAAATGTGAATTTTATGTCAGTCAAATCTAAAGTGGGGGGGGGGCGGCGGGATTTACGGTAGGTCTATAAAGATGACAATTTGTTTGGACTCTCCTGCCTAGAATTTCTTGTCTTTTTTTTCTGTTGATTTTTATTGGCATAAAACGTTTCGCATTTACTTTTGCTGATTTATCACTACGACAGGGATGTTTGGATGGTGACTGTAAATGAAATATGTATGCATCCTAAAGATATTTGTGTAATTTAGCAAAATTATTTTGCAGGTTTGTTCAAAAGAATCTGCTTGGTTCATGTCTTGCTAACACCGCAAAACATTTTACTAATCGCACCCTAATGTGGGAACGAACACACATTACTTAAACACACCAAATATGTGAACATATAAATAGTGTTTAAAATATCTCTTACACAATGAATTATGATCACTATGTTAGAATACCAATTTCTACAGAAAATTGATTTAAGAAAAAGAGCTAATCACGGGACCCCGTGAAAGCAGCATTTTTTCAGTATGTTCAAGCCAGGGGATTTGGACTACTGTTTAATTTTGTGTTCCATTATTTTTTTTCCCCTTTCATTTGCTGAACAGTCATCTTCTAAAACATCCCACTTCTGCAGTGGTATCAACTGGCATGATACCAAAAAGATGTAAATGATTTAATTGAATTAGCTTAATTAGGTAAATTAACAGTTAAGCGTATCACACACAAGCTTGTTCTGTTTATACTATGTTACGGAGATAATTTAGTGAGGAGGGAGAATGGGCATGACCAAAATTCCAATGCAGTGAGCCAGATTAGCTGGCAAAGGAGAAAATACAAAGATAACAGTCTCTGGAATTAAATCTGGGTAAATAATTTATGCACTGGATTCATTACGTAGTTTGAATTGTAGACAACCACCAGCTGATAGTCAACGAATGTGCAAAAACATTGCTACGGAGCAAAAGTATGAAGACAACCAACGTGCTTCTGACCTTTCCAGAAACATACCCCCAGGAAAATTTCAGCATTCCTTGGGCATTCAAACAAATTGAGGCAATGGAAGTCAGTCTGGCCAGCCGTAGATCTGTACTAAAGCAGAGCAGAACAAGCAAGCGTTGTCGGATTGTTTTCAAGTACATGCGATTAAGTAAAACAAAACAGGGCATCTCAACCTTGGGCACTATTGACATCTTTGTTAGGGGTGAGGAGACTGTCCTGTGCATCGTAGGTTGTTTAGCAGCGTCCCTGGGGTCCACCCACTAGATGCCAGTAGCACCCCTCTGCCCCCAGCTGTGACAACCAAAATGTTTCCAGACAGTGTCAGATGTTCCCTGGGTAAGGGGACCAAAATCACCCTGGCTGAGAACCACTGAAATAAAACAATTGAATATGATCTAATATGGATCTTTAGGAATACTTCTTTAGTAAATTATTCACAAAGAATTGTAACATTTGTAGCACTTACATAGGATGTTATACAAAATGTTAAAAATATGTATTTGAAACATCCTGTTCTCTCTCATCCATCCATTCATTCATTCATTTGGCAAGCAGGTATTAAGCTCTGAGCACAGGGTATCAGTGAATACAGGGTATCAACACCTTCATGGGCAAGGAGCAGCTGGCAGACCTGGGAATGAAGAAGAGAGTAGATGCTGGCAGGTGTGGGAGGCCGAGGAAACCATGTGTCTTTGCGAGAACGCCTCAGCCTTGGGTAACTTGCTTTTAGCTTTATGGGCAGAATACAGGGCCAGAAAGGAGGGCAGGTGCCACCACCGTCCTCAAAAGCTGACTAAAATGCTAGCTGACCTGGTGGCAATGTGAGAAATTGGACGGTTTTAAGCAAGGGAGTGTTATGTGTAGTCAGCGTTGACTTAGAAACAGCAAAGGTTTTAAAGTCACACCCACACAGGTGAAATCCTGACTTTGCCACTCACCAGCTGGGTTACCCAGGCGAAGTGCAGATTTCTGAGTCTCATGCCCTCTCTATAGATGGAAATAATAATAGTTACCTCACTGCAAATCTTAAATGAGGCTGACTTTATAAAGCACCTGCCATAGAATCTGCCCCATAAAAGCCACGCAATAATTATCAGTTCTGCTTTCCTTCATTACCCAGTCCATCCCACTTAGATTTTTCACATGAAGAATGCAATGGAAAGCATACATTTATGAGGTTTGCATTACCCAACATCTGGGTTGTATTGTTGAATGCAGCTGAAGTTGTCCAAACCTTGCCACTGGGTTTTGTTTATTCTAAAGCTAAGTGTTTAAATCCCTTAAATTGGTAACGTCAGTTTGATGTTCATGTTAATGTTCCATGAGATTTTAGGATCTGGAATCTGGAGGTGCCTTTCTCTACCACGTCCACAGATCTGGAGCCAAATGTAGCTGTTATTACCACGGGAATCAGGGAGAACACAGAAAAGCACCCATTGGAAGAAATGCTCCTTTTCTATACAAAGGAATTGAAGTGTTTTGCTAAGCAAGTTTCTGGCAACATGTCTTGAGTGCCAGCATTTTCATTCTGTTGGAAAATAGCAACAACCAAACAGAGGAGAAGGGAGACCTGTTTTGCATTTGGAAATACCAACAAAACCGCATTCCCACCCCTTCTGCTTTGTATATATAATGGGATGCAGGACTCGGCTATTTTCTTTGGGATCTGGCATGTCTCTTTCTCATACACACACTCTGCAGTGATACATCTACAAATGAACAGAACATTTCCAAGAACACATTTCACTGTCATTAACATATATACATAGTGTGGTAAACACCCAGGACAAAGGTGTCCTCTCCCCCACCCCAACCCCTGGCTGAGTGCTCCCTTCCCATCCTGCCCTGTGATAATGCGATTCCCCTTTTCAGGCGATTCAGCCAGGTGAGCCTCTGGGAGTGAAGTCTTTAGGGTGGCTGGTGTCAGATACCAGCCATCCCTAAAGGCACTTGATATCCCTGCCTGCTCTGCTGGCCACCAACTGCAGCTGATGAGGCTGTCAGAATCTTCTTTAATCCCTTCCACACCCAGGGGCCTGTTCTCAGACGTTTAACTTGTATATGTTATGGCTATAACAGCATACAAGTTCACATTAACCCAAGAGGAAAATGGCAAATTCTCAGTGGCCTCAGGTTGTAGAAGGTTCTAGAAGTAATAGTCAGGTGCTGTGCTACATCTCTACATTACCCACTCCCTTTCCTCTCCCTGCCTCCCCTAGCCTTTACTTTCCTCTCTTTTTTAAAAATTTATGTTGAAATCATTTTAGACATAATGGAAAAGCTCTAGAAATAGTTCTGAGTTTCCATATACTCTTCACCCAGCTTCCCCTAATGTTAACATCATATGTAACCATAGTACAGTTATCAAAACTAAGAAGTTAATATCAGTACAGTGTTATCAACTAAACTGCCGTCTTTTTTGGTTTTCACCCGTTTTTCCACTAATGTTCTTTTTCTGGTCCAGGATCAAATTCAGGATCCTACATTGCCTTTACTTGTCATTCTCTTTCATCTGTTCCAACCTATGCAGGTCCTCAGTCTTCCCTTGTCTTTCGTGACTTTGACACTTTGGTAAAGTACTGGCCAGTTATTTCATAGACCATCCTTCTACTGCTGTGTGTCTGATGTTTTCTCATGATCAGAATGAGGACATAATTTTGCCTAAGGTAACCCAGGGGTGATGTGCGCTTCTCTGTGTGTCACATCAGGGGGCACACGATGCTCCCCTGTCTTATTATTAACTTCAGTCGCTTGGTTAAGATGGTGCTTGCTGAGTTTTCCTACCATAGAGTCACTATTTTTCCCTTTATGATTAATAAATCTCTTGGAGGAAATACCTTGCGACTATGCACACGTCCTGCTTCTCCTCAAACTTTTGTCTGTTAGTTTTAACATCCATGGAAGCGTAGACTTTGCCTGCAACAATGGCCACTGTGGTGTCCTAATGGCAATTTCCTACTTCTCTCATGCCTTCTACGTGTGACTCTCCACAGAATTTGTGTCCTCACCTTGTAGGGTTTGGCCTAGCCTCATGCTCTGGTCCTTAAATAGGGCCCTATAGATATTTTTTTTTAATAGAAAGAAAAAAGAGGACAAAAAAGACAAAATGGGATAAAAGAGCCCAGAAAGGTTCTGGTCCAAGCTCACCATGTGACTTGAAACAAGTCACTGTTCTTTCTTTGAGCTTCAGTTTTCTGTTCTCAAAATGCCATCTCTAAGCCCCTTCTAGCTCTCAAATGCTACAGTTCTGTGACAGGAGGTCAGTTGTGACAGAATGTACAGCTGGTATCACCAAACGGCTCAACAGTAAGACGAGCGCAGGGTGGCAACAGCTACAGACAGGGGATTCAAGGAGAAGGGGGAGAAATGGTCCATGAATCTTTTACAAGCACTAGTGATACTGACATTAATAATACTTTCCGCACCAAGAAGCACATTGGAGGGGATGCTAAGGTTTGGGAAGAAGGCAGCCCCATTTGGGATGAGGTCTTTTATCTCTGCCTGGCCCTTGAAACAGATGAATCAGCCCTTTCTCCTCAGATTGAAGAATTCATAGTGTGTGTTTCCACTGTCGGTTTCATTACTTTGCCTCAGGCTTAATATCCACTTAAGGCTGAATGGTTGCAGAATTACACTGGATATAAAATATAGTTTTTAGCTGGATAGTTTAAGAGCTGAAGTTTTACTCTTATCCTCTTTGTAAAGCTCACAAAACGTCCAGACATCAAGACTAAAAAATTCTCTTAATATCTTATAAGCTAAGTCTGTTTCTCTGATTTCCAGCCCATAGCCAATTTGTACTGATATTTTAAGTATGCAGTTAAAGAGTGCAGTGTATTCTGCCTATCTTTTAGATACATCAGACATCATTTAAAAATACAAAGACTGAGGGAGAAACATTTGTGACTATAAATGGGAGGGTTGGCTCCCAGAGTTAACTGTGAATACCGAACGGGACAAGAAACCCAGGAGTTGATCATGGGCAGTGGTCTCTGTTACAGAGAGAGAAGACTCCAGAGATAAGGAGAATCCAGTTTAGTCCCCTACTCTTTTTATTTGTGCCAGCGCTTGTTAAATTCCTTTTCCCAACTAGTCTCTTGTCAGAACTGCTAGCAAATAGAGGAGTGGTTTGAGATCGTATCCCTTAATTTCCCATTTTTAATAAGGAACTTCTGAAATTTTACTATAAAATTTCTTTCAGTAAACATAATTTGGAAGATCACAGGGAAAGTGAGGGTGGGAGAATGAGCAGCCAATTTGTCACAGATTACTGTGGAGTTTCTGTGTTACTGATTAAACTATGAGTTTACTCTGTTACTAGACAGGGACACATATCTGTCAGTCACTGCTGTATCTTGAATGCCAAGCATGGTGTCTGGCATATGGTCGGTGCTCAGTGAACCCCTGTTATATGAATAAATGGTTGATTATAGAAAATATCTCTGTGTGAGTTGCATCCTGAGCTATGGTCCTTTTCATTTACGTTTGAGGTGATGGTTGTAGGTGGGAGGTGATCTCACAGGAATAATTGCACATAGGGGTCTATACCTTATATCCATATAACACTTTGTAACAATTATCAAAATGCATTTTTGGAAAGTTAATAGATACTATTCAATAAAAAGATTCTGTGGTCAAAATTTGAACTGTAAAGGTTAAGCAGTTTGCTTTTTGTTTTGAACTATAGAACTTAGCAGAGCCTTTGATACTTTGAATGGGTGTTGGGACTTACCAAGAAGGCCATGAAACATTAGACTTATGAATATTTCTTTTCTTTCTTGTAGCATCTTCCATGTAATTATCAAATGAACATAGTTTGAGAAACACTGATAATATACAGAGCATTTAATTTGGGTAAATCATCCTAGATGTTTGTTTTCTATCTTTTCCGTATTTGACTTTGGACTAGTGACTCGTGTGTGAATCAAATGTATAACATGCCCTATAGGCGCTCAAATACTTGTTCAGTGAATGAGTGAATGAATGAGATTAGAATCATATATCAGAATATTAGAATCTATATCAGAATAATACTCTTATATACATGATACAGGAATTAACATCATCATTATCAATATCTAAGTGAGTTGTTGAGATTTCCCAAAACCGTGAATATTCTCACGTGTAACCTTTTCATTTGCCAATCCCATTGATGCTCCCCCTCTCCCCAGTAAAGCTACTGGATACATTTTGCTAATTACCGGTAGCTTTTCAAAGAGTCTTTCTACATCTGGTCTTGCTGCTTTCCAATCCATCATGCCTGGGCCTTACATACTGTCGACTGAAAAAAAATGCACAACTCTAGAGTTGTGAGTTAAGTTTTATTTGGGGCAAAATGAGGACTATAGCTGGGGAGACAGCTCTAGGAACTGCTCAGACAGCTCTGAGGAACTGCTCCAGAGTTAGGGGTCGGGAGAGGGGAGAGGTCAGTATCCATAAGATTTTTTTTTTTTTTTTTTTTTCCGGTACGCGGGCCTCTCACTGTTGTGGCCTCTCCCGTTGCGGAGCACAGGCTCCGGACGCGCAGGCTCAGTGGCCATGGCTCACGGGCCTAGCCGCTCCGCGGCATGTGGGATCCTCCCGGACCGGGGCACGAACCCGCGTCCCCTGCATCGGCAGGCGGACTCTCAACCACTGCGCCACCAGGGAAGCCCGGTATCCATAAGATTTTAGTGAAGGGGGATTCGTGCAATCAGGCACATATTTTGACAGGGGCTTGCTGCAATCATGAGGAGCACATGTCACCGTTAATGATTTTAGTGCTTTTCTAGACATGAGGAGATGCAAGAATTGGGGCTCGTAAAATCTTCTCCTGAAAATATCTGTCTGAAGGCCTGTTCTGCCAGTTTTCCCCAGAGCACAGAGTGCCTCATTCCTGATCTTCACCCCGAACTCCTCTCAGGGTGTGTTGAAGGTCAGCAGCTGCAGTGGCTAGTGATCCTTGTAGAGGCAGATGGCAGGCGCCAGTTTTTAGTTGGCAATGCCTGTGTGTCAGTCAGCTGAGTCATGCTCTCAGCTCGGTGCCCAAGGCCTCCTCAGACATGGCCCCAACTCTCCCACCGGCCTAATCTCCCCCATCTGTATTGGCTACACTCCACACCAACCAGCCTCCTTCCGTTTCCTGAGGACACTTAGAAATGTCTCCTTCCCATGCTGCTTTCTGTGTTGCTTCCTCTGTCTGCAATGCCTGGGGAATCCCACATCATTTGTGCAAAGACCTCTTGAAATACTACCTAGTTTTTCATTTTCATTTCAGACCACCTCCTTGATGAGACTGTCTCGAGCCCTGCTATTCTCTGAGCTCCTTGGCATTCTCTTACATCAATCATAGTTACCTAGTATTCACGTTGTTTTGTTGGCCTCTTTTCTACCTCACTCCACCCTCACCGCCCCTCACACACTGAATTGTAAACTTCCGCGAGGTAGCATTTTATTCTTTTTTTGTTTTCAATACCTAGCACTGCTCCTTGCACACAGTGGGCCCTCAGCTAATATTTGGTGAGATGAGCACTCCTCTTAAGAGCCATGAGTGCATCTGTATGATTGCTTTTCAATAGAGCAGCACAGAGAGACACGGGTCTTGCCCTAAGAAAGCTGAAGTTCCAGGTGGGAAGCCCCAGTTATTTTCTAGAATATAGAAGCATCAAATTTACTAATGGGCTATATTGCAGAAGTTCATTTGTCAGTCTGTTGTTTGGAACCTGGGTTAAACTTTTCCTTAGAAACAGTATTGTGCGCGGTGGTTGTCTCCCAGCCCACAAAAGCCTATTTAACTTGTAATGTGTCTAAAGTCTGGTACTAATAGCAGCCCCAGGGGTTCAGCCGCAGCTTCTCTCAGGCCATTGCCAGTCTTAACACTACAGACCTTGCCCTGAGGCAAAGTATGAGGCAGGGGTGGAATGGGATCAGGGGCACAGTCTCCAGCAGCTGTGGATGATGGAGGGGAAGGAGGGAGGAGGGGAGGGAAGGAGGAGAACAGAAGGAAAGCGGCTGGGATAACTGAGCTAGGGCTTCTGGTCAGCGATGGTCCTTCTTGTGTGATGGGTACAACGCGAGCCGAGTACATGCCTGAGACTTTATGGGGTAAGTACATTCTCTGACATTTACTTCTATTAGAAAGTCTTTTGAAGGCTGCCTGCCTATGCCTGTTTCAGGGGTTTTTGATCGTTCTTCCTTTAGTTTTCACCACAGGAGAAACTAAGTATATTAACAAAGAAACCAAGGAAAGACTTATTTCAACACATGGAGGCAACCGCTATGATATTGACTAGAGGCCACAAACTTAAAGCCCAGGGCGCTGGGCGGGCCGGGGAAATGCCTGCTGCCGATCAGGAGTAAGAAGGTGGGGTCTGCGGCGACCTGCCGTGTACATGCTCCATCTAAAGGAAGCAGCTTCCACGTAGCTCCAGTCAAGTGCTTGCCCTGGGTTCAAAATAGACAACTTTTTCAAGAGAACCCATCAATCTCACTTTTTATGTACTAGTACCTGAATTTTATATGTTAACAGTTAATTTACAAAAATTTTAACAAACACACACACACACACACGTACCTACACACTTATGGGTCCCACCCATGAAATCTTTCCTGTACACAGTCGTATTTCACTTAATGTGGTCCTGAAAAAAAAAAAAAGAAGAATTATAAATAGAATTTTTGTAAGTAGAATCATATATTCCCATTTGATGGACATTAAAATTTCAGAGATGTGTTCCCACAGAAAAAAGATTTCTGTTCAACAACACACTTGAAAAATCACACTTCAGGGAATAGTTTATGAACATCTTTCGATGGGCGAGTACCAATTTCTGATAAAATTTTTACAATAATGCACCAATCTCTATTAAATATAATTGCTAACACCTCTAAAACCCAGGGTAAAATAACTCAGAAAACAGGTAGTTTTTGACCAAGGACTGGGACGCTTTTAGATGGAAACTCATGTCAGCAGTTCCACAGTCAACTCCAGCACTTGGCCATTCCCATTCTCTGCAGAGTCTATATCACCGGACTCTGTCTTTAAAATTCTTAGTCTTCCTGCAGTAGCCCCTCGGGTCCCTCACCCAGAGTGCAGGGGCCTAAAAGTTCTCTGGCTATAGTCTGTTCACCCTTTGATAGCATCCTATCAGCATGAAACCTGTGTGCTGGTGGCCATCAACAGTGTATTCTGAAGACCTCAGTGCCACGGGCAGCACCATTAAAGAGAGCAGCCATACCCATCCCACACAGCAGAGCTCTGTGCTTATCTGCGTGGTGGGCAGCTGGAAATCAAAAGCATGGCATCTTGCCTTTTAGGTGTGAGCTTCTAACTCTAGAGCTGCCGCTGAGAGACTGAGCAAGTCCCTCATACTCTCTATGCTTTAGTGTCCACATCACCAAAAATGTACCTACCCCATGGGCTGTTATAGGAACGAGATGAGATAACACCTGTGCATAGCACACAATTTTGCTCTCAACGGCTGGTAGCCATTGCGATCATTCTTTCTTAGTAGTACCATTAGCATCGTCAGAGGATGCGGCCTTTCCCGTTTGGTTCTTCCTCTACCCACCAGCTTTTGTCCCTGAAGATCACACCAGTCCAGGCGCAGAAGATGGGTCAGCACCCACCTGTACTGTAGGTACAAACTGGAGAAACTGCTCCTTAAAGTGAGAGGTACAAGTGTGTTCCATGAGTCCAGATTTCCTACCACCTTATGCAGGTCGTAGTTGTCCCCAGACCGAATGTAACTATTTTTTCTTGTCTTTGGCTGTATCCAGGATTAATGATTCAGCCCCGCCGTGTCTTCTCCATCCTCAGATACATCTCTGGTCTCTCCAGGGAACAAGAAGCTTTTAAAGGGCAAAGCATGTTCCCTGTCTTGCTGTCTGCATTGCCAAGCTTGGCACTATAAACAAAAAGGTACTTAATGAGTTGCTTTTTTAGCAAAGAAACTACTCATTCGGGGTGAAATATTCATCTAGGCGATGAGTTAACATTTTCATTTTACTGTAGCTGGCTTTGACCAAATGAATGAATCCCTGTACTGAATGCAGGGGAAGAGCTATTTAAAGGAACAGCGGGAATCCCTTGCACAAAGCCAGGTTGAAATGAATGGGGAGAGAGCCAACCTTTTTGGGGAACCCCTAGGGCTTGTGTCTGTAAATTCTGCTCCGGTCTGGCGGATGAGGGCCACTCTGGTTGTCTCAGCTGGAATTTGATGCGGCATGTGGCCCTTGACCAGGGACAGTCTGGACAGCACGTGGGCCCCGTGTGAGGTCACACCTGTCTCCATTTCTGAGCAGGGACTGAGCCGTTTTTCAGACAACGACACATGGCAGCATCTAGGCCACAAGCCTGGTCCTGTGGGCCACCCAACGGGAATGTCAAGGCCACTGCTGCCCTGACTTAAAGCCTGAAGGGCACCAAGATCAGCTCGCTGGAAACTGGATTTCCAAAGCTCTGCCCGGCTTGTGTTCCTCTCATTCCCAAAGGAGTGAGCACTCCCAGCCCTGAGGTTCCAGCCACAGCACTGCTGCCTGCTGGGATTCTGACTTGCCGTTAGTTCTTGGCTGGACTCACTGGGGATGAAAAGGAAGGACAGATGTGTCAGTGAGGAACCAGTAGCAGCTGCATCTGCTGCTGCTTAGAGCTATTGGCATCCAAACCCCCTCGTCTGTCCTCAAGACACTGACAGGGACTCAGGCTGGTCCTGGGTGGTTTCTTCCTCCTGAGCGCACCCTCTCTAGTCACCTCCGCTCCAAGACCGTTGCCTCCGCGTAGACATTTTGATGGCGGATACTACAGTAGCCTTCGCTTTCCTCTGGGTCTGCTCTGATATCACTTAATGCAGAAATGCCTACAGGGAGCTTGGAATGAACAACAGCCTCTCAGGTCCCAGGCCAAATCCCTCCACCCAAGCAGAAAAACCTGCTCCACAGGTTTCCACAAGCAGCCCTTCTCCCGCCGCCCTCCCACCCCCGAGAACCTTCCCACTCCCATCCTTGGCTGCCTCCCCAGCGACCCAAGCCTCCCATTTCCATCAGAGGAAAGGGTAGGCGCGCTTTCCTCAACTGCTCTTTGCTTTCCCCTAGCCTGTGGGAATCAGAGGTTGGGGTAGGAATTGATAAAAGCGAGCATTTTGCCATAAAAAGAATCTAAGAGGGCAACGGAAGGCCATCCGTGCGATTCCCCAGGCTGTCTGTCTTTGAAAAGGAAGATCTGGTCAAACCTACAGAACTTGCTGCCTCTGGAGTTTACTCTTTATTTCACTCTGTACAGCACATCCTTGTGTATGAATTAAAGATTAAAGACAACTTAACCTGCATTTTGCTATATCTCTATATACAGGAGAGAAAAGGAGGGAGGGAGTGCCTGTGTTTGGCATGGCCTCCTGGTTCTAACACCAGACCAGGCGATGGGAGACTGAAGATGGAAAGGTTGGGGGCTTCTTCCTGACCCCGCCACTCCTTCATGCAGTGACCCCTGGCAAGCCATTGAACTGGTCTGTGCCTCCATTTCTTCAACCATAGAATGAGTATAATTGACACCTACTTGGACTCCCGTTGTGTCCTCTGCCACACTCTGTGGGTCTCAGAGTGATGATGACATCATTATAGCACTGGCCATTTAACACAGGATGCAAGGTGCAAATCACCTTTCAGGAGAAAAATCAGCAGTTGGGCCCTTCTCTCATTTTGAAATGCAACCAGTTTTGAATGGTTCACAGCTGAACTATAATCCCAGTGTTTCTAGTCACCAAACAAGTGAACTGCCTTTGCAGTCCCTTAGACCAGGGTTTCTAACCTCAGCACCGCTGACATTCGGGGCTGGATCATTCTTTGTGGTGGGAGCTGTCCTGTGCGTTGTCGGATGTTTAGCAGCGTCCCTGGCCCCTACCCACTAGATGTCAGGAGCACCCCCAAGTTGTGCCTAAAACATTGCCAGACACCTGCTGCAGGACAGAGTTGCCCTCCATTGAGGACACTGCCTTAGAATCAACCACCCTTGGAGAAAGCACCACCAAAGACCACGATCCAATTCATTGTTACCAGAAGAAACGGAAACACAAATGCACAGGCTAAATCAGTGCCTTATTCGGGAACTGGAATGTCATCAGATAACATAAACCAGTCCCAGAAAAAGTTCAAGAAGATAAGGCTATGAAAAGAAAATACATTCCCAAGCCATTCTCTGTTATTTTTCAGGCATTCTTCACGCCACTAATGTCCTATTAGTGCAAATCATGGGTCGTTGACCTGATAGAGACCACCCTACAGCCCTAGACTTGTGGTAACATCTACCGGACACTCAGAGTTTTTCAGGCACGGGCAGGATGTGAACAGGAAAGGATTTAACAGGTGCATACGGGCCAGGTGTGCGCACTTGGCTCTGGATCTGGAGTTAAGTGTCTCTGTAACAAGTGTTCAACAGAATTTATTGCATTCTACATGAACGTATGAGCCTGGAGGAGCTATATTAAGCTATCGATATCCGCCAAAATGGATATGTCTTTAGGACGAGACTTCTTAAATATCAAGCAGCAAAAAAGGCAGGAAGAGACCCTAAGTGTAGACACTATTTTCTGTGCTCATCTGCAGCTACCCTTCAGGTCCAGCAGGGTTGCAGCTGGGCCTGCTTTGACTGTAATTCTGTGCCAGCTCCTCTGACTGCAGAGACCCCAAGGACGGGTTTTGAGGATGTGTACAGTGGTACCTCCATCATTTACCAAGGATCAGAGAATCCACATGGCCAAGAAGTTCTGTCTCCCAAACCAGAATCACTAGCAATGTGTCGGTACAGAAAGAACCAGCTCTTGGTGACTATACAGGGTTGATTCCGAGAGGGAGGAATTCATTCAGGGTGCTTTTTGAGGCTGGCGCTCGGCAAGCCATCTGACGGCGCATCCTGAGGCCAGCTTTCCTGTCCAGATGTTTTTGCTCCGCTGCCACCTCCTAGAGGACAAGGAATGTGCGTCCCCTCTACCCCCTCCCCAGGGTCGTATGCCCCTGAGAGCATCTACACTGGATGCCTCTTGGAAAGCACATTCCCAGGAGGAATTGTTTGTGTGGCACTCTCCAACCTCCCCTGGAGCCAAGAAAAGATTTACATTTGGCTGTCGGTGTGCAACAGGTCCCAGTCATTTCCTCTCCTTTCAAGAAGATTCCCAATGAACATAAATCTCACCCCAGCTCTGACAGCCTCCAGTCATCTGTTTACCAAAATAAACTTAAAGCATACATTGAAAACTAATTCCTAGTGAAATATGCATCCCCATGGCATTCAAGTCTGGTATTTAATGTCTTTTTTATGGTTAATAATGCATCAAAAGCATCCCCAGTCTGAAGCTGTCATTACATCACATACATGATGTGCAGGGCCCATTTCAATGACTAAAAAACTTGGAGTCAGTTTTTATTTTCTTAAAAAAAATACTAATGTATAATTACAATGGCCTGTTTCCCTCTATCTGTATTTCTTTTTAATAAATCTGCTGCTTGATGAGATCAATCCACTGAAAATAGCTAGAGAGGTTCTTTGCTGTATACAGATAAAGAGATGTGCTATATAAACAACTCCAAAATCCCCTCATTAGAGCTGGGTTCTATTTGGAGAGCACCCCAGTCTTCTTTTTTATTTTATGTTGCTTTATTTTTTAAAAAATCATCCCGGATTACATAAAAGAGTACAGTTAAGCCTCATCCTTCCTGGTAGACGTAGAAAAATAGAATATTTGAATCAAAACATTGGCTTTCATTTCAATGCTGGCTCCCTAAAGTTAAAAAAAATCAGGAAACTCCATTTGCCTTCTGTTAACAGCAAAGTGAACATTGCTCTAAGCGTCTTTCCTTATTTTCTATCTGTTTGGCCACTAATGCTGAGGACAGCATGGATGGGAGGAAAGATGAGGGTTGAAAGTTTCCTTCCTGAGGTAGCTAGAGGCTCCTATCACCCTGGAAGTGCAGGAGCCGCACTTCACGGCCATCACGGCCATCTGTAATGACCACATTCATGCCCATGAGTGATTTCTTTGCCACCCTGGACCATTTCTGATGGCCTGAGGATGATGCAACTCGGTGAGAGCAGCCAGCTTCTAACTGCTTGGGCATTGGGCAGTGTCTGCTTACCTTGACTTGTGGCTCCAAGGACCAAGTGAGGTAGTTTGATAATGTATGCAAAGTGTTTAGGGTGGGCATGCACCTGGGAGACACTCACGAAATGGCAACAGTTAGGACTTGGAGTGGTGGAACAAGCAGTGTTGTGGCTCAGATGCTCCCGGGCTAGATGGGCCATTGCTGGACTCAGTGACTTAGTTTCCTTGTGTGTAAAATGGAGGTAATAGTTGCTCAGAGAGTAGATCTTAAATGTTCTTATCGCAAAAAAAGAAATGGTAATTATGTGATGTGATGGAGGTGTTAGATGTCCCTAGGTAGTAATCATTTTGTGATACATATTACGTGTCAAGTCAACACAATATACACCTTAAACTTGTACTGTATGTCAATTATGTCTCGATAAAGCTGGGGAAAAAATGGGGGTGGTGGTGGGGGATAATAGTCCTAACTTACTCTCTTACACAGTTACCATGATGATGAAAATGAAATAGTATGTATAAACTGTAAGTACCCGATGGCTGGTAGCTCTTAACAATAACAACACCACCAGCAGTACCTGTAATTAGCCCTGTAATTTGCAAACACTTAGGTAATGTGATCTAGTCGTTGCTTTGCGGCCCCTCCTACTTATGATTTGCTAATGATGGAGGATTTGGACCCACAGTGCTAAGTTTGAGCCAAGATTCATCCTAGGAGATCTGAAGAATTTTTGCTCTTCTGCAGACGTGGCAGACACATGTTTTAGGAAGCAGGGAAAGAACTAAAGGAGGGCTCCTTTCACGACCTGCAGGTCTTAACATTTTGATGGTGAGCTCTGGGAAACAGTTGTAAACCACAGAATATAGACTGAAATCAAGCCTTCTTTTGCACCTGATGGAGGACACTCTGTCCAGAGACTAAAATCTGGCTTTGTCCAGGGACAAGCTGAGAGAGTCGGTGGGGGTGGGTAGGAGGGGTTGGGGCTACCCCCAGGTGGCCTTAGCTTTTCCCCAGCCCTTGACACTGGCGTTTTGGCTGCTACCGCCTGGCAGAGCACTTCTGAGACTGAATCCTGAGAGGTCCCCCGGCGCAGGAAGCCTTTCTGTTTTTTCCTTTTCTTAGCGCTTTTCGAAGATCTGAATTGTGGGGTCCCCAAAGGGACTGCTACTTCCTTAATACTCCTCACAGGAGTTTTTCTTCCATCTTTGGCTGGAAAAGAACATCCCAAGAACCACAGTCAAAGCAGCAGTAACTGTGCATGCCACCAGCGCCAAGACGTCTTAGGCAGCCCGTTCTTTTGGCTATTCTCCCTTCATCCCTGCCTCACACTTCCTGTAACTCTAGTTCTGGGCCCCCCTCCCAGAGCTGACAGCCTCACAATCTGGAGATAAATGCTGCGAGCTCTCCCTTTCAGAGGCGGTTTAAGAAGTTACCATTTGGACGTGTTCGCCACTGGCTTCCTTTCAGTTCCCCAGCGGCCCCCGCCCGGCCAGTTCAGACCCTTTCTTGGTTTCCCTATTGTTCAACTCCACGGTACTTTTAAAGTGTCAAAGCAAATTTGTGTTTCCAGTAAGAAAGCACCTTTTGCTTTTTGCCTTTTTTTTAATTGCATGTGGCCTTCACGGTTCTAATTCCCACGGAAACTTAACTGTGTCCCTAAAAAAAGGCACAGACACGTACACAAACGCAGCCAGCAGACACTCCTACGCCCCTGCACACCCTCGCAAACACAAAATCGCATACCGTAAAGCCAGCTAATGTTGACGCATCCAGGTTGGAAATGACAGGATATTGTGGAGGGCCAGTCACTTAACGAACCCCTGCGGGACCAGTCTTGGTGACTAACAGTTTCTCTCCAGCTCATGAGGCAAGGGAATCGCAGCCGCAGTGTTTCACTCCGTCATGTTCCCCCCGCTGCCCCCTTCTTTCTGCTCTACACAAACAAACCAATTACAGCCAAGGATATAAATGAGACCCCTTTTCTGAAAATGCTCCCTCAACCTTTTTTCTGCCCTTCCTTACTCAACTCCAGTCAGCCTGCCCACCATGTGGACCGTATACGTGCACACACACATCCACACATACACTCGGATATACACACAAACACGTGTGCGTGCATGTGCGTACTCTGTGCCACAGCCTTTGCAAACTTCCTGTTCTTTGGTCCAGCCGGGTTTCATCTGTCCTCATGTCTCCTTAATCTACTGTCATGAGGAATACAGACTGAGAATTGCTTTCCTTGAATTTCTTTACCTCCTTTTTATACTGCAGCTGGCCCCAAAGCTTCCCCTCCCTCCATCATAGCTCAGGGTAGCTTCCTAATTTATTTTTGGATGGCGCCTTGTGTAACTCCTACTGGTGTTCCGTGTCCTCCGTCTTAGTTACCGATTGATTAGTTAGCTTAGAGGCTTGGTATAAAGACCTACTCCTGCTTAAATAACACGAACTATTAAAATGTCAGATTTACAAACTCTTACTAGGAGTGAGAAGTTTCGCAGTTTTGGAGTTTGAGCCATCCTGAGTAAGATAGCCAGACAGTTGTTACCTCTACGTCAGTGCTGTTGATACTTTGAGTCCACAGGCCAGTCCTGGTCATGGGGTCAAAACTTTGTTATCAGAGGGTTCTATGTGCATGTGTGGAAGCCTCCACACAGACATACAAACATTTCAAAAGAGAGACTTTTGTTCCCTCCAGCATGAGGAACAATTACCCAGTTATTTAAGTAGAATGATAGGTGTCCGACAACCTGTAGGCTGGAGACATTTTAGAAATAATAACAACTTGAATTTTTACTGCCCCTTTCCCATTTGCAAATAGCGTCTACCTCTGTTAATTGCCTTGAGCTCAGAGCCAGCGAGCAAGAGAGATTGGCCAGAGCTTCCTCCCTCCACTTTAGGACAGGATCTAGGACCTAGAGCTCATCCACTCCACTGTCTCTGTGTGTCTATCCAGCTGCTGCCCAAGGTCCAAGGAGATGCCAGGGGAACGGAAAGAACTTCTCCTGCAGTCACTTTTGCCTTGTGTAACACACAGAGAGCCTGGCCTGCAAGGGGACCCCGGAGGGTTCCGACCATCCCCTGGGCTTTCTGGGTGTTTTTTAAAGCCAAAATACCTGTGGTTTTTATTGGCTGGATTGTGACTGGAGGCAATGGGGAGAGAGGGAACACCGGGCATTAAAAATGACAAAGCACTTTCATTTGACACAGCCACCGGAGGAATTTGGAAACAAACATATTTTTCTAATGGAACGCAATTTCAACAGCTCTGCCTGTGTACAGAGGAGCAGGACAGTGAACTAGCTCGGGATGGCCTCCAACATTCCCGGAGAAAGACAGATGATTGATGTTTTCTCATTGTGGGCTGGGAGGGATTTTTATGCAAAATTCAAAGAAGGAAAGAAATCTCAGTTTCTGCCCTTCATCCTTTCACGAGGGCCTTCCTGAACTGGAGGCTGACAGACGTGGTGATAGAGCTGCCCCAGAATCATGTGGAGGTGACGGGTTCATTTCTGGGTGGTTAGACGAGCCAGACATAGCCGGGCCTTGTTGCTGTGGAGGATAATGTTCCCTCTGGGGAAGAACACAAGGTAATAAATGGCTTTTGCAGCAATTAAACAGAAGAGCAAAAGGTGAACCTCCCACTCCACGGTGCCATCTCTTTTTCAAGAACAGCCACAAAAATGACCACGAGCCCCCAAGTCGGAAGCGCCTTTCCCCAGACAGAGAACGGGGTGGCTGTCTTTTCTTCTCTTAGTGAACTTTCCGGTGCAGCTCCTTATGGGTTTTGCAGATCATGTGTTTGGTAGGAGCTGAGCTAGTCCCGTTCCGTCTTGCATTTGCTAAAATGCATTTGGAATCACATTATTATAGATTATGCAAGACTGGAACGTGGTCGAGATGAAAAAGTAGCCCTTGATGCTTCTGAGAGAAGGAAGCCAGGCTGACCCCTCGGAGCTTCTGACTCTTTGTTTTTGTGCAGATCTACTTGCCTGAGGGAACAGTTCAGCTATTCCTTCCTTTTAATTCCTGTCTTGTGGGAGATGTGAAAACATGAAGCAAGGAGAGAATACCCCTGCAAACTCCTGTCACTCACCAGCAGCTCTACACACAAGCACGCACGCACACACAAACACACACACACACACACACACACACACACACACAGTGGAGTCGAGGTTTTAGATATTTACTTAGACTTGGCAGCTTGCTTATGGGGAATAGGGCTTGGGAATTGAAATTAAGAAAGACAGAGACTCACTTCTACTCTGATTAGCTGTGTGGCTTCAGGGAAATCACTTAACTTCTCTGGGCCTTAGTTTCCCAATCAGAAAAAAAAAAACAAAAACAAAGCTTTGGATTTGATGACTTTTGTGATTCCTTACAGACTCAACATTCTCTGATTCAGTGAATTCATCTCTAAATGAAAGCCTCACTTAGGAAGGCCCCTGGGTTTTGCATGCATGTGTGTCCCGGTTGTGCACAGCAGATAATGCAAGAGCTCTGTTTTGTTCTCCCCTAGCACAGCCTCCATGGGCATGCTCTCTGCTATCTTTCTTCCTCCTTCTGTGCACTTTCGATGGCCCCGTTATATCCAGACAGCTACGTCTTCAGAAAGTCATAATCAGAGTGATGCTGGAATGACACGTCTCTCGACACATCTCTCAAGCCCCGAGCACCAGTTCAAACCAGCACTAGATTGCTGTTGGAGGCCGTCGAGGTAACTGTGGCCCGCTCGAGCGTGCAGGGAGATTGGCTGCATGCTCCAGTGCCCGCAGCCTGTCAATAGTCCTGAATAAACTAATCAACCCATTTGCACCTTCGTGAAAACGCATCTTGGAGCTGATGAAATAGGAGTGGTACAGACAATACCAACATTGAGTGGAGGAAAAAGAAAGAGAAAGGTTACGAAGCGCAAACATGCTGTATTTCCTAAGGAAAAGGGGTGCTGTGTGCCCAGAAACTTGGGGCAGGGCTGATGAAATGTTCCCGAAGTCTAAGAGACTGGAGTTCCCTCTGCCTTCTTGCCATCGGCCATGTGTCCACCTCGATGTTTCCACTGATCCCCCCCAAAGAAAGAAACTCCCCAAGTCCCCATTTTTTTTCAACTACTGTTTAGTAGAAACAGTAGTCTCTTACGTTTCTAAGAACTCGTTCCACACAAAGCTGTATACTCAGATGCCAAACCTTTCTTTTGAGTTTCTCCTAGGGCCACTTAAGACCCACCAGCAGGGCTTCTCTGGTGGCGTAGTGGTTAAGAATCTGCCTGCCAATGCAGGGGACACGGGTTTGAGCCCTGGTCCGGGAAGATCCCACACGTCGCGGAGCAACAAAGCCCGTGCGCTACAACTGCTGAGCCTGTGCTCTAGAGCCCATGAGCCACAACTACTGAGTTGCGTGCCGCAACTACTGAAGCCCGCGCATCTAGAGCCCGTGCTCTGCAACAAGAGAAGCCACCGCAATGAGAAGCCCGCGCACCGCAACGAAGACCGAGCGCAGCCAAAAATAAATTAATTAATTAATTTTTTTTTTTTTTTAAAAGACCCACTAGCACTCACCATCATCTTGTGGTGGCAGAGGAGGAACACTGGATCGAGGTCGGGATGTCACAGGAGGTCCCGGTTGATGCGGCTGTGCCACTGTGCGCTGTAAGTTACGTGCCACATGGTTCAGCTCCCGTAGGGATGAGGTCCTCTACCTGTGTACAGATGGTGTTGGGGATCTCATCCCACTCCTCTGATAAGGTTGAGTACTACCCCCCGCCTCCTCGCACAGTGGAAAGGGATCAGTGCTGTGCTGATAAGCTGACTCTCAAATTTTCTAAAAAGCCTCACTTTGGAGTATTTGCTGATGTCTGTGGTATAAATGCTCCCACTGTGACTCCCACAGTAATGGGTGTGGTGTACAACTGGCTCACACCATTCCCCGAAATTTAACCACCAGTTCTCAAGAGCCAACGGGCTAGCCCCAGCACCCCGCTGAAAAGGACTGCCCTGGTGCTAACTGGAGTTACTGACAGTGGCATGGCCTTCTTCCTTCCGCTAGAAAGCAGACGCGTTGTTTACCCCAGAGATTAGTGGAGAAATGCTTAATGTCTGCTAGGACAGTTCTACTTTTTCCTAGACCCCTTCTCTTCTCTCTCCACCCCCTTTCCCTAGGAGGACACGTCTAGGCTCATGACTTTAAATTCCATCTAACTGCTGAATTCTCCCTAAATCATCTCCCTGGAACCCTAGACTCTTCACTTCAACCTCCAACAAGTATTGCAAACTTAACACTTTTATAACAGGTGTCTTGATGTCCTCCTCCCAGAATTGTCTCCCCTAGTCTTGCCCAATTCAATCAATGGCACGGCTGCCCACTCTCCTTCACCCTCCACATCCAATCTATCAGCCAAGCCTACTGACTTTCTCTCCAAAGCACATCCTGAATGCAGCCCTTTCTCCCAAGCCCACCACTAACATCTTGATCCAAACCACCTCCATTGCTCACTGAACCACTGCAATTATGTCTTCACTATTCCTGTCCATTCTCTTCTTGACCCTTGCAATCTGTTTTCTGCACCACAGCCGATAGCTTAAGACACTGCAGTGGCTTTGTATCACCCCAAGAGTCTCCTCCAGACTCCTCACCCTCACTCTGCCTCCTCTGCATCCTCACCCCGCACTGCCAGTCACTCACTTCAGCCACATTACCCTCTCTTCTGTTCCTCAGACACAGCAAGTTAGCTGCTGCCTCTGCGTTCAGCTTTCCATCTGCCTGAGTCCCCAGATCTTTGCATAGCTCACTCTCCTTATCATTGAGGTCTCATCATAAATGCCATCTCCTCAAAGAGAACTTCCCTGATGACCTTCAGTATGTCTGTCTGTCTAGAGTGTAACTTCCATGGGGGCAGAGACCGCTGTTAGGCATACACGACAAAGGCAAGGACAGAGAGGCTCCAAGATGGCAGCGAAAGGGCAAAGTTCATTTCTTGCACATAAGAGAGCTGTTTGGGTCCTTCCTTCATGTTGCTCTCTCCGAGGAGACCACCACCACCTGTGCAAGCAAAAGCTGGGTCCCCACAAGTCCATGCAGTGGGAAGAAGGGGTCAGGGAGGAGGCAACATACCCACTGTCTTAAAGTCTAGGTACAGACGTGGCTCACATCTCTTCCATTCTCCTGCCGCTGGTGAGACTCAGCGACATGACCACACCTACCTACCTCCAAGATTAGGAAATGTAGCCCATCCACATATCCAGGACACCTGGTATGCGAAGAACGAATAGATGAAAACAAAAAAGAGTCTCCTAGTGTTTCTAGTGTAGAAAGTAAACATTTCAAGTGCCCCTGGAAACTATCAAAGCTGCAAAAGGAGGTTAGGAAGGTAAAATACAGCCTTCTGCAGTTTGATGCTGTATGGCACTCTTGCGTCATGGAACGCATCCAGCAGTAAACCGTGGGATTGACCAAAATCTCCATCCTCTCCTCCCCCTAAGCCTATACCCATCATACAGACTAGAAAGGAATGGAGAAAGAGGCCCGCGGGGAGGCTAATAGAGAATAGTGTGTCCTTTTCATTTTCTTCTAACTCCTTATTGTTTTCTTAGACCCCCCTCAGCCACCTTCCCCCAACTTCAACGGAATACTGCATTCCTCTAAGGCCCTGTCCTATTTATTCCAGGTAGGGTGATGATTACAAAAGAACAAAGGAGAAAAGCGGGAATTTTATAGGAAGCCATTGTTTTCTTCTAAGCCTTGTTAAAAGTCTCACTCCACCTGAGATGCACTTATCAGCATATTTAACAAAGACCTATGGGACAGCTGGGAAACCCTGCACAACGTGTGGGAACAAATCTGTGGATGTCTTGTGTGTCTGCACTTAAGGTGGAAAACTGGGGTTTATTAGAAGGATTTCTCTACTCTTCTCTAGTGAGTTGTGTGTATTAGGACCCCTGTTCTGAGTATCTGCGGTGAAGTCCAGTCTTCCGGCCTTTTAAAAATATTAGTCACATAATTACTTATGAAAGAAAAGTAGTCGGTGTACTTTATGTAGTGATACAGCGGCAGGCTTTAATAATTTCAGAAAAATAATCCATTTGGTAATAGTTACGAAACCATTAACAGTGACTATGTGCCTGGCACTATTCTAGGTGCTGAGAAGAAGGCAATAGACAACTCAGAATTTCTTAAAGAAAAACACGCATAACATCACGCAGGGTTTCTCAGCCTTGACCCTGTTGGCATTGGACACCCGATTCTTTGCTGTCAGGGCTATCCTATGCCTTGTAAGATGTTTAGTGGCATCCCTGGCCTCTACCCACTAGATGCCACGAGCACCTCCACCCCCAGGTGTGACAACTAAAAATGCTCCAGACATCGCTAAATGTCACCTGGGGGTAAAATCACTATCACTGAGAACCACTGCCCTAGTGGGGAAGACCATGGTCTTTGAGACCAGATCTGAGTTCAAGTTCTAGCTCTGCCAAGCTTTAGCTTTAAAATCCTAGGGAAATGTCTTTACTTTTCTGGGACTTAGTTTCCTGATCTGTCAAATGGGTTAATAAGAGGATGGCATTAGATAATGAATATAAGCTGCTCAGATCAGCGTTTGACGCACAGAAGTGCTTCTGGAAGTGTTATCTAAAGTGTTATCTAAAGGGTTCAAAGGGGTTTCCCTGGTGGCGCAATGGTAGAGAGTACGCCTGCCAATGCAGGGAACATGGGTTCGTGCCCCAGTCCGGGAAGATCCCACATGCCGCGGAGCGGCTGGGCCCGTGAGCCATGGCTGCTGAGCCTGCGCGTCCGGAGCCTGTGCTCCGCAACAGGAGAGGCCACAACAGTGAGAGGCCCGCGTACCTCAAAAAAAAAAATAAAAAATAAATAAATAAATAAAGGGTTCAAAGTTTGATTTGCTCTGGGATCATGTAAAAGCCTCAGTCAATATAAAATATAGACAATTATTTATCATGCCATTTTTGATGATTTCAACAGGGTTTTGTGGACCATTATAAGCATGTTTGTATCCATCTATCTCTGTGTAGAACATTGAAATATTAAATAGGACATTGCGGGTGTTGGTGGCATAGAGATAGAAAATTACTGAAGAGTTCTTGTTCTTAATTAACAATCCCATATTTTCTAGCACTTTCCTTTGCAACAGCTCTTTGATACACTGGATATTGTGGTGGTTCCCAAGAGACTATGTTTTCCTACAGGTATCATTGTCCTCTCTTTCCAGAAATCGGTTCCCAACTTCCTTTGGTTTATTCATTGTGGCTGGAGATGGGAAATAGCACCAGTATTAAAAGGAATATTCATGTGAGAATGAATGCATACCTCCAGTAGAAACCAGATTTCATCTCTAGTGACTTTAAACTTGTGAATAGCACCAATTACTTTAGGTATGTGTTCATCTCTGCTTCAAATTCAAGATCATCACTTTGGTAGCCAAGGAATTGGCATGTGAACAGCTGGCCACATTGGTAGTGCTGGGTGTAAAGTTTGTATGGAGAAAGGAGGATCAGGAAATGGTATCAAGTATGGTGAGATGCTGTCAGCAATCATGGGGGAGATCATTAGAACCAATCATCAGGCTATTGGGACTGACAAGAATATATTAAGTGACATGCTGATTTCATCAAGGAAATGTTAAGCTTAAGTTGGAGGGATGGTAGGAAAAAGTATGCAGCAAAGTATATTTTTAAAGTTACATATGGTAGAAGATTATGAAAAGACATTAAAAGGATAATAGAAGTTTTCTGATATTTTAAAGAAAAAATACGGGAACCATAATCAGGTAGCATTTATGCCCCCAGTTATCTGTATGCCAGTGTACCTTATGTGACTAAGAAACAACGTGAACTTGAAAGTTCAATGCAGGTGTGGTGAGACTCTATGAGATCTCGAAAACTGAACGGTAAAGTGGGCGACCCTGGAGCCAGTAGGTTAAAATGTGGTAGAGAATGTGTACATTTGGATAACAGAGAAAGAAGTAGAAGTGATGTCCTTATGGGACTACACTTCAGACCACCCAGTCAGATCACTTGTCTCATGCTTTGTTATCCATGGTGTGAACTTCACATATGCAAAATGCACCATTCTCAGGGTTTGTCAACTCTCCCCACATTTGCTAAGTATCTCCTTCTGTTAAAAACACACTTACTGCGGGGAAACATTCTTGACTTCCTTTGTTCAACATTTCAGCTATTAGAAGGTTGGAAAAAGGCAAGAGTAACTGCTAATTCTGGACTGATTTCTACTAAATCTAGAGGAACTGGTGATGAAATCAATTGGTGGGACACATTTCCATCTGAATTTTATTTTTTTAGATTTAATTTTACAAAAGTTACTCATACACAACTTTTAGATTCATATAGTCCTACCAGCCTTTAAACAAAATACACAATGTTCCCTGAAAGTATCTTACCCACTTCCTACTGCCCAGAGAAAAACTGTCTCAATTCTTTTAACCGATTTGTTAGGAATTTAACTCCACATCTCAAAATTTATATTTTTTTATTCCTATTTCTTGATTTTTACTTCTAGACAGTATCCATTGACTTCCTAGTATGGAAAATGAGGACCTAGCTCTCTTTTAATCCCTCTTCAAGAAAACCACATAGAATTCCCATCCTCCCAGTATTGAATTTTTATTAGATCAATTTTCAGCCTAGCTGGGCCGTGTAGTGTACTATGATTACTCCTCTTTTCTGGTATAACTCTGTTTTCAGTGGTCTTATTTTTGCTTTGTTTTCTATGTAGTGATCATGGCCACATCTATAAACTCTCTACCAGTTGTATACCTCTCCTCTCAATATATTCAAATATATTGGATGTTCTATCAATTTCATCTTCTTATTGAAGTTCTCCCAGAGCTCTCTGACCTACTCCTAGGTCAGAGTAGTTGAGTAGTTGATCTATAAGTAGTTGATCTATGAGTCTGGAGCCCACCTGTTGCCTCTGGATGTCCCTTCCCATCATCCTGGAGTCTCCTTTCTCCTCTGTGGTATGCTGGAGCCTCTCTGTTTTCTGCATCCTAGTTCAGTTAATTCCCATCCCATAGTAAATATCATCATTAGTTCCATTTTGCAATTTAGCAAAATGGAAACATGGAGAACTTAAGCAAAATTTTCCAAAGTCATATGGTTTTAACACAAATAGCAGAGCCAGGTCTCAAATCCAGACTCCATCTGACACCAAGCCTGTGGCCTACTTCCTCACTGAACAGTCAAGGCACAACCTTTGGCAGATCGGCCAGGTGGTGGGGAGCGCCCACAGGTGGCTAAGGGCGCTGTGTAAGCTGTGCCTCCTATGTTCCAGTCAGGCTGTTGCCATGTTCCTATCTTAAAACCCTTTTACAGCCCCTGACTCACTGTTCCTAATGGCAGCTTCTTATTTCTGGGATTAGCGGGTACAAAAAAATAGCTTCTGGGCATGTGACACTATTTTCAGGCCTTTAATGTCAGAAATAATGATCGTGTTAAATTGGAGCTCATTACCACGGAATGAGACCTCATCGAGCCCTCTTTTTGGGGGGTTGTTTAATGGGGTTTTTTTTCCCTTTTTTTTTTTTTCCTCACTCTTAGTAGATCTGACATGGTACACCAGGGGGGAAGTGGGTATTTGGAGTGGCAAATTATCAAATAATAAGAAAGATCTCCTTTCATCGATGCAAGGGAAAGGGTCCGTCCTCCATTGTTCTCACCAAACGCTGGCTGTTCCTTTGTTATGGTTTCACGGAAATTTCCTGAGAGCCCCTTAAGCCACTGATACCAGTTGTATCCCCAGCAGCCACAACACGTACTTAAAGCATTATATTCAGCACAGTCTTTCCCATAATGAATCTGACAGTCCCGTTTTATGATTCGTTGAGTAGTTAATTCAAAATATACCGTTCTCTAGAACCAGCTTTCCGGTGGACTCCCTGCTAGGCCTTCTGCACAAGCACAAAGGCTTCGTGTGACCGTTCTCAGAGGGCACCACGGGGCCCGATCAGACCAGGGTACCACCCTGTGCCTGGGACTCCGGAAAGCAAGCGACCACCCTCTGCTTTCTGCCCTCTAGAAGCTCCTCTGGTGAACAGTCAGAACTATGGTAACCAGAAATGAATGCCCCACTTTGACGAGGAGCCCGGTGTCCTCATAGCCTTCTAAGCGTGAAAGGACCCTGGCATCCAGGAGCACACAGAAGGGACAGGGAGCTTACAGCATACAAGGAACAATACAGGGACTGGAGACGTTTAATCTGGAGAAGCAAATTACAGAGGTAAGGATGTGCGTTGTCCCACATACTTGATGTGTTGTCTTATAAAGGGGATTGTCCCCGTTTCCTGACTGGCCACAAAGGGCAGAATGAGAACCAATGGGTGGAAATTACAGGAAATCGGATTTTCACTCTAGATACAAAAGAGTCTTCCCACAGAGCTGTTGGGAAACATCACAGGCTTCCCTGTGAGCAACTGTGTTTCCTTTTACTAAAAGTGTCGAGAGAGATGGGATGTCCCCAGATACTCCAGAGGAGAGTCACACATAGGCTTTAGGCAGGACTAATAATCTAAAGTATGCCTTATTATCATAGGGTTCTGTGAGTCTAAGCGTGGAGGGAGAGACCTTTGGGCAGTTGTTTTTAAAACAGGTTTTTTAGAGGCCAGCAAGCTTTTTCTTAAAGAGGCAGAGAGTAAATACTTTAGACTTTGTGGACCACATAATCTGTCATGACGACTCAGCCCTGATATAGTGCAAAAAACAGTGCACAAAATAGTCCATACACAAACGAATGAGCGTGTCTGTGTTCCAATAAATCTTCACTGACAAAAAAAAAAAACAGTGGGCCAGATTCGGCCCATGAGCCTTAGTTCACCGATGGCTGAGACAGTGCTGAGAAGCCCAAGGAACAGAAAGGCTATGCCAATACCACAAGCGTGCTTGCGAGTGTCACACTCATGTACAGCACACGTATGTCTGTCTTTGTGTGTGGGGATGCGTAGTTATGTGAGTGTGGTTTGGGCAATGCTGAGGAGAGAAAGAGACAGAACACACGTCTGTACAGAGAGTGATAAGGCCTCTAAGACGCGCTGGCCGTGGCCTGTGCAGACCAGTGCTCTGTCACGGCAACGCAGAGGCTCCAGCCCCAGAGGTGCCCCGGGGGAGCTGTGCACAGTGTCTGAAATTCCTTCCGCCTCACTCTCTTTGCTTTGGGCATCTGCCTTGTGAAGGAAAAGGCCTAACTGGACGTTACTCTGTCCTGAAGGAACAAAAATACAGTTACCCAGAATGGTTTATCAGACCAGCTGGTTATCATATAGGCCTTGAAATGGGGAAGTTGAGCTAGATTGGTGCCTGGTGCAACCAGGAATGGCAAGGAAGTCCTCAACCCCTGAAAGGAAGGTTGGCAGGAAGCGAATGTGCCGAGACAGAGAGAGAGGGAGAGAGGGAGAGAGGGAGAAGATGGAGGAGGGCAGAGATCGGCATTGCCTGCTTGGCACGTTAGCTCGGGGGTGACGCTGCCTGTGCCCCCACACCCCTGCCCATTTATCTGGGGTAGTCTCAGCGTCATTTTAAACAAGAGATTTTTAAGCAGCTGGTGAGCATTTACGGAGACTAGGGTATTTAGGGGTCCTTGATCATCTGGCTTTGTTAGAGTTCAAGATGGTTAAAACACTGCAAATTCTATTTCTTGGAGTCAACATACTTTCCTGGAGGGTTGCTTTTCCCAGATCATTACCCTTTGCTGCTCCTCAGGACCGCCCCTTCCCTCTAACTACACCCCTTTCCCCACATGACTTTAAAAGCCTCCTAGCCGAGGTGACACCCCCTGCACACACACACACAGATACACACACACACACACACACACACACACACACACACACACACACACACACACACACACACACACACACACACGGGCTTAGACATACAGGTACATCTCCTCAGCGTCCGGGAAGCATCTCGCCGCCATTTGCTGTTGCCTTGTGTTTCCACGGCGGCCATCTTGTCACATCTGAAGAGGGAAAGGACAGCCTCCCCCGTTCCCTCTGAAGTGCACTGTGCAGCACTGATTTTTTTTCAGTCATCTCTAAATAGAGGTTTCTCTCCCCCTCCTACCAGCTCAGCACCCGAGAGCGCAATGAGCGTGCCCTGCATTTGAAATCTGACATCTCCCTCTCTCACTCATTCACTCTGTCTTCAGCTTGGCAGAGTGCTTAAAAATTGGTATCCCTTTAACTAGGAGAGCTATTCTTCTGTGGGGAGATGACCTTTTACACAGAAGACAGGGCTGTCATAAGTGATCTCTGATATATGGAAGTTTCCTGTGTGTTCCAGCAAGGAACGGTACCGCACTGAAGAGCAGTGGGTGTTTGCATGGTGTTTCTGTGCAACGTGTGTGAAGAGATATTATATTACTGTATATATGGACCTGAATAAATTATCACCAGTTCTTTTAAATACTGCTAGCCCTCATGAGGCACATCCATTCAATTTTTTTTTAATTAAAAAGAAAAATTTTGTCTGATTCAAGGGCTCTTAGGGGAAAAGATGGAGGGAAAAATCATTGAAAATAGGAAAAATTTCCATGGGTTTTATAGAAATTAATTGCACTCAAAGTTATGAAAATAATCTTTAAATAATTCTTCCCACAGACTTGGGAAATGAAAACAATAAATGACTTTTTATTCTCCAAGATAATATGTTATCCTGAAGTCTTCAGCATTACCCCTCTTTTATCAGAAGCCTAATGTCTGATTTTTCTCCCAAGCAGAATACTATTTGTTATTTTTTTCTAAATGTTAATCTATATTACCGTGAAGTTGTGAAATTCACGTTGCGGAATGAAATGCGAAATTTCCAAAATGGGAAATGATGAGGATTTGCTCGCACGGCACAGATCCAGTGGGTACCACACTCAGTGTTCTTGAGTTTTAACTTCAGGACCTTGTCATTCGCTCAAGTAATGCACATACCAGGGGTTATTAGTACACCAAGGGAAGGGGGCTCACACAACCTCGTGTGATACACTGTTAGATGGAATGGAAATACCAGGATGTGCTGACTGCCTGAAGTGTACCCCCCTTTTCATCATTTAAGAAAGAATCCTGGGGTGACTGCTCTCACAGTGAAAGAACTGCTTCTTGCCACTGGGCCCTTTCTCTACGCTACTGGAAAACTCTGAGGGTATACCTAGCTTATGTTTACTTAACAAAGTTACTCACTGGATGATGCCATCTTTGACTAAGCAGAAGGAAAGCCTGGTAAGAGGCTCATGGCTGTCCCACCCTAAACCAATCCCAGGGTTGCCCATCACAATTCAGTGATAATAATGATGTCCAAGAACTAGATGTTTTAGACCTGAGTGTCACCCAAGGGTCACTCCAATCTCTGGAGTCCCTCATTTGACATACTCACTTATGGCCTATATTTCTGATTTTTGTTGCCTAAGGACTATGCAGAGCTCCTGTGTACCTTCATTAAGTGGCTGCCTTCAGACATAAACCTGGAACAGCCCTGTTGCTGTGACTGAAATTCTAACATTAGAATTCTTAATGTTGGGTTAAAGAAAGAATCATTCCCTTCAAAACTGCAATTACCTCTGAGGAGCTAAAACAGTATTAATATCATGACTGTAATGTTATTTTTGCTGTGTGGTAATTGTCTGACAACTAACCACTGTATTCACTAGCTCATCTCCCTGTGATAACCCAGCAAGGTCAATGTATTAAAAATAAGGAAAGTGTGATTCAGAGAATTTAAACTTCTTATCCATACTAACACATCTAGTAAGTGGCAGGCCTGGGATTCAAATTCATCTTTCTTTTCTTTTCTTTTCTTTTTTAAATAAATTTATTTATGTATTTATTTAGTTTTGGCTGGGTTGGGTCTTCGTTGCTGCTCGCGGGCTTTTCTCTAGTTGAGGCGAGAGGAGGCTACTCTTCGTTGTGGTGTGCGGCTTCTCATTGTGGTGGCTTCTCTTTGTTGCAGAGCACGGGCTCTAGGTGTACGGACTTCCATAGTTGTGGTGCACGGGCTCAGTAGTTGTGGCTTGGGCTCTAGAGCGCAGGCTCAGTAGTTGTGGCACACGGGCTTAGTTGCTCCGTGGCATGTGGGATCTTCCCAGACCAGGGCTCGAATGTTCCCTGCATTGGCAGGCAGATTCTTAACCACTGCGCCACCAGGGAAGTCCCTCAAATTCATCTTTCTGATCTGAAAACTTGTATACCTGATTACTGTATGTTGTCAAATAAGACCCTTACCAGTTTGTTTACTAACTGAAAGCCATTTTGATAAGAGAGTAAAAAAAGAGAAAGAGAGAGAGAATATTGGTTAATTTAAGGTTGAGAAGATGCTACAAGACCATGGAATGGTACTAAAGAAAACATTACCTGGTATGGTTTTGCCTGGGATGACCTGCCCTTTGGTAGTACTTTGCTCAGTTGATTTAAGGCAGGATTCCTGAGCCCTTTGCCTAGGATCTTTCTTCTGGAAACTGAGGGGATGTTGCGACATTAGCTAGTTGCAGTTGGAGAGACTGAGACTTCCAGGGTCAATAAGCAGTAGCAACTGGGTGGCTGTTTTTTACATGATCTTCTGAAGAGGTGCCAAAATGTGTTCAAACGTGCAGGAGTCTAAAGAGAAGACTCCACGTATGGCCAGAGTGCACATGAACCCAGATGTCTAAACACAACAGAAAGGAAAGTTTTAGTAACTTTTCCCATCAGGACTTTTTTTTTTCAATTGCAAGGCACAGATACCCCAACCCCAAATGGCAGGAGCCAAAGGGATGTATGGACCCATCTAACTGAGAGGCTCGTGGGAAGATCTCCTTGGATAGGTAGCCAGGTCAGAGGTAGAGTTTGACTAGGGACTTAAGCCAGGTCACCAAGTTTCTTCTCTCCCCCTGTCACTTGGAGCAGTCTCCGTCATACAAGCTCCTTTCCTTGGAGGAGTTTCCTCTCAGCGTCAAAAAATGGCTACAGTAACCCAGATCCTAATTCTCTCACTACAGATGCTCTGCAAAAGAGGGAACATCTTTTTCACAGAAATCCCTGCAAAAGTCACATGGTAACCCACTGGGTAACATGCCCATCCCTCAACCAATCACAGTGGCCCAGGAGAAATGCAATATGTTGATGCTATGAAGCCTGGATCAGGTGCTGTACCCCCGGAGTGAGCCCCACTGGAACCATGTGAACAGACGTGGGAAGAGACATAGATCTGAAAATGGCTGCCATCGGGAAAGGGGTGAATGGATGCTGAGGGCCAAAAGGCAATGAATGTCCATTGCAGCGTCTGTCTAGCTTTCTGGCGGTCCACAAACACGTGGCTCAACTAAGGGGAACGCTTCAGCCCTTTCCTTTGGTGAATGCCGCTAGGCTTGTATCAGTAAGTGAAGCCAATGAAGCAGGAAACATGGATGCCCAAGACTTCCTTTGATTGTGGCTATGTTCCAATAAACCTTTTTTTTTCTTCTTTTAAAAGTTTATATTGGAATATAGTTGATTTACAATATTGTGTTAGTTTCACGTGTACAGCAAAGTGAATCAGTTTTACATATACATATATCCACTCTTTTTTACATTCTTTACCCGTATAGGCCATTACAGAGTATTGAGTAGGGTTCCCTGTGCTATACAGTAGGTCCTTAATAGTTATCTATTTTATATATAGTAGTGTGTATATGTCAATCCCAGTCTCCCAATTTATCCCTCCCCCCCTTACCCCTTGGTAACCATGAGTTCCAACAAACCTATATTTACAAAAACAGGCTGCAGGCCAGATTTGGCCCAGGGGCTGTAGTTTGCCGATCCCTGGTCTAAAAGATCAGACGTGATGTCAGGGACGGAAGTCTCCTGGTTCCCCCCTCTGCTTTGGGTTTAGGTTTACATATGCAGATGGATCATCAGAACCTGACTCAAAAATAATCTGCTCATTCATTCATTTGCTTCTTCAAAGTGTGTGTGTTGAGCCTCCCTTCTTTGAGAGGCGTTTCGGCAATGCCAGAGTGATCTCAAAAGGCTCAGAATTTCCTGAATGCCTCTGACGTGAGGGTGCTCTCCAGAGGGCACGCCCTCTTCCCAGTGTGCAGAACTGAGCCTTGTGCACGGTGCCGGGCATTGCTGTTTTGTCAAAGACCAGTATGTTTGGCAAGCGGGGCCCTTTGTGCCCATCTCCTTGGGGCAATAGATACCGGCTCAGTCCTGGAGAACAGAACGTCCTCAGCTTGTCCAGATGCAGCTGTGAGGTTCAGGTTTGCTGGAGAGCTAACAGGGTCCACCCCCAGCCCCCAGTTCCTTTGGATCCACTTTCCTCTGCCAGCTCCACAGCGGATTGCAGGCAACAGAGAGGCCTCGCAAAGATAAGCCGCACAGAGCTATGTCGCAGGCCGCAGGGTCCCTCTGCGGAAATGCTATTCTCCTCCCTTGGCACCAAACATCAGCTCCGCTGCCTCTCCCCAGCAGCTGACGTCTGCATGCTTGCTTTCTTTTCTCTCGAGAGAGCCCTCCGATCCAGGACATTTTTTATTTTACATTTGAAAAAGCAGAGGCTCTGCGCAGAGCCTGACTTTCCAGCTCCAGGCCCACCTCTGCTGTGCGGCCTCAGATTTTCGCCTCGGGCACGGGGAGGCAAGCTCTCCTTTGTGCTGTCATTCCAGCTGTGGTCCTGCTGCTTGCTGGGTGGCTGGAACCCACTTCCTACCTGAGGAGAAGCAAGTGGGTACTTTACTCTGACCACTTACCTGTTGAAAACTCTTGGCTTCACACAAGGAAGAAACGACTCGCAGCCCAGTTGTTGAATCCCCAAACCTCAGAAGAGAAGAAATTGGTCGGTGCAGCCTTCCCCCATCCAGAGGCTGCAGCCACATGCCCTGTTCCTCCCCGTGTTTGTCAGCGTTCCCCCTTTCTTCTCAGACTCGTCCCCTTCCTCCTGTGCCCGGCCTCATCAGGGCAAGAATTCAGCAATTCCTCAAGGCTGCAGCAACCTTCTTGCCGCTTCCCACTCCCCATAAGCAGAGCCAAGAAGGACGGTTGGACCAAAGCACGTGGGCCAGTGGCAGGATTCTCTCAGGGTTTACCCTGGACAGAGTAAGCTCTTGGGTTCAAACCACCAGCGACGCACTCTTGCTTACATCACAAAACTTAAACTTGTCATACCACATCCTGAACCTCGCCTTCCCTCAAAGAAAGGATCAGGAGGTCAGCTCAGGAACCCTTGGCCTAGATGCCGTAGTGGGCATGGCATAGATGTTTTCATCAAACACCAGCCCATGTTTATTGAACATCTGTGAAGCCTTCTCTGGAGACTCTGCAGAAACATCCCAGCTGGCCTTCCTGGTTCCATGGTTACCCCTTGCCCCCCACAGTCCATTTTTCACAGAGCAGCCTGAGTCATCTTTTTAAAGCCTAAATCATATCACTCCCTTGCTCAAATCTTCAAGGGCTTCCAACTGCCCTTAAACTAAAATTCATACCCTTTGCCCGTTTTTCTATTGTTTTTTTTTTTTTTTTTTTGCAGATTGGTTAAGAGCTCTTTGTAGATTAGAGATATCAGTCATCTGTGATGCAAACATTTTTCTCAAATCTGTTGTTTTGTCTTTAGACTTTGTTGATGGCATCTTTTGCCTTATAAAGATTTTATATAGTCAAATATGTTCAGCTTTTCTTTATGTCTTCTGGGTTTCTTGGCTTGATTAAGGTGGACGTCCTTCTTAACGGGACTGTAGTCCACCTGGATTTTTCTTCTAAGTGGTTTTCATGGTTTATATTTTACATTTAAGTCTTTACTCCATTGGAATTTATTTTTGTATTTGGTCAGAGACAGGGAGGCTACTTTCATTTTCCTCTAGACCACTGACAAACTATGGTCCATAAGCCAGCTGTCTGTGTTTGTAAATAAAGTTTTATTGGAACATAATCATGGCCACTCATTTACCTACAGTCTATGGCTGCTCTTGCAATATAATGCAGAACTGCATCCTTGTGGCAAAGACCGTAATGCCCACAAAAGCCTAAAATATCTACTAACTGGCTCTTTATAGGAAAATCTTGACCACCTCTGCTCTAGATGGCTAGCCATTTATGGCAGCATGACTTGTTAAATAAACAACGCTCTGCCTCTGAAATAAAATTCTGTCTTCGTCATATGTGAAATTCTAATGTGTCCTAGGCTCTTCTCCTGGATTTTTCCATTCTGTTCCACTGGTCTCTTCGTCTGTCTTTCTGCCAGTACCACTTAGATGTGATTACTGAAACATTCTATCTGGCAAGGCGTATCCCTCCTCACAATTCTTATTTTTCATGCTTCTCTTGGCTGTTCTCATGTGATTACCCTTCCATTAGAATTTAAGATATTTTTATCCAGTTCCAAAAAAATAAAAACTTCGTTGGAATTCTAACTAGAATTACATTAAATTTAGATATGTATTTTGGGAGGAATGGATACTTTTAAAATATTAAGTCTTCTTATCTAAGAAAATACCTTTCTATCCTTTCAGTTCTTGTTTGGGCTCTTCGAATAAGATTTTATAATTTTATTCATATAGATCTGTATTAGTCAAGGTCTGGTAAGAGACAGAAACCAGGCCAGTAATTTGAACATGGAAATTTTATATAAAGTCTTATTAACTAGTAAAAAGGTGGTTAACTTCTAAAAGGGTTAAAAAAAGACTCTAAGGGATACAGAAATAGCAAACGCAGGAAATACCTACTATTTCTAGGACTGAAGGAAAGAATGCAAGGATGGAACAAAGAACTTGGGAGCAGGTGGGACCCCAGAACCCAAGGCTGAAATTCAGACAGCACTGGAGAGGGCGTAGCTGCCACAGGAAAAGATTGCCTACGTCCAAGTTCCTTTTATGTTAAATTTGTCCCTATGTATTTTTATGTTTTTGAAAGAATCTTTACTGTAATTTTTTTCCCATTCTCATTTCCAGGTGCTTATTGCTAGTAGAGAGTGAAGCTATTGATTTTTGTGTTGTTATCTTCACTGTCTTTACTAAATTATCTTATTTATTTGACTAGTGTTTCATTAGAGTATCTTGGATTTTCTAGCTATTCAAACATATCAGCACAAAAGAGATAGCTTTATCTATTTTTCTCAATATTGATACCAATGATTTCCTTTTCTTGCCTCAGTGCATTCACTAGTTCCTCAGATAATGTTAACTTTAGCACTTTATTCTACCAAGTTTTTTAAAATATTAAATTCCCTCTGTTCTTAATTTTTGTCTCCTAGATATATCCAGTTCTGAGAGATGTGTATAGATATCTCCAACTCTTATTCATTTTAATTAACATCTTCTTATATGTTTAGTAGCTTTTTTTCTTTATGTGTTTTGCTGTTATATTGTATGGTGCATACAGGTTTATGGATATTGTATCTCCTTTACTCACTGGGCTTTTTAACATTATCCTGTCACTCTTCCCTCTGTTCTGTACCTTCAACCTTAAATTCTACCTTTTCTAATAACAATATTGCTATATTTGCTTTCTGTTTTGCCCGATTACTCTTTACCTATACTTTCCATTTCAACTCTCCTGTCTCATCTCTTCATGGTAGAACCAAATAACGTAGCTCTCACTTTTGCATTTCTTCAGAAGTTCCCACAATAGTTGTGTTTTTAGACTCTGACACCTCCAGTGGTTTCCAGTGCGTCTCAGTAACAGTGGATGCTACCTTTAGTCAGAAGTAAGCACTGCACATGCACTCTGCTCTTTCCATACTAGTTCCCCCCCACCACAAAATGGCACTGAAATTAGTGCCCTACTGAGTAGGATAAGTGCTTTAGCAATAGTCCCCAAACAAGATCCTAGCCTTTTGTCCCTTTTTGCCCTGAACATGCCTGATTTAATTTTTGCTCATTTTGACCCAACTTCTTGCTTCATCTGAAGACAGAAATGACCAGCTGGATACTCTTCCTTTCTGCTTGTATTAACAGTAACTTCCATATATTGAGTCTGTGCGGCAGGCACATTGCGTACTCTACACACATTATCTTACTTAAATCCTCACAGTCATCCTAGGGAATATATGACTGTTCCTGGTATGCAGATGAAGAAACTTAGGTATCATGCTGGCTTACAGAATCACAAGCTGTAAGGAGCAAAGATGGAACTTGGCATCTATTCTGTTTTGCTCCATATACTGCTTCTCCCTTCTCCAGAGTCCACCAGCCCACAATACAGCCCCAGCCTGTGCTGAGATTAGGGCTGTGGCGTGATAAAGGCAGAAAGCAAAAACGTTCCTGAATGCCCAGTAATGGCCATTTCACCAACTTTACCAGACTGGCACTGAGTAATGCCACCATATCCTCTATTAGAGCTTAACACCTCTACTCCTCCATGGCTTAGAAATCAGACTGTATCATTAAACATCTGAAAGTTCAGTAAAACTCTTTCATAACAAGATATGGGGTCTACGGAATACCCTGCAGCTATTTAAAATGTTGTCTATGAAGAGCAGTTGAGATGGAAAGATGGTCATGAGACAGCGTGTTCATCATTTCCTGTTGGTCTCCAGTACCAACTCTGTCCTAAAGCAAGCATCTAAGTCTGTTTCTGGGCTCTGTGTTCTGTTCCACTGGTCTATTTGTCCATCTCTATGCTGATACCACTCTGTCTTAATCACTGTATCTTTATAGTAAGTCTCGGTCCATGGTAGGTCTAATTCCCCTGACTCTGGCTGCTATGTGAAGAACAGATCTGGGTAGAGGGACAAAGTTAAAACAGGGAAACTGTTGGAGTAATTGAAAGTAAGGTGGTAGTGGAAAAGTTTCTGGAAAACAGTGGAGTTACTTTACCAATCTACAAAGCCCCGGGTATTAAAGGTCACTAGTAAGAACTTCTTATCCCATATATTGGCAGCTTAGTAAAAAGTCTCAGGTTATGGAACAACCCCTCTCCTCTCAGACTACTTGTATAACCATCAAGGAAAATAAATCAGTTGCTGAGCAGAACACTGAATTGAAATTCCTGCGTCCCCTCGGTCCCCACTGTGTCTTCCACATATGCACCTAGGTACAGAGGAGGTGCTTATTCCTCCCTCAACTCCCATGTTCCATCAGCCTCTCAACTGAATTTTCCAGAAAGTGCAAATCACCTCATACAGTCACTGCCGTTGCAAACACTGGGAATGCAGACTTCCACATCAACTCAGGCCAACAGTGAAAGAGGTGCAACATTGCTACTCAGGCAGCAAACATCAAGAAATCCTCAATGGTTGTGTCTTTTCAGAAGAACTAATAAATGATTCCATGGAAATGAAATGAATTAAAGTTTAACACACAGGTGATGAAAGCCTCATTGGCACGGCTGAAAAATTCTATGGAAGAGCTGATGGAAGAAATGCCCACTGGCCAAAGATAACACAGTGTATTATCAATTATAATAATAACCACACTGAATTTCACCACTACGTGAATAAAATGTAAACACCACCATGAGAAGGCAATCAGCAAAAACCAGACTGTTTGAAACTCTTGACGCCACATGACCCAATTTCTTCAACGACAACAATAAAAAACTTCCAAAGAGCCTTCGCTGGTGGCGCAGTGGTTAAGAATCCACCTGCCAATGCAGGGGACATGGGTTCGAGCCCTGGTCCGGGAAGATCCCACATGCCGCGGAACAACTAAGCCCGTGAGCCACAACTACTGAGCCTGCGCTCTAGAGCCCACAAGCCACAACTACTGAGCCCGCGCGCCCTAAAGCCTGTGCTTCGCAACAAGAGAAGCCGCCGCAATGAGAAGCCGGCACACTGCAACGAAGAATAGCCCCCGCTCGCTGCAACTAGAGAAAGCCTGTGCGCAGCAATGAAGACCCAACGCAGCCAAAAAAAAAAAAAAAAAAAAAAACTTCCAAGGACCAAGAGTTTGAAAGGGAACCTCCCGATTAAAGAGACTTAAGGAACCTATCAGCCAATCGCATGGTATGGGCCTTATGGGATCCCAATTCAAACTTTTAAGAGGTAAAGTGTGCAGGACACTGAGGGAAATTTGAACACTGACTGGATATTTGAAAATGTTAAGGAAATATTTTTAGGTGTGATAATGGTATTATGGTTAGTTTTTAAAATATCTCATTATCTCAAAATATTTAGAGATGCGTGCTGAAATACTTACAGATGAAATGCTATGTCTGAGATCTGCTTCCAAATAACAAGGTGGGGAAGAGTGGGAGTGACAGATAACCCAAATTCGCTGTGAGCTGATCACTGCTGAGGCTAAGTGATAGATACGTGGAGGTTTTTCTTTTTCATAACAGAAAGTTTTTTAAAAGACATAATTTCATATATTATGTTATATATATATATATATATATATATATATATATATATATGGTTCAAAACATCCCATTCTTTAAGAATACCCTACCCCAACTTCTCATGCTTCCCATTTTGCCCCGTTGTGGGCTCCCTTCTCTTCTCCATGAACTGATTTCCTTGCTTCTGCTGACAAAGGTGATTCTGATGGACCGGCAGAAGGGCTGGAGGATCTGGTAGCCTGCCGTATTCCAGCTTACACTGTGCATGCTGCATTCCGTTCCTGTTTCATCCCAAGAGCACATGTACTGCACAGCTTTGATTTTGCAGATCCCGTCAATCTCATGTACAATAATATAGTGTAGGGTTTATTTCAGCCGCATAACTTCTTTCAATAGCTTTGTAAGTCATTGTAGTCCGAAGTTTACACAATCATTGATAGACAAGCGTTTAGCTTAAAGTTTTCAGTTACACCGTAGTGTAGTGTATAGGGAAATCGTATATTGTAGTAATGACAGAGATGGGAGTTTGTGAAGCTCTCTTTGTAAATTTCTAGACCAAAGAAGTACTCAGAGGCCTGGCCTGAGGCATAGAAGGAGAATTTCATCATGTACTGCTTCATTTTGTTCTTTGAACACAGATAGTCTTGTGTACCCATCCTTAGCAGAACCTGTACTTTTTGCTTTAGTTTTGTCATCAGCTCTGGACTGGCAGTGGCTTGATTGTCTGGCTATAACAGGAACTGCACAGAGAGGTAAAAAGGACAGAATCCTGTGCTGTTTCCACATCCTGGTCCCCTAAGACTCTTGGGGGTCACCCCTGGAGGAATCTGTCTTGGACAGGACAGTACTAACAGGACAGTGCCAAGCAGGGACCTCTATGGCTCCTGGGTCACTGGGGGTGGAGGGGGTGGAGTGTGTTGGACTCTAATCCATCCACCCAAAGTTCCTGCCCAGAGACCTGTGCTTCATGAAAGACAACGTAGCTAAGCCAAGGGTCCATGGAACGAATAGCCCCCCGACTGGTGAGAAACGGAAGCTGAAAAGCAATCTGACAATTTCTGTCTCTTAAGTTAAAGAAAACGGATCAGGAGACTTTGAAAACCTCCCAGCTCCACAAATTTAAGTCCCCAGGCCCGAGTGTCTCTAATTCTTCACACTGGAAAAGTTAGAAGCCTCAGGACAGGCGGCAACTACAGGTCCGTCTCTGGATGCTCAAGTCATTAAACTCTGTGAAAGCAATTTGACAGCACCGGGGACGTGTTTTGTCATTAGGGGTGGGATTGGCACTACTATTTATTTTAGCCAGGAAGAGGTGTGTGTGAAGGTGTCTGCATGTGAGGGTGTATATTTCAGATGTAGGTGTCACTGAGTTTGTGTGTGTTAGGGACGGGTGTGAGGTTTTTGAGGGTTTCATTACTATTTTTGTTTTGTGTTGTTCCTACTAAAGAAATACCTCTAAGCCCCTGAGTTTGATTCCTCTGGAAATTCTGTGCTACTCTCCTGTGTAACTGTAGTCATCCGAAGCAGCAGTCTTCCTTGAACCATTCTGACCAGATCATTCTGAGCGGCCCTCTCTGCATTTTACATTCCCTTTTCCTTCTACCTAAAGGAGCAAGTTGTCTTTCTAATTAAACAACAAATTTATGACCTGATGCAAGGAATAAAATCTCTGAATTACTTTCACTAAATTCCAGTTTAAATAAAGTCTTGCAAATAATTACTTGAACATAAATTATTTACCCGTTAGTTCTGTATTTGAATTTGGAGGAATTCAAATATGTCTTCTGGCAAGTGCTTCATGTTAAGTGACTTGCTTAATTAGCAATAAGTGTGTTATTCTCATAATTTCTAACATATAATAAGCAGAACTCAGCCATTTCTGTTCCATGTGTTCCTTTTAAACCCTTTATCTCTCTTTTAAAAAAATCTTGTTTAATAGATCACAGACATGATCTTTTACACTATTTTCAGTAGTTATGCAAAATCTTCACAAAAGTACTGGTGGGTAGACTACAGGGACTTCTCGACTTTAATCAGCCCCGAGAGTAGGCAGGATTTAGAAGTCATTTCTCAACTCAGGATCACCTGCAGAAAATGAAAAAGTCCCAGGGAAGACTGCTGAGTATAAAATGCCATTGTGTACATAGACTTTTATGGACTCTGAAAAGCCCTTTGACTTCTTGGAAATAGAAGCTATGTTAGAAGTGTAAAGACTAGAAAAATTTGTGTGACATGTGCATGTGAACGCGGCACTGATGTTTAGGCTTGAAAAAGAGTGACGAGATCCAGGAAGAGGGCTCGTAGCCACTGAAAATCTTAACTGCTCGCCCAGAGGGGCTGGGCTGAGACCGTGAATGGGAGGGAAAGGGCATGAAGTTCAGTGAGAGAAACTTTGAGCTATTTGCCAGTGACATGGACTTCAGAGCCCCAAACCAGACAGTAATAATCCAGGAACGGGAGCCAGGTATGGAAAATGGGCTCAGCATGAGGATGGAGAAACCATATTTAAAGGAAGCATGAGAAAGGACAGCTACTGTTCAGGAGAAGCTATGGGCCTCACTAGTGCCTGCTACAGCAAACAGGATGGGCAGGCAGGGTTGTGGAAAAGTGCACTGGTTTCTGCAGGCAGATGGTACTTCTTATTATGTGACCTTCGGCAACTCGTTTATCTCCTCTGGGCTTTGGTTTCTTCACCCATAAAGTTGGGAGTTGGAATGGCTGACTTGAAGAACCCTTGTAGATGTAGCAGTCTACAATTCAACAATGATGTGTAAGAGGAAAAAGCTTGGCTTTCCAAAAGGATTTCAGTACATAGAGCATTATCCCAAAGAGCTTTCTTCCTCTCGTCCTTCCTAGGCATCTTGCAGCTCTGGGTAGCCAGCCACCCATGCACCCACCACTGACTGTCCAGAAAATAGGGAAAGACCCATTAAGTCTGAGATGGCTGGACGAAGAGAAAGAGAATAACTTAGACTTTCCTGTGGCTGGTGAGGCACCAGAGAGGTTGAGTTTCAGAGCAGTCACTACCAGGAGCAAAGAAGCCAGGGGTCTCCATCACAGCCCAACATGGCCCCTTGACTGGACCAGGGCAGCATTCAGTGCATGGCTGCCCTGGGTGGAAGCCCCTCCCAGGTGACCCTAATTTCTGGTAATCACACCGATAGACCCAGCATAAATATGCTGGGGTAGTGGGGGGATTACAGCTGGGGAATTTGAGTTGAGCCTGCATCATATTATGGGGTTAGCCCGTGGCCTTTACTGGATGCCAGGTAACCACTCCAGGCACCTCTGAGCTTCCTATTTATGTTTGTGTACCACCCAATTAACACCCCGTTAATGGCGGCACACATGCACCAGCTTTGTTTTGTCACCACTCCCCTGCAGCTTTTAACTACCCCCAACCTGCCTGCCCATATAATAGAACCTTAATTAATACTCCCACTCGGGCAGAACACAGTTTGTTAAAGAAAAATCAGATGGCTTTGGTGAGAGGATGTGTGTGACTTGTCACATGTAGCCATTCTGTCCTTCCCCGAAACAGACACCCAGGTGAGAATGCAGCTGAGTTACAGTGACATGTGCCAGGTGGCATGAAAGCTATCACCATACAGTCAGTCTTCTGCCTGGATTTGAAGTATTTCCAAAGAAAGGCTGCTGTTGCATATCTGTTCTCACTGGCGCTGGTCTTTTCTGGTTACGTGGCAACCAGAAGCCAGAAAGTTCAGGGGGTGCTCAGTGTGAAAACTTTGGCCTTGAAGTTACAGTTTCAAGTGAGGAATAATTCCTTGCCTAGTGGCATAAAAGGAATCTTTTGTGTGTCCTAGAGCCATATCACTGACAGACTGACCAAGTGATATATTGAAACGATTTCACAGGGTGAGTTTCAAGCAATTTAGAGCTTCAGATGTGCCTTGACTGTCATCTGAAAGCCAAGTAAGGAACACCCAAATCTAGGTAATTAAGCCAAATATTTCTGTACTCGATAATATCTTTTGCTTGGTAGTGCATTGCTGCTTGATCCTGGCTGTGCTTCCGAATCGCCTGGAGCTTGTTCATAATACAGATGCACAGACCAGAGCTCCTGGGCCTGAACCTTCAAGAACAGCTAGCCTCCGCACTTTTAACAGGTTCACAGGTGGTTCTGCTGCATGGTCAGGATTGAGAACTACCAGCAAGGTGCTTTGTCGTTAAGCTAGGACTTTTTCACCCATCATCTCGTTTGATTCCCCCTACAACCTTGAGGCAAGAAAGGTCTCCATTTTATTGCTGAGAAATCAGAGGGAAACTTGAAACTTTCCAGTGCTTTGCTCAGGGCCACAGAGGTGTTTAGTAGCCAAGGCAGCCTGGACTCCCGCCTCTAGTACTGTTTTCGTGGGCTGTGACCAGCGTGGGTACACAGGATCTGACACTCCCGCCTCTAGTACTGTTTTTGTGGGCTGTGACCAGCGTGGGTACACAGGATCTGACACTCCCGCCTCTAGTACTGTTTTCGTGGGCTGTGACCAGCGTGGGTACACAGGATCTGACACTCCCGCCTCTAGTACTGTCTTCGTGGGCTGTGACCAGCGTGGGTACACAGGATCTGACACTCCCGCCTCTAGTACTGTTTTCGTGGGCTGTGACCAGCGTGGGTACACAGGATCTGACACTCCCGCCTCTAGTACTGTTTTCGTGGGCTGTGACCAGCGTGGGTACACAGGATCTGACACTGAGGAGACCCCTGCTTGGTTTAAAGCTCTGCTGCTGCCATCTGGAAATTCTTAATAATTTTTTTTAACAAAGGCAACACATTTTCATTCTGCACTGGGCCACGCAAATCATACAGCCAGTTTTGCCACGTAGGCCATTATAGCTTCAACGGTGTTGTTTCAACTGTGCTAACTCCATGCTGGGTAGTAGGGATTATTTCCAAAGTGAACCCCAGCTCTAGAGTCCTTAGCTTAAGTGTGCTAGGATGACCACCTAGGAGAGAATAATAGCAATGTACTGTAGTACTTCCATTTACTGAGCACAGTGTTATGAGTTTTTCATAAATCATTTCACTTAATCCTCACAACAACTTAGTGTAATTATTGTCACCAGTGTATAAGTGAGGAAACTGGGCACAAAGGGGTTAAATATAAAAGCAGAAGTCGTGTAGAATATGATTATGTATGTCTATGATGATGGTGAATTCTGGACTCAAATCTTAGCTCTGCCGTTTATCAGCTGTGTGACCTTAGGCAAGATACTTGACATCTCTGAATTTCAGTTTTTCAGCCCGTAAAATGGAGGTGATAATAATTACTTCAGAGAATTTCTTTGACCATTAAATGAATTAATATGGACAAAGTACCCAGCACATAATAGGTACTCAATGAATATTGGGGCCTTTAACAACCTTTGCACTCAAGAATGTTATCCTTTACATACCGAAATAGGTATTTAAATGGTACCTTACTTAAGGATCTGAAGTGTTTTCATAGCACTGGATAATATAGTCAAGGTGCAATTAGCCCTACATTATAATATTTTTAAGTGATTCAAGTGACACTCTTAATGTCTAAGTGTAATCTTTCCCACTTTAGCATTTATCATAGTTTAATAACTGCTGAATGCTGTTGAATTAAAATACTGTTCTGTCTGGGGACACATTGACCCTTAGCATGGTAAAGCTCATCCCAAGCTCAGCTAGAGCCTCGAAAAAAACTCACCAGAGCAACTGACTCACATGCTCTTTGGAGACAAGAAAAGACCATCAGTAAAATGGACAAGGCTCTGACCTTTGGGAGAAGCCAGGCAGCTTCATACCCACATGAGAAAAAAGCATAGGCCAGAGACTTACTCAGAGTAATGGTAGCTCTATAACATTTCACAGGGTTTTTTTTTTTTAGCATTTCTTCCATATTTCATAGGCTCATTTGATCCACCCAACAACCTGTGCGGTAGATAGGGGATGTGGCATTAAGACCTTCTTTAATTATCTCCTCCACGTATACCCACCAGAGTATACCTACTCTGTGCCTGTATCCTGTGCTTGGTGCTACACGTACATCCATCCACAGAGTTCTCATACAACCTGCATGATAAGTAGTGCTCCCATTTTACAGATGAGGAAAGTGGGGGCTCAGTGGACAGAACCAATTCGCTTGGTGGTGGAGGATTCAAACCCAGGATGGGCTGGCCATAAGCTCCTTTCATCCTTTCCACTCCCACAGTCCTTCATGCTCCTCACTGAGAAGGTGGGAGGAGGGTCAGGCATAAGGAAGGTGGTCAGTAAACACGTAGTGAATGAAGGAACGTGAGTGGCATCAGAGGAATACCAGAATGTTTTAATGACCTTATTTATTGGCTTGGAGACATGATCCCTTCAAATGTACCATAGTTTTGAATTATTCAAAAGCTGTAAAACATTTGTTTTTCTAAGCAGCCATTTTTCTTTATTGCACACTGTTCTTCCTCCTTTGTGCCATGAAATGCGCCGGCTTGGTTTAAGGGGCGTGTGGCCTTCTGGGAAGTTCGCCGTCTTGCTTCAGCAGTCTAATGGGATCACTTTCTGTCTTATATATCTCAGACTTGGCTCCAAAGCCATGGAGTTCGATTCTCCCAATAACCATTCATTGTGAGGGAATTTTTTTTTAACATCTTTATTGGAGTATAATTGCTTTACAATGGTGTGTTAGTTTGTGCTGTATAACAAAATGAATCAGTTATACGTATGCATATGTTCCCATATCCCCTCCCTCTTGCGTCTCCCTCCCACCCTCCCTATCCCACCCTTCTAGGTGGTCACAAAGCACCAAGCTGATCTCCCTGTGCTATGCGGCTGCTTCCCACTAGCTATCTATTTTACATTTGGTAGTGTATATATGTCCATGCCACTCTCCATTGTGAGGGAATTTGATGTTGTGTAAAGCCATGTGAGGTCACTTGAAAGAAATCTCTTTGCTCTTTAGAAGAGTTCCCTGATGGGCTTCTCGAAACCTGGGAGGCTGGATGAAAATCATTCCCTGGGTGAGAGAGAAAGAGAGTGCAGATGTGTGTACACACACTTTCTCGGTGTTGAACCCAGCAAGGGAAGGCCTGGCTCCCACAGGCAAATCAGTCATGATGTGAGCTCCCAGACTAGGTCCTCAGAATGTTGGGAGAAGATATTAGAGAAGAACCCTTTTTAGCTGTCTCAGAGAACTTTAGAATCCCAACTAAAATAGAAGACAGTTTGTGATACAGTGATTTGAACTGTACTCTGTGGTCCTGACATGGTCATAGAGCCCTCTGAGAAATAATGAAATCTTGAAGCCCTCACCTCATCCCGGAAAAGAATTCACACATGCAGTACACACACACAGATTTTCAAAGCAATATCAAGTGATTTGTGAAATCTGTGGATTGTCCTTTAGAAGCACTGCCGTGGAATTTCTTTCTTGTCTCAGAACAAGCTCTAAATCCAACGTCTTTCTCTTTCCATCCATCTCTTTCTGTCACTTGTTCTACTTGGGGGTCAAAACAGGGTAGGATTTTATTTTCTATAGTCTTGTTTCCCACTGTGTTATTATAAGTTCTTTTCCACATTGCTGCAGAATCTTCATAATGTTCATTTTTAATGGCTACAAAACATCTTGTCCAGTAGCTGTCTCAGAATTTTCTAAAGTGCTCTCTTATGGGTGGATTCTACATTGGTTTCCAGTTTTTTGCTATTTTAACTTACATTTCCGCAAATAATTTGCCACCAGTGTTTCCCATTCCCCACTCATATTGCCGAAGCATTTCGATTCTTTTGGAATATCACGGTCGTCGTCATTTTCTTTTACTTGGTTTAAATATACTTGCATCTATGCTTGCCTCTATCCCATCCTGCCACCACCGGTTCTTCCTTTTTATCTCTTGTACCTTTTGTTCTTCCATTTCACTGAGCATGCCCAGGTCCGCCTCGTCTAGATAAATCTCTCTTGCCACCGCAAATTTGCTTGTGCTGGTTCCTCCACCTGGAATACTCTTTCCTCCCATCTGCACCTGGGAATTTCCACCAAGCATTAGACTGAGAAAAGACATTGCTTCATAAGATGAGTCCAGGGTAGGAAGGGGGAGGATGTAAATTTCTGTGAGGACTGTACATTCCCGTAAGCTGGGGGCCAGAGGACTGATGTGGCTCTGTGCCTTGTTTAAGGATTTCAGTCTCTGCAGAGGTGGAGATGTTGGGAGTCTTGGTAAGTTCCTGAAGCAGAACAGTGTACTGGAAAGACCACAGTATTTAGAATTGGGCTGACATTGAATCAAGTTTCAGCTCTGCCATTTACTAACTCTGTGATCCCACATATGTTGCTAAACACTAGTTTCTTCATCTGTAAAAGGATTAATGAGATATTATTTGGCCTGGTATAGAGCCCCATAGCTAATGTTTTATAAATGGTTTCTCTCCTCTCGTATAAACCTTCGTACCCCAGCAATGTTTAGCCTCATGCTTGGCTCAGAGTAAACACTCAATAAATATTTGTTGAATAAATAAACATTGACTAATAGCTCCGAGCTGTGGGCACCAGCCCTCATCTGCGTCCCTGCTCATCACAGGCTGGGCTGGCGAACAGGCAGCTCCTGCTGCAGCCCAGGGCAATCTCTATGTGAAGCAGAAAAGTCTGTGTTTGGGGCTGCATGTACAGCCAGGCAGCAGCTGTCTCCAGGGAAGGTGGTGGCACCATGCCAAGCACCCGTGGCCTCTCCACGGAGGCGCAGTAATTACGATCCCTCATGTTCCTTCTGGAGAGTGCCTCTCCCCTTGGAGCGTGTGGCGCCTCACAGACATCAGCTCAGGGGTCGTTGCCACACACTTGTGAGGGACTGAAAGCACCCGCTCGGCTTGCCCTATGCCCTGTGGGCACCCAGCAAAGGAGGGCTGATAATGAGAAAGGATGGGAGAGGTTGAGGAGATACACGTCCTCCTACAGGTGGAAAGACAGCAGAGACAGCTTTCAGCGGCTCACTCACCATCAGTGGGGCTTAGGGAACAAGCCAGGATCTCTTTTTGGTCTGGGCACATCTGGGCAGTTCTGAGGGCCTGGGTCAGGCTCAGCCGATCTCGGCTGGGACTCACGCATACATACGCAGTCCCGAGGTCTAGGCTTTGTCAATGAGACTCCAAAAATGAAAAAACTGCTCACCCAGTGGCAGCTGTGAGATGGAGGAAAGAGGCAGGTAAATCCTCACAGACCTGGAGTGCTCACAGGTTAACAGTTCAAGTCCATAAATGCCTTGAAACTCAGTTCCAAATCTTTAAAACCACACAGAAAAAGAATGTCCTACAACACACCAGCCCAAGTCGGGATGATGTTATGCCAGGCTGTTTGCTATGCCCGGCAGGTCCCCAGCTATGCCTTACCCAGACTAGATCGTGCTCCCCTAGGAGAGCTCCCTGTGCTTTTCCCTTGTGATGCTTGGCTAATTTGTAATTACTTGTTAGCATAATTATACATATAATTATACCTAGAGCCTCCTTGACCAGACTGAAAGCTCTATGAGGTCAGAGAGTACTTTTGTTTAGTTCATCTTATATGTGCCCACTACTACTCAATGAATACTTGTTGAATGGATGAATAGATTATATTATTTAAATGAATAGGAAAAAACAAGCCAAAAAAATCAAATTACAAGAAAGAAAACATCTTGTACCAGGATCACATGACGTATATTTTGTTATGCATGTATCTACCCATAGCCCTATTTGTGATTTCTGCCTAGAGCTATAAAATGAAATTAGTTATTTTCTGTGTTACACAGAATTAATGGTATACATTTCCATGGCTCTGTGAGGCCAGGGATGCTATCCGTCTTGCTTACCCGTTGTATCCTAGGGGCTAGCCTAGTACGTAGCACAAATTATGTACTAAATAAATATTTGTTGACGGGTGAATGGAAGGAGCCTGCAGATGCTTTAAAATTCACCAACCCATGCCCCATTAATTAAGAATACTGGATAATTAAGGCATAGCCTAATTGAGCTTTTATGTGTACTTTATTTATTTACCTTGTATTTATCATTATTCCCTGCCTCATTTAGAAAAAACATTTTGAGGTGCCAGCAAAATGAGTCTATTTCACACTATTCTTTTCTCAACAAATATTTATTAAGTGTCTACTCTGTGCTACGCACAGGGGTAGGCAATGAAGATGCAATGGGAGGAAAGACAGTTCACAGTGTCTGTCTTCATAGATCTTAAAGTATTGAAAACATGTTGGCTAAGCAAGTCAGTAGGATTTGGAGCAGTGTTTAAGGTATGTTACAGTTGGCTTTTGCTGCATAAGAAACCACCCCCAAACAACCACCGTTTATTTAATTCATGACTCTGTGGGTCAGCAATTTGATCTGGGCTCCTCTGGGCAATACTACTGACCTGGTCAGGCTCAACTGATCTTGGCTGGGACCCATCTGAGCACCTACAGTGAGCTGCTAGATTGGCTAGGGGCTGGCTGAGTGTCAGCTAGAGTGCCTCGGTTCTATTCCACATGGCCTCATCCTCCAGCAGGCTAGCTGAGACTTGTTCGCACGGAAAGTCTCAGGGTTCCAAGAACTTGAGAGGAGAGTCTCCTAAGGTCTAGCCACTAGAACTCACACAGTGTGACTTCTCCTGCATTCTTTTGGTCCAAGAAAGGCAGAAGGCCAGCCCAGGTCCCAGTGCTGGAGAAATAGATTCAACCTCTTGATGGAGTGAGTTATAAAGTATCGTGATCAGTTTTTAAATCTACCACAACATATAATTTATTTATGTGTAAAAAACACATAACATACAATTCATCATCTTAACCATTTTTAAGTGTACAGTTCAGTGGTGTTAAATACATTCATAATGTTGTGTAACCATAGCCACCAACCATTTCCAGAACTCCTTTTATCTTGTAAAACTGAAACTATGCCCGTTAAACAATAACCCCCCATTCTCCCTCCCTGCCCTACCCCTGTCAAGCATCATTCTGCCTTGCGTCTCTGTGTCTCTTATAAGTTGCCCATATGAGTAGACTCAGACGTATTTGTCTGTTTTATGGCTGGCGTATTGCACTTAGCGTAATGTCCAGTCCATCCCTGCTGTAGCATCTGGCAGAATTTCCTTCATTTTAAAGACTGAATAATATTCCATTGTGTGTATAGACCACATTTTACTTATCCTTTCATCCACTGATGGACACTTGGGTTGCTCCCCGCTTTCGGCTGTTTGAATAACGCTGCTGAGAACACGGGTGTACTAATGTCTCTTTGAGTTCCTGCTTTCAACTCTTTTGGACCAACACAGCATATTCACCCAAACATTTTTACGTCTTTTTATATTATTTTATTAGTTCTCACCTGCATATAAACTAAGCATGATACTTAAAGAGATGCAGCGCTGACAACTCTTCGTTAACTGTTGTGGATTCCTTGCTCTGAGAGCCTGTCTGCCTTCCCCCTAAGCCCACACTAGGGTGATGTTGTTGTTCCTCCAGGAGCCAAAGACAGCTTCATCACTGTCAACTCATGTGAATACTACCACTGGCTGCTGGTCAAGGGCTCCATCTGTCCTGCACAATCTTGCATACCTAGGACGTATTCCAGGTACTGAACTGTTACGCGATTCATCTGTGGTTCTGGATGCTTCTTTGTGACTCATTTGTAGAGTACTCAACGATCTTTCAGAACACTCTGTGAAGTGTGCCATGTGTGTCTGGTGAGGCCTAACACCCCATAGACACTCCTTCTCGAAATTGGATGCACGAGCCTCCTCGAGCTGGTGCCAAGGTGTAAATTCGATAGAGACGCTTTTGACTGTTCCTCTGGTCCCCTGACTCTGTTCCTGGGCCTTCCCATAGCCAACCAGGCAGCATACCTGACCTCAGCTCCCCAAGGATGGGGAGATTCCAAAGTGGTTAGCAGTAGGGAACTGCAGTGGCTCCTGCCTCCTATTTGCAACCTGGCAAAACACAGAGCTCTCAGAGTTCTGAGCTTCTGCTGATGCCGCTCCTAGCATGCAAATCTTCCTTAGGTAGGGAGTGTGGTGGGGAGCAAAGATCCTAGGGAAGCAAGGAAGGCAAGGTGGGAAGGAGCCAAACCATTTTGGCTGCCGTAATTCTCCCAGTCACATTGGAATAAGTTGTCTGGGAGGGATTTATTTCCCCTCCATGAGGATATGGAAAATGAAAGTTGCCCACCAAATCCCTCTGGGAGCACATCCTTCTCTCAGGATGTTTAGAAAGGGACTCCACACTTTGATTTAGGTTGTTATAAGTACAGATACAGAGCAGTGGGCAACATGGTTAGAGGCAAGCTGATTTGTTTTTCAGAGTCAGTGTTTAAGGGGAGAATCCATCCTGTTGGCCAAGCTGTTGCCATGTGTTATGGAGGAGAACTGTCACCCTCATCTTCAAATAAATAAAGGTGGTCACTTCAGTTCCGTCCCAAAGTTGCAGTGGAAAGTAGTCTCAAAACCCAATAAACTATCTATGAGTATATATCTGTGTATGTAAAAGTTAAAACAAATTTTTTTTTCATGGATGGACACCAAGCCCCTAATTTGCTTACCTTTACAAAGGAGGAAGGACACCAGGATTGGGGGTGGTAATCAAACAGAACTTCAGATTTACCTGTAATATTCTATTTTTTTTTAAAGAATGGATTCTTACATATCTTATGTAATTAAACATTAAATTTGAAAGAGAAAAATAAGGAAAGTCACTTTTGTTATCCAACTTTTACAGAACCAGCCACCTCAAGACTTACTGGCTTAAAGCCTCAACAATGTATTATTTCTCATGATTCCAGCCAGGCAATTCTCCTCCATGTGTGATAGCAGTGAGCTGGGCTGGAGCTCCAGGGTCTCTATGTGCAATCTCTCTTCACTCAAGCCCAAGTTTCTTTACAGGATAGCTAAGTGCCGGCTTCTAAGGGGACAAGCCCAAGTGACAGCACACATCAAACCTCTACTTGCTAATGTCCCATTGGCCAAAGCACGTCACATGACATCAACAGAAGCATTGTGGGAGGAGCAAACAAGGGCGGGAATCCCAGGAGGTGTGGTTCACTGGAGACCACCCATGTAACCGTCTACCATAGTCCTTCAGTTATTCTAGACCACACAGTTCTCCTGGGGACGAGGCTCAGGCATGGGATGTGGCAGCTGATGACACTTTCCCAGCTTTGATGAGCTTTCCCAGATCTCACACTCAAAATTCCAAAATTACCCATCTTTACTCATTTGCTCTTATACTTGCTTTTCCATTGTCTCTTCCTTTCTCTTCTTCCCTCCTTTATCCCATTTTTTGTTAGTTTGGAGGACTTTTGTGTGAGAGGTGGTTAGAGCCTCATGATACTCTGTTACTTTCTTTAGCATTATTACATGAACTATCCCATTAGGGAAATGGAAAAACTAATTCCAGCAGCTTGCAAAGATTTAGTAAACGGGGAGAGCTTGGCATTCTAAGTCCACCATCAACATATATGGCTGTAAGTTATTCAGCATTTATTCAGCACCTGTACACCAGACACCGCTGGACATAAATTAAAGCCATATTCTCAGGGGTTGACAGTGCCAGCTCTGGACATAGCCTACCTGGCTTCAAAGGCCAGCTGCACACTGTGTAAGCTTCAACAAGCTTCTGTGCTTCTGTTTCCTCATTATAGTTGTGAGGATGAAATTAGTTCATTGGCCCAAGTAAGATTATCTGTTGTGTGTTGTTCTTCTTCATCATCATCATCATTTGTGCCCCGCTTAATTCTCCAAACAACTTCATGCTGTAGATACTACCTCTCATTGTAGCTATCGGGACCCTGAGGCACAGAGAAATTGAGTAACTCACCCAGAGCCATGCAGCTAACAACTGGTAAACCCAGGATTTCAGCCGCCATCTGTCTGACTTCAAAGCTGTGTGCTCAATCCCTCCATGATATCTTACTCAAGTTTATAGCCCCTCAAAGAAGGTAGGTTCTGGTGGGTGATCCTTATTTAGTTTTCTACCAATAGTTGTTTGATGATTAAAAAAATCCCTTCTAACAAGACCTGCCCCATGATCAATACCCATCCACACTGAATCTTTAATGCTCTGTCTTATCAAATTAGCAGCTTTCACCACAACTCAGGGCAGAAATCAATGTTCTCTTGACCTTAAACACGCACCAACCTGCAAGCACTCGTGCCTCAGGGCTTCAGTGGCTTGTGGGTGGGGGGAGCCACTCTCAGAGATGTCCGCTTCAATCCAGAAAGAACACAGCTCCGGATGAGCCACACTATCACAGGCCCTTGTCAGCCTGGCAGTCATGGCCCCTCATCCCAAGCCTCCATCCCTTCTTCCATGACCTGGGTGCTTCCGAATGTCCCTAGCACACGGCACACAGCCAGGCAGCCTCTGGTGTCCACCTTCTCCTTAACTCAGCCATTAGTATTATAAGGCCTCTCAGCCTCCAGGTTTTTCCCTTTAGACCCTCCAGTCCTCAGCCACAAAGCTTTCCCTCACCCTGCAGGATCCGGTCTAATGCCTGCCCCCATTGGACATGTTTCTGCATGTCATTTTCTTCCCAGTATTCATCCTCCAGTCCATAGCCAAGGTCCACACTCTCCTGGTCTCCCATTTGGCTCTGAATTCTGGTTCTGTGCTCATGCCAGAGCTCCCTCCTGCAATTCCCTACTCATGCCTTATCACAGCTTCACAGAGAAACAGTCCAGAAGAGTCCAGCCCATTTTTTTCTTTACCTCCTCTAAACTCTCTCAGTTTTTCAAGTCTCAAGAGCACGATTTAGCACTGAATTGTCTATTACCTTGTGTTGTTTTCCTTCGTGAGCTGCGGCATCTCCTGAGGCAGAAAGCAAGATCCTCAAAAATTATAGCATACCTTCTCCTAAAATCTTTGTAAGAATAATAAGAGATAGCATTTATTAAGCGCTTACTAGTACCAGGTAGTGTCCTAAGCAATTCACAAGTGTTATCTTGTTTAATCCTCACAGCCACGTTATAAGGTGACTCATTGTTAGCTCCATTTTGCAGAAGAACTGAAACCCAGGGGTCACATAACTGGCACCAGGTCATTGAGGTGGCAAGCGATGGAGCTGGAATTTCAATCCCAGTATCCCAATCAGGGCAGGTGCTCTTAGCCACTAGGCCTCCCATAGCTAAACACAGAGTTGTTTTACAATCAATACTGTTGTGAAACTGTTCCCAAAATCCTATACTGTCATTGACTCTACGGAGTGACTGCATATAATGATAAGAGCTCATCTGGGTTCGTTTCTCTATTGCTGCATGCAAATTCCCCCAAAACCCAGTGGCCTGAAACACTTATCATCTTAGCTTCTATGGGTCAGGATTCCTGGCACAGCTTAGCTGGTGTCTCTAGCTCTGGGTCCCTCACAAACCCACAGTCAAAGCGTCAGTTATCTCAAGGCTTGACTGGGGAAGGGTCATCTTTAAGTTCACACACCAGGCTGTTGCAAGATTCACTTCCTTGTGGGCTCACAGCCAGAGGCTGCCCTCAGTGCCTTGCCACGTAGCCTCTCCACAATGCAGTGCACAACAGGCTGATTTGCTTCATCAGAGCGTGCTGGGGGACAAGCCCGAGAGCCAGGGAGAACACAAGCAAGACAGGAGTGCAGTCTTTGTAACCTCATCCTGGCAGTGACGCCCCATCACATTTGCCCTGTTCACTAGAGCAAGTCACTAGGTCCAGCCCCACACTCAGGGGGAGGGGACCACCCAGAGGTGTGAATACCAGGTGGAGATCACTAGGGGCCATTTGAGAAGTCCCCTACCACAAATCCACAGAAAGCAATTAGGGGAGGCCTCCCTGAAAGGCATTTAAGCTGGCCACTGATGGATGAATAAGAGTTGACCAAGATGCATGGGGTGGGGTAGCCAGACAGAGGGAAGAGATCGTGGGAGGCCCTGGAAGGAGCTGAGTTTTTTCAAGGAAGAGCAAGAAGCTCCATGAGACTGGAGGAGAGGGGGAGGGGGAAAGACCCCTGAGATGAAGCTAGGACAGGCCTCGGGGGCAGGTTCGGAATCTTCCTCCTTCTCCTGAGAGCAATGAGAAGTCCCTGAAGGATTTCAAGGAGCGGGATATGCGAATGGAGAATGTGTCAAGGAAGACTAGAGTGGAAGAAGACAGCAGGCAGGAGGCTGTGACAGATGGAGAGGAAGAGATGTGATGTGTTTGAGGTATTGTTCGGGTGAAGAATTGACTCAGTCCGCTGCCCAGGCCAATGACTGTTCAAATTCCAAGGTAGTAAAAAGTTCCTGCCAGGTGAGACCTGATTCCTTCCACCCTTCTGGCTGCTGGTCCTGGGTGGAGCAATCATTCTCAGGCTCCTTTTAGAATGTGAGGGAAAGGGAGTCTTTGAGAGTAACCCTCTCATTTCCTGGCAGAACCACCTGGTGTTAAGGTGCCTCACCTGGGATTGGGCTGTGTGTGTTCTCCATGTGTGGGCCTCCATGATGGTCTGTCTGCTGTCTGTCTCTCTGTCTCTCTCTAGCATTCTAGAAGGCTCTGGCCTTCCCTCTACTCTTCTGATTTGCCATCTGAGATGCTCCAGGCCACTTCCAGAAGACATTACCATTGCTTTTCCATTCCTATTTCTTGTCTTAGTTTGGATTTTCACAGAAAGAGAACCAGGGATAAAATTTTGAGAAACTGTCTGCTTGGGAGGTGATTCCAGGAAACACTAGTAGGGGGGTTGGGAAGGGAAAGGAGCCCATAAGAAGGTTATTATCAAGGACATTTCCACTGTGGACAACGACGGGGACTTCACCCCACAGGGCCACTCCAAGAGACCCTGCAGGACGGACACTCAGATTTGTCCTACCCAAGGGGTGAGGAACCCCATCCATCACTGCTTGACCACTTCCCACCCACCCTGTCAGCTCTCTGGCAGGCCCCAGCACAGATCTGGTGGACACCCATGGCCAGAAAAGAAAGCTCCCCAGGAGAGGGTCACCAGTGTTTGCAGCAGGTAGCTTTCATGTGTAGGGTGAGTGTTGAGAGGACATGAGTGGGACATAAGAAGATCTAATGCAATAATAACAGCTAAACTACTTTATATAATTAGTCTAGTTCATCCTCACAGATAGGCTAGCTCAGCCCTTGACATACGAAGGTACTCAACAAATGTTAATTAAATTGGTTAGCGTTGCCACTGAGTTCTCCAAGGTCATTCAGCTTGTAAATGTCAGAGCTGGGGTTCCCACCAGGTCATTGGTGCTGAGTCCATTGGTCTTTTGACTGTAGAACAAGGAATGTGTCACTGCAGTGAAGGGTCTCACATCAGCATGGAGGCAAGTTGAGGAGAAAGGTGGAAAGGGTGATACTGACTTAGCCAACATCAGCATCTTGCCCTGGGTCAGCCCAATTAGCAGGGTTTGTCTGATAAAATTATGAAGAAGAAAACCCCAGAGCGACCTCTGGGCACGTACATGAGAATGCAGGAAGAACAAATGAGGGTAATAAAAAGTATATACTGCCTGTCTCTATCAAGCCAAAAATACCAGACTGAAGAACAACCATTCAGACACTATCTCGTGATTTGCTTCTGGAGACCAGATTAACTTATATGATTGTGGGTGGGGGGCGTGGGGTGTTGGGGGGACTCCACCATTCAGAAAGGGCCCATTCAAGGAAAAACTGATTGATTCCTTGGTTCTATCTATTCTTGGTCATAATCTCTTCTTTGGTTCTGGCGCCTTGATGTTATTTCAGGAATGTGGGTCTCTAGGGTAGATTCTAAACAGAATGGCGACTGTGGACCAGAATGATTGCTGGAGGGGCGACGTGAAGGCAGGGGAGAAAAATCACTGGACTTGGGGAGGACAGTGCCTCCAGGCTCGGCTCTCTCGGTAACCAGCTGCAGAACCCCTGACGTAAGAAAGAGAGGGGAGCGGACATATCATCCAATACCCCTAGTGTGTGTCAGGCGCTGTCCTTGGTGCCTTTGTGATCTCTGCAGTTGATCAGCACCAAGGCCCTGTATATCCCCTTTGAACAGATTCAGAGATGTTAAACAGCTTGCCTCAGCTCCCTCAGATGTTAAGCGGAGAAGCATTTGAACTCAGTTCTGCCTGACTCCAATGTCCTTGCTCTTTCCTCCCTCCCGTGCCTCAGTTTCCTTCTGTGCTTTTTAGAACTATTTATCAACTGTATGGAAAGTGCCATTTTAGAGTGTCATTCTCTGTACACGTTGGTGTAGGCTACGGGATGGTGCAGAGCACCCCAGCTCCTGCCTTGTTACTCTGCATCCCTGTTTAGGAAGAGGTAACCTGAGAACACTCCGCTATATGCACCTTTTCTGCACCGAGTGAAGGAGTCTATTACTTGGGAGAAGGGCTCTTCGTCATCTGCAAATCAGTGGGACATTATCTGGTTCTGGTCAGAGAGTTAGCAAAACCCATATGGAATTTTTAAAGCCAGGTTTCCTTTTTATTATTGTTATTCATGCCGGGAGTCCACCGGGAAAATTTTTATCTGCATTAAAACATACATAAGAAGAGGAGAGAAGAAAAGGCAGACAAGAGTGAGTCCTACAAAGGGTTTCTTTGAGCCCAGCTCTGTTCCTCTCTAAAGTTCTTTGCCTTGCTCTCCACAAAGATGGAATCTGGGTTCAAGGTTGAATGGAAGCCGGCTCCTGATGGAACGGGTATCCCCTGAACACACCTCTAGGAGATTAGCCCGTCATTAAATATTTGTAGGATAACAGGAGAAGCCTAATTTAGTTTTTGTTTCTTTCTCTCTGTGGTTTAATCACAGATGAAAGAGACTAATAGCACTGCAGAGCTTTCTGGTGATCAAAGGCCAATCAATCCCCTTTGTGGAGTAATTAACTATTTGCTAAACTTGCAGAATTGATTTCCATTTAGGGCTAAGAGAGAGGGTTTTAAATGAAGACCGATTCACCAGGCGAGAGGAGGGGATCTCGGGGCTGATGCCAGGAGATACTCAGGGTGATGAATTGGAATCTGCTAATTAAAGACTGAAAAATACAGCCAGAGCCTGACCCTATTTGGGAGTACTTTAGGGAAGGACAGGCAGGAGGAAGGGTAGACGCCGCTGCTGTCTGTCTGCCAGGCAGCTGTGCACACTTGAAGTGAAGAAAGCCTTGGCATCTTGTTTGGGGCAGAAAAGGCAAGCAGATGCTGGCTGGGCAGGAGGTGGGATGCATGTGGTCAGCAAGTCAGGGCAGAAGTCTGCAACTGACCAGGGTGTGGAAAGGAGACCCCATGACATGAAGGCCCCATGTAGGCACACCCCAAAGCACAGAGCTGAGCCCTGTGCACCCCCAAGATTCTACGGATGCACTTGAAATTTGCACTTGAAGCCAGTCAGGAATTTGGATCCTGTTGCCACCTATAATATAGATGCCCTAAGAATCTGACCGGATGAATACAGTTGGGACCTTAAATGAAACATTTATTCCAGCTTGAAACTATAAAGATGAGACAACCTAATAATACCTCTGCTTCGGGCTGCCAGATAAAACACAGGATGCCCAGTTCAATGGGAATTTCAGACAAACGAATAATTTTTTTAGTATATGTATGTCCTAAATTATTTGTTGCTTTAGTATAAGTACGTACCCAGTGCTTTGGTGTTTCTTTGAAATTCAAATGTAATGGGCTGTTCTGGATTATTTTTTGGGGGGGTGCTTTCATTTTACTTTATTTTTTTTCTTAACATCTTTATTGGAGTAGAATTGCTTTACAATGGTGTGTTAGTTTCTGCTGTATAACAAAGTGAATCAGCTATATGTATACATATATCCCCATATCGCCTCCCTCTTGCGTCTCCCTCCCACCCTCCCTATCCCACCCCTCTAGGTGGTCACAAAGCACCGAGCTGACCTCCCTGTGCTACGTGGCTGCTTCCCACTAGCTAGCTGTTTTACGTTTGGTAGTGTATATATGTCCATGCCACTCTTTCACTACGTCCCAGCTTACCCTTCCCCCTCCCCGTGTCCTCAAGTCCATTCTCTACGTCTGTGTCTTTATTCTTGTCCTGCCCCTAGGTTCTTCAGAACCTTTTTTTTTTTTAGATTCCACATACATGTGTTAGCATACGGTATTTGTTTTTCTCTTTGTGACTTACTTCACTCTGTATGACACAGTCTAGGTCCATCCACCTCACTACAAATAACTCAGTTTCATTTCTTTTCATGGCTGAGTAATATTCCATTGTATATATGTGCCACATCTTCTTTATCCATTCATCTGTCGATGGACACTTAGGTTGCTTCCATGTCCTGGCTATCGTAAATAGAGCTGCAGTGAACATTGTGGTACATGACTCTTTTTGAATTAAGGTTTTCTCAGGGTATATCCCCAGTAGTGGGATTGCTGGGTCATATGGTAATTCTATTTTTCGTTTTTTAAGGAACCTTCATACTGTTCTCCATAGTGGCTATATCAATTTACAATTCCAGCAATAGTGCAAGAGGGTTCCCTTTTCTCCACACCCTCTCCAGCATTTATTGTTTGTAGATTTTTTGATGATGGCCATTCTGACCGGTGTGAGGTGACACCTCATTGTAGTTTTGATTTGCATTTCTCTAATGATTAGTGACGTTGAGCATCCTTTCATGTGTTTGTTGGCAATCTGTATATCTTCTTTATTTGCTAAATCCGACAGCCTTGCTCTGGTGAGATTTCTGCTCTCTATCTACGGAGTTAGAACCTCTCTGAGTCTTAGTTTCCTCCTCTATGAATGAGTCTCAAAGTAGTAACTGATTGTTTTGTTATGAATATTAGATGAAAGAACAGAATGGGAAGCACTTCAGACAACGTGGTACCTGGCACATTTTATGTTCTCTCTAAACGTAACCTATGATGATAGCAAAAACTCTTTATTTGGTAAATACAAATAATAATCTTAAATATTAATAATGTATTTCCCTTTTTCCTGTCTCCTCCCACCCTTATCCCCAACCGCTTTTCTTCCTCCCTTTCTCCTGCTGCCTCGTTTTCTCCCCCACCTTTCATTTTTCCCTGCAAATGTGGTCTGTACCTACCAGCATTAATATTATTCTGAAAACTGCAGCTTCACTGTCCACTTTCCCCACTGCAGATGGGCAGGATGGGTGAGTGGCCATGAGCTGGCTCAAGGTGATAATTCTGTGGTCCTGACCATACTTTTTAAGTTCTCTGTGCCTCAGTTTCCCCTTAAGAAATGACAACAATGTGACATGTCAGATTAAATGAAGTCGTATAAATAGTGTCTGGGTATATTATCATTATTACTAATAACACTTAGAAGTTAGTTTGGGCTCCCCCAGAAATAATGCAGTCAGGGTTAATTTCAATCAGGTCACCTGAGCCAAGCTGGATGCTGGTTCGTCCTGAGGGAGACAGTAGATGGTTTCAGGTCCCAGCTTTGGTTTTCACAGTTCTACTCTGGCCAGAGGAGCTCAGATGTAAGTGAAAACCGGAATGAACGCCTTTGGTGAGATGAGCTTGTGGGTGGTTTCAAGGTCTGAAGCAAATGAGTGTTTTTCTTGTCTCTCTCCGACCGTTTCTAACCGTGCCTTACCATTTGCCAGGGCAGAGGCTCCCAGCAGGTCAACTGTGATTCAGCAGTGTTTCTTGAGAACTTAGATGATCCATTTCCCTGATGGCCATTGCCACCACGACCTCCTTACCACAGCCTGTGTGGATTGCCCCCAGAATAAGGTTGGGGCAGGTGGGGACATCTTTTCTGTGCCATGCTCTGCCCCAGGCCACACAGCTCCTAGGAAAACAGCCTAGCTCAGGCACAAACACAGGTTGGGGACCCTTGCCCTGAACCAAGCCAATTTAGGGAGAGTGGGCTGGGTAGCACTTCTAATTGATTAGCGGGCTATGGATTTCACAGTAGATGAGGTCCCATATGAAGAAAAGATTCAGGCAGGCCGATTCTACTGTATTCTCCTGTACTACCCCCTAAGTAGCTGACCATGTCCTTTTCTTAATGCTTTTATATGTGCCAAGCTCGGTTCCAAAACTTGACAAGCATGAACTCAGTTTATTCTTATGACAACCTGATGTAGCAGGTACTGTTATCACCCCCATCACTGAGGAAACACAGGCACAGAGAGGTTAAGCTGTTGCCCAGGTTCACACAGCGATTGATTGATTTGTCATTGCAAACGACTTAAATGAGACTCCACAAACAGTTGCTGATTGCTACTTTCGACAATGCAGTGCACCAGGTGCCAGGTGCCCAAGGCTGCCTTGGACCCCATTCCTGCCCTCTCTGTGAGCCAGAGGTGTGAACTAAAGAGATGTGTGTAAGATATTACCAGTGTGGAGATTCTCTAGGCTGGGAGAATATATACATTTCTCAAAGATGAGGAGGTGATGAGTGGAAAGAATTGTGGTCTTTCGGCCTTGCCACTATGCCTGCAGCCAGGGAGAAAGTATTTTATTTCAATATCCTGACAGAAGTATAAATGTTATCATACCTCATGTAGCAGGCCTCCCGGCTTTGGGAACCCACTGAGATTTAGAAGTTGTAACATTCAACTGGAAGTTCAAAGGTCATGCTCTGTTTGACCAACTGGGGCCTGGGCCTAGTGTGACTTGAGTGAGCCTTTTGGGGGAGTGTGCTGTGCTGGGAAATCACCCCAAAGGACCTACCCCTCGCTGGCTGGACCACAGAGGTAACTGGCATTCTGTTGCCAAGAAGCCTTCAGAGAAGGGAAGAGGTTAAGCATGGTAGTGATTTAAAAGGATTCCGTTTGATTCTTTACAGTAAAATGAATTCACCTATCAAACAGCCAGGACTTGATATTCATGGCACATGAGACCAGTGTCTCTGCAGCTCCCCGTCAACAGGAGCAAGACGATGAACACTTAAGAGGGAACCGCACGAAATCCCCATTGCTCGTGCAATTATTTAGGAAGATGGGAGAAAGGTAGCCGGGAAAAAGAACGTTTCCCAAGCGGCGTTTGGAGAAGGCATCTCAGTGCCGGCCGGGCCCTGTCCAGGCTGACCGGCAGCGTTTAAATGCAGGGGCTGCCATGAACTGACTCACTGCTGGATAATTACGTTAGGGACCAATACGGCCTGTTGAAAATCAATTCTGTTGGACCAGTGTGTTTGTTCGGAAAGCCACTCAGCCAATTCAGGAGTATATTAGGCAACAGGCCCAGTGCGGTGACCTCTTCTGGATTGGGGTTGACACTTGAACGAAGGCGTTTGTCCAGTTAAAGGACAGTAGTAGCAGCAGGCTCTTATCTCCCCTAAATTGGATTACTCAGATCTGCTTGTTCTCTTTAAAGATAGCTACTCTTGGGTTTTTTCCCCTCTCTTTCTATCTGTCTGAGTCGGTTACCTAGTGATTATTGTTTAACTTGCCATCCTTATGTATTCTCGGACAGTTAATGCCACCAGTGTCACTTCCCTTTCCTACGTGAGGAAGGTCATCTGATGCTGACGCCTGTATTTTTCAGGTCACTGGTTGGACCTGCAAATGGGTTGGGATCCAGGGGAGCTGTGTGCTTAGGAGTTCATAGTTGGCAAGCCTGTGATTCACGTTCCAGGAAGCAGAACACAAACCCAGGGTGTACGCAAACTTCCCTTCAAACACACCGACTCTCTCCAGAGGAATTCTTCTTGAGACACTTTCCTTGGCTTGCAAAGTCTCAAGCTTGCTCGCCAGCCAACGTCCCTTGAGCGGGAGTGTCACCCGGCCACCAGGACTGAGGACAGCAGCTGCTTCCAGCCCTCTGGAGCGTTGCAGCCATTGATGGAAGGGTGAGGATGCAGGAGAAACGATTACTGAAGGGGGTCCCCATGGGAAGCTTGAGAAGTCCCACCTGGGGCCAGCTCTCCTGGTTGAGTCTTTGCTACCTGGAACTGCAGTAGCTGCACCACACCTAAAGCTGTGTAGTGTCAAGAAGACACCGAGGAGCCCAGGGAATCCCACGTACTCCTCTTGAAAGAATCCAAGAAAGACTTATTGCCGCAATTATGGTTCTTTTAATGACACGTGGAATTAACTGCTCCACATATCCATTCGCTTTGACAGGTGAGGATTTCACTGTGATAGAAGTAGGGCCACGCACACTGTCAGTGATTTACATTTCTGTACCCCAAACCCTGTCAACCAATTAGACTGCAAGAGCGAGTGGCACCATTTTCTAATGAAGCTATAATCAGGCTGCTCCCTTACCCAGAGAGAGCAGATATCCTTGTCCCGAATGGAAAAGGTAATCATCGGGGGAAAGGGTTTGAATAAATCAGATGTGATATCAGTGCAGCTTGCTATAGGTCCCTGATAATTGGAATCTGGGCTGATGGAGACTCGGCAGCCCCTTCTGTTTTGCTTAAAAGAAAGGAGACTTTTCTGTGTCGAAAAAGGCAACTTGTTTTTTGAGATGAGCAGCTGGGAAGGCAGAAGCCACTGATAGAGATCAGGTCTGAGCTCTCTCAAAGATCCACTGAAATGTGAGGAGAGGGGAAGGGAAGGGAGAGGAGGTGGGAGAAAGGGAGAGAGAGGCAGCTAGGGAGGGAGGGAGGGAGGAAGAAAAAGAGAAGAAGGGAGGGGGCGAGGAGAGATGGAGGAAGATAGATAAACTCGCTCTCTGCCCAAGCTTGCTCACATACAAAACCTGATTGATAACATCTGTGCTCCTTATCTCTTGAAATAATTGTGAAAATTAAAAGGGATCCTGTGGGTGAAAGATATGATGCAATCACCTTTTATTAACACGGCTGCTAGTCACGCCTCCTACAGGACAGCACTAACCACTGCACAAGATCTCACAGATCCTGTCTAATGATGGTGATTGTGCGCTTGGCTTGAGGTAATTCTTCTGGCCAGTCAGTCCTCCAGCAAGGCATCGGGATTCCAGTATGACTCCAGGGAGGGGGACGGGGAAGGCTGTGTAAAGAGCATCTGGAGGAATTCCAAGTAAGCGTTGCTGGCAGTGATGACAGTTGAGCCTCCCAAGTCCTTCCCCTGCATCCTTTCCAAATTTTAAGATTTTCAGCACCATTGCTCTGCAGAACAAAGGTGTAGAGGCACCAGGGATCCCCGAGAACTCCCTTAGGGGATCCCTGGGTGGAAAAATATTTTAAATACTCCCTGGGAAGCCGTTCTGCTTTGATCTGTATTACTGATGCCTCCAAAAGGAAGGCTAAGAAATGCAGAATCCTGTAGACCACCAGACAGGATCATGGAACCATCCCCAATCTTGCTCCAGATTCTTTGGAAAGTATATTTTCCCACTGCTTTTTTATGAAGCCATTGCTTCTCCACTGAACCAATTTTATTGCCACAAGAAAATGTCTGATTCCCTACATAAGCACATCAGCTTCACTTCCCGCAAATGAGAATTCCCTGGACCGCTGCTGGCTAACTCTGCAGGGCTGTGCTCCACGCCTGGCTTGGTAAGGGCTGGTCATCATCCACAAGGGCATTTTCGCATCCTTCACTGGGAATGTGGGCCCCACAAGAGCCTCTCAGCGATCACCTAGGATTCAGTGAGAAGAGATATGAGTGCCTTGCTTGTGCCAATTTGGCTTGTGTGGCTAATTGCGCTCTGTGCAGAAAATAACACCTGCGAAGATCAGTCCATCCTCTGAACACCAGACTCTCAAAGTCAACGACAAAGCTCTCTGGGTGAAGCCCATCAGTAGAAATGCCCGTGGAAACATCAAACGTGCCTTCAAGTGGAAAGTGACTGATAGTGAAACTTTAAAGATCAATGAGAAGGCTAAATTGAACCGAATTCTTTCAGGGTCTGAAGAGGATAGAGGCTGGGTTGGGGGCTGGGGCCGCGGGGGGGGGGGGGGGATGACACACCCTGAGGGTGAAGGACCCTTCCAGAAAGGTGACTGACAATGCTTCGCAGGAAGACTTCCTGAGCTGCTCCCGGTCACATGGAAGAATGGGACAAAACTGAGCTTCTCCTGAGGACCAATTTTCTAACCAACTTCAAGTAAATTTGGAGTAGCCGCGTGCTTGGGATGTAATTACGTGGGGTCTGCCTTGACCACCAGCAGAAAATCAACCTTGGCTTTGGCAGGTTGGGGGCAGTTTCCTTGTGAGCAGGCTGCCTGCCCAAGTTCAAGGAGATTAGTAAACAGCGATGGAGAGGCCTTGTTTATAGTGAGAATGAAGCCGGCCACACTGATCCTTTGAACGGTATTTGTGAAGCTGCTGTTTTCTCCGCCTCTTAACCAGCGCACTGCCCAAGGAACAGGCTGGACATTCTTCCAGCTTTTTAAGAAAATATTTAAATATCAAAAGTTTTCACTCTTTTCTGAGTGTGCAAAATATCAGCTTAAAACCCAATGGAAGCCAGAGTTCGTGCTTAGCATACAAGGGCTTAGGAGTTTTGTAGTGTTGGGGACTCTAGTCTACAGAGTCTAATTGAATCCTCTTCGAGCTATCTGCACCACAGAGTCCTGGTGGTGAATAAACCATATGGTTGCAGCGGAGGCAGCCACAGCTGCCCAGCTCCACCTTTCACCCTTAGTAAATATTTCTGCAAAACAGATGAAATGAACAACTGTAACAGGCAAACAGAGAGTGTAGCGCTCAGAGCAAACGTTTTACCACAGCAGCCATCCTTAAACACAGACGATAGCTCCGAGTTGAGCCTGCCGATAACTTTCCCTCTGTTGAGCCCCGGTGTACCTGGATGCTGGTACCTACCTCTGAGAAGAGTGAGGACGGCACAGAAACATCCACTGGCCAGGGAGGTTACGTGTGAGGAACAGGCTGAATCGTCAGTGCTCCCACGTGGGGCAGATGCCGGTGTACTGATGTGCACTGAGCTATTCTACAGTGAGGCTGAGGATGCTATCGTGGGTTGCAGGGATACCCAACCCTGGGCATCGAGGCCCAGAGAAAGGAAGTGAGTGAAGTCAAGGAAAGGAGGTGATTCGCTTGGAGATGAGTTTGCTCCAGGTGAAAGGAATGATTGCAGTTGTGAGACTTGCCACGTCAGGAAGTAGAATCGGATGCAAGAAGCTTGTTTGTGATGCCGTGAATTGGGTGCTTAACTGGTAAACTTGGACTCTGCAGTCATTTTAAAGAGCAGACATTTATCTGAGTGGGCCTGTCTACATGAGTCTGGTGTCACAGAGACGCGGATTTGAAACTGTTTTCGCTGTGACTTTGTGCTGGTTATTTCACCCCTTTGAGCTTCTGGTTTTCTCCCCTGTAAAATGGGAGGGATCACACCTCCTTACAGTTTATGAGCACAAGAGTTAATTGCTATCATCATCATCAATCATAAACAAAATTATTATCATTATTTTATTTATTATTATTGTTATGGCAATAGTAAATGTTTAACTTTGTGGTATGGGGAGGAAAAGAGGCTCCTATCTCCACCTTGGGCCCTTTAAGCCGTGGGTCTCTTTGGCTAGGGCTGTGGTCCCTGCTTCTAGCATCTGGAGGTCATGATAACCCAGGGTGCCCCGTTCCATGGCTTTGGCACTTGCCATAGCTGTCCCAGCCAATCAGTGGCTCCTCTCTGCCTCAGATCTCAAGGGTTGGCTGAGTAAGCGGAAGCTGCCTGGCCTCTTCTGTGCTCCCCCAGACACTGGGTGCCTGAGCAGACAGTGGGGGCAGGGCAGGGCAGGGCATGGCAGGAGAATCCAGAGGGTCATAGGTGTGTGAAGTTTTCAGAGGTGTCAGTGGCCTGTGAGGGGCAAATGTTCACCTGAAGGCTGGGAAAGGTCAAAGGCAGCCGGAAGGTGAATCAATCAGATCAGCACACCCACTCTGTGCTGCAGTGTCCCTGAGCCTTCAGGGAAAGAACATAAGGAGAGGATTTAAGACAGCGGTGCTGCACTTTCATCCTGGCCTGGGAGACATCTCCAAGAAATAAAACAGAGCACAGAAATGGCTCAGTAGAGAATCCTCGTGTTTGCTGTTGTTGTTGCTTTCATTTATTTATTGGCTGTGTTGGGTCTTCGTTGCTGTGCGTGGGCTTTTCTCTAGTTGTGGCGAGCGGGGGCCACTCTTGGTTGTGGTGTGTGGCCTTCTCATTGCGACAGCTTCTCTTGTTGCAGAGCACGGTCCTCAGTAGTTGTGGCTCGCGGGCTAGAGCGCAGGCTCAATAGTTGTGGCGCATGGGCTTAGTTGCTCCGTGGCATGTGGGATCTTCTGGGACCAGGGATAGAACCCATGTCCCCTCCATTGGCAGGCGGATTCTTAAACACTGCACCACCAGGGAAGTTCCAAGAATCCTGGTTTCTTTATGGCTCAGTTTCACAGCTTAGAGCCAAGATGTTCCAAATCCCATTCACAGCTGAGATGGCAGCACATCTGTGTCCTGAAGGGCGGCAGGGCCCCAAGCTGGAGCCGCTGAAGGATGTGGCAGCTTCAGAGCAGCTTTGGGGACTTCTCACTCACAGATTACCATCATATTTGAAAATAGCTGGGTCTAATTGGATAATTTTGTGTGTGTGTGTGTGCTACGCGGGCCTTTCACTGTTGCGGCCTCTCCTGTTGCGGAGCACAGCCTCTGGACGTGCAGGCTCAGTGGCCATGGCTCATGGGCCCAGCCGCTCCGCAGCATGTGGGATCTTCCTGGACTGGGGCATGAACCCGTGTCCCCTGCATCAGCAGGTGGACTCTCAACCACTGCGCCACCAGGGAAGCCCTGGATAATATTTTTAAAAAATAAAAGGATTTAAATCCAGAGCTATTAAAAAAAATGCTGTTAACTGGGAACAGGATTTTTTTCCCAAACAGATCACATTCATACCCTCTAAGCTAAGAGTGGGGCTGGTAGTTCCATGGACAAGACAGGGAATACATAGCAAGTTGGTCCAGGTTGGAAAACAAAGATCCAAGGGACCAAGGGTATCTCCATAGCTCCCTGGTTCCCATGGAAATATTTAAATTGAGATGTGGCATATATATATATAATTTTTCTCAATCATTTGAGAATAAGTAGCTGACATTGTACCCCTTTACCCCCAAATACCTCAGTGTCTATTTCCAAAAAAATGAGGCCATCGTTTTACATAATCATAGTACAATTATCTAAACCAAGAAATTGAACATTTATACAGTATCATCAACTAATCCACAATCCAAATTCAAATTCTGTCCGTTCTTCCAACAATGTGCTTTACCCAGGAACACACAGTGCCTTTAGTCGTCACATCTCTTTAGTTTGTTTTGAACTAGAGCAGTTCCTCAGTCATTCTTTATCTTTACGTGTTCTTTTTCTTTCTTTAACCTTGACATTTTTGAAAAGTACAGGCCATTTATTTTGTAGAAGCTTACTCGATTTGCGTTTGTCTGATGTTTCCTCGTGATTAGATCTCAGTGATGAATTTTTGGCAGAAACACCCCAGAAGTAACGTTGTGTCTTCCTCTCTGCATCTAGCCAGAGGGATACAGTGCCGGGTTGGTGCCATTATTGGTGATGTGTTCTTCGATTACTTGGCCAGGGTGGTGTGTGTCAGGTTTCTCCACTCTAAGGTTGCTCTTTTCCCCTTTGTGATTAATAAGAAATTTACAGGAAGGTACTTTGAGATTTGTAAATATCCAGTCCTCATCACACCTTCACCCACTAGTTCTAGCATCCGTTGATGATTCTTGCCTGGATCATGTGTTACTGTGATATTTGCCAAATGGTGATTTTTCTAATGCCACCATTTTTCTACATTTCTTAGTCCAATTCTATACTGTGATGGAGAGCCTTCCCTACCCCCCATTTATCTACTTATTTATTTACTCATTTATATCAGTATGAATTCATGGGTTGTTCTGCATTATTCAGCGGGTTGTGATTCATTACCATCACTATTTATTTTCACATTCACGTTGTCCCAGAGGTGGACAGTGAGAGAGTCTCCCTGCCCTTTGAGATGTCTTCATTTTTTGAGCACTTTCTGGAACAAGATACTCAGGCTCATTTTGTACCTTACCTGCTCTAGAATCAGCCGTCTCTCAAAGGGGTCCTGAATCCTGTTAGTGGAGAACAGAATTTAAAACCAAGATCTGGGCATCAGGGCTATTAGGATGTCATTATTTCTAGGTCCTCTCAGTGGACAGAGCTAGGATCTATGTGTATTTTTGAAATATACTGATACTTTCAGTTTGAGTCCTGCATCATTTTAGGCTTCCTCTTTTGTATTTTTGGAAGAAGAAAAACCTACTTCTCCAATAGTGAGACATCTAGCTCCCATTTTTCTCAACGTATTTAATCTTTGCTCATTCCTAGTATACATAGAAAGTAGTTTTCGAAGTGTTCATGCATACCATTGTGCAAAGCAAAACTACTAACTAGAGTTCAATATTTCTCAACACTTCTTTTTGTCTTTAGACTGAGGGTACGTAGAAAAACACTGTCTTCAAAAGTTACTTGGAATAATTGTCCCTTCAGCCTTCATTCATTGTGGTTATGCTATTCATTGGAAACACAGTTTGATTCTGTTCGGGGCTTTCTCCCCATCCACGTAGATGTTTTTGAGTATATAAAAAAATGAATATGATTATAAAAGTCAAAACTAAATAAGGAAGAGTATTCAGAGCAGAGTCACTGCCCCTCCTAACCCTTTCTCCCTGTGCCCACCCACCCCTTGCAGGGACCCGGTCTCCATTTCTGATTTTCTTCCCAATGTCTCTTTTTGCTAAAATAAGTAAATATATGTACAGTTTAGTTCCTCTTCTTTCCCATAGAAAAAAGAGCCTACTGTAAGTGATCTTTCCCACTATGCTTTTCCCCCTTATCAATGCGTTCTGGAAATCACTCCCCATCAGCTTGTAGAGTTCTTCCTTACTTGTTTTTTACTGAATAATACTGCACTGTGTGACTGGATCACAGAATCTCCAACCAGTCATCTATTTGTGGGCATTTAGATTGTTTCCAGTATCTTGCAATTACAAACAATGCTTCAAGATGTAAGTTTGTATGTATGTGTTTTCATAGAGTTGGACAGGTATCGTCAGGGTAAATTCCTAGAAGTGAGACTCCTGGGTCACTAGGTATACAGATATATAGTTGTGTTAGATATTGCAAATCTCGCTCCTTAACTGCTGTGCCAATTTGTATTCCCTCTAACAAGTCATGAGGATGCCTGTTGTCCCACAGCTCACCAGCAGTATGTTTCAAGCTTTCTAAGATTTACCAGTCTGATAGGTGGCAAACTTTTCAACATCATTTTCAAAAGCAACTTTATTGAGAGATTATTCACATACCATACAGTTTACCCACTTAGAGTGCACAATTCAATGGATTTTAGTATATTCACAGATACCTGCAACCATCACCACAATTTGAGAAACCCAGTACCCTTCAGCTATCACCATCCTAGCTTGCTCTTCCCCCAACCCTAAGTAACAATTAATCTACTTCCTGTCCATAGAATTGCCTGTTTTGGACATTTCGTGTAAGTGGTGTCATACAGTATGTGGCCTTTGTGACTGGCTTCTTTCGTTTAGCATGTTTTCAAGATCCATCTATGTCATGGCATTTATCAGTATTTCATTTCTTTTTGTGACCAAATAATATTCCATTATATTGTCAAATAATATTCCATTTTGTTTATCCATTCATTCGCTGGTAGAGCTTGGGTTGTTTCCCCCAGTTGACCATTAAGAATAAACCTGGGCTTCCCTGGTGACACAGTGGTAGAGAGTCCACCTGCCGATGCAGGGGACGCGGGTTCGTGCCCCGGTCTGGGAAGATCCCACATGCCGCGGAGCGGCTGGGCCCGTGAGCCATGGCCGCTGAGCCTGCGCGTCCGGAGCCTGTGCTCCACAACGGGAGAGGCCACAACAGTGAGAGGCCCGCGTACCACAAAAAAAAAAAAAAAAAAAAGAATAAACATGCTACAAACATTCGTGCGTTGTGTGAGCATATGTTTTTATTTCTCTTGGGTATATGTATGTAGGAATGGAATTGCTTAGGTCACGTGGCATCTCTATGTTTACTTGTTTGAGGAACTGCCAGACTTTTTCAATGTAGTTTTTTTAAAAATTATTAATTTATTTATTTATTTATTTTTGGCTGTGTTGGGTCTTCGTTTCTGTGCGAGGGCTTTCTCTAGTTGCGGCAAGCGCAGGGGCCCCTCTTCATCGTGGTGCGCGGGCCTCTCACTATCGCGGCCTCTCTTGTTGCGGAGCACAGGCTCCAGACGCACAGGGTCAGTAGTTGTGGCGCACAGGCCTAGTTGCTCCGCAGCATGTGGGATCTTCCCAGACCAGGGCTCGAACCCGTGTCCCCTGCATTGACAGGCAGATTCTTAACCACTGCGCCACCAGGGAAGCCCTCAATGTAGTTTTAATTTGCATTTCACTTATGTGTGAAGTCGAACATTTTTTCTTATTGTTAAAGGCTATTTGTATTCATTTGTTTCAAACTCTCTATTCATGTCCTTTGCCCATTTTCCTATTGGGTTTTATATCTTTTTCCTCTCAATTTTTAAGATGGCTTTGTATATGGGAAAAAAATTAGCCTTTTACCTGTGATACATATTGCAAACGTTTTCCCCCATTTTTCATTGTCTTTTTGACTTTGCTTATTGCATTTTTCCATGCAGACTTTTACAAATATTTTTATGTCATCAAATTTATCAATCACTTGTCTTACTATCTCTGGATATTGATTCGGGTTAGAAATCCTTTCTCGGTACCCAGGAATTCACCCATGTTTTCTTTCAGTACTTGTAAGATTCATTTTTTCTTACAGCTCTCTGATCCATTTCAGAATATATTCTTGTGCGTGGTTGCAGGTATAGGTCTAACTTCACTAAGTTTAACTGGCTGCCCACGTGTCCTAGCACCACTTATTAAAAAGATCATTTGCGCCCAAGTGATTTTTGATGCCACCTTTATATTCAGGTTATACTAAATTTTCACATATGCTTGGGTCTCTTTCCAGACTTTCTGCTTTATTCCAGTGGTCTGTCTGTTTATTCAGGTGCCAACACCATGCTGTTTAATTTATTATGAAGAAGTTTGATAACCTCCTCTGGGCACCTGTTCTTTTGCTAAGGCCCTTGCCCTCCAGAAGTCCTTTCTTATATCTACGCTTCAGTCTTCCCTACTGTAACGTAAGCCCGTTTCCTCTGTGAGTTCCTGTGAACGCAGGGCTCTCTCTGTACACCTCCCTCTGAGTTGTCAGGTGCTATGAGCTCTCTCCTTTCATGCAAATGTGGCTGCTGCTTTCCAGCCCAGAGGTGACTCTCATTGACAGCCCTGCCTGCCGACTTTACAAGTAATTTGCTGAGTTTGTCAAGCACTGCAGAATCATGTAAATGCCATTATCGTTTTGTCATCATCATCATCAGTGGAAGTATCAGCTGCTTCCCTTCTTTCACCTATTGTTTAGAGAAAATGGGGAGCTGCTGATGCTCAGAACAGAAGCTTTATCTGTGGAATATCCAAAGTCATAAGCCCTTGTAGGTCAGCTCATGTCTCAAAGGTGTTAGACAGGCCAGGAGGAAGATCATCATACACCACTTATTCTTTGTCATTGAGGAGTTAATATATCTCACAAGGGTCCCCTACCCCGACCCCAAACGAATTTTCTCTCCTTGGTGTAATAGCGCAGTGTCTAACTGAAAAATACATTTATGCTTAAGAAGTGGTTGTTTAACAAAAAAAGAGAAATAGTTGTAGACTTCGTAAACCTATTTCTCCACTGTATTAAGGTAGAATACAAGGTGGGACAATGAAACATTTTAAATCCATTCAATAAATATCTGGTGAACAACTGCTCTGTGAAAAGCATTGCAGTAGAACCTGTGAAAGACTCAAAGAAAAACAAGACAAGACAAAGAAAAACTCCTGCCCTCCAAGAGTTTACTCACGACTGGAGGAGACAATGGGAGGAGAGATATGTAGGCCAAACAATGTCATTACAGGGCAACTGAGAACATGCCAAAAAAAAAAAAAAAAAGAAAATTTGCAAAGTGCTGTGGGAGTGCAGAAGAGAAACTATCCATTCTGGGGTCTCTTTGGAAGAGACGAGACTTAAATTGGACTCTGAAGAATAAGTTGGATAGCCCAGGAAGAAAATCTGGCATTTAGAATGGCTTAAGCAAAATCACAGAGGAAGAAACATATAACGAATTGGGCCGTATGAAATGACTGTTTGTAGGTCAAACCAGTCATTTATTGGCAAGTGCATGTGATTGACTCCTAATACATCAGATGCTGGGGTACTGTAGACTGGTTGCAGATCTAGTAGAATTAGTAGACTTATCTGGAGGAGTTAAGAGATCCTCTATGGGAAGCCAAGTTTTATGGGATTTTGAGTGTTAAGTGAAGAATTTGATCTTTATTCAGTGAGATTCATCTAATTATTTAGTTATAAAATATTTTAAGTTCCTATGACATGCCCAGCCTCCTAGTTGGGGAACCTCTGAGAACACAGTCATGTTTCAGAAGGATAATTCTGGCAGTAGCGTGCATGGCGGGCTGGAGACAGGGGAGACTTGGGTAAGAAGACCACTTAGGGGCTCTAGGAACTAGAGAATAAATGAGGGCCTGGAGCATGGATGTGATAGCAAATAGAAAGGATGGACATGAAAGCCATTCCAGAAATGGAAATGGTACCAGAGATTGTGACTGAATCAAAGTAAAGGCAAGGGAGGAAAGGCTGACCAAAAGTCTCTCTGGTGCAACTCAGGAGAACTGGGAGGTTCCCAGGGACCTCCATCTATTCATTCATTCATTCATTCATTCATTCCACAAGTATTTATTGAGCATCAACTGTGAGCTGAGCAGTGTTCCAAGAGCTGGAGACATAGCAGAGGACAAGACAGGCACATGTGTCTAATGCAAAGAGATAGGCAATGAATAGATAAATCAATTAATTTACGATGTAATGGAAGAGAGTGATAAGCACTATAAGGAAACATTATTTAAGGTAAAAGAACTGGGAAGGGTAAGAAAATGTATTTTCCAAAAGGATAATCAGGGAAGGACTGGTAGAGAAGATAACATTAGAGCAGAGATCTGAATGATGTCATGGGGTGGGGGAGACCCTGGGCAGACCTGGGGGAAGGGAGTCCCAGGCAGAAAGAACAGCAAGTATACAGGTATTGAGGCAGGTACAAGCCCGGAACATTTGAGGGTCTGCTCTAAGGCCAGGACCTCTGGAGTGAATAGAGAATTGGGGAAACCAGTAGAATGTGTAATAGAGGGATACGGGAAGAGCGTGTCTTGGCAAGAAGTTTGATATTTTGAGCGTGCTGGGTTTTGAATTTGGAGAGGTGACCTTCTAAAGTTTATCTGGCTCCTATGTGGAAAATTGACTGTAAGAGGACAAGAAAGGAAGAGAACTGATGTGGTGGTGGTGGTGAGAAGTGGTCAGATTCCAGAAAAACTTTGACATTAGAGCCAACAGAAGGTGCCAAGGAATTAGACACAGGGTGTCACGGAAAGGGGGAAGAAAGGCTGACTGCCATTTCTAAGTCCAAGGAAGGAGGAGAATTTGCACTGAGAATCAAGGTTTCTGATTTAGGTTTGGTAAGTTTTATATGCCCAGAAGACATCAGAGTAGAGAGACTGAGCAGGCAGTGGGGTATAGGAGCCTGGAGCACAAAGGAGAAGCTGAGGCTGGAGGTCTAAATTTGGGAGTCACCAGTATACAGACACATTTAAACCCCTGACCCTAATGAGACACTTAGGGAGTAGGGTACAGAGAAAAGGAGATGCTTGATGACTGGGTTCTGTGATGGTCAGTTTTTACAGGTAACAAAGAGAAGAAAGAACCAGAAAAGGAAACTTGGAGGGGAGGGAGGGGCCAGTAAGAGGAGAAACAGAAGACTGTGGTTACCAGGAAGCCATGGGAAAGAAACGTTTCCCAGAAGAGGAGATGAACAGCTATGTCAGTGCTGCTAAGAGGTCACATAAGACGAGGACAGAGAACTGATGAGAAAATTAGCAAGATGGAAATGTTGGTGACCTTGCCGGATGGTTTCTGTGGTGTGGTGGGGAAGAAAAAACTTGAGGAGAGAATGGACAATAAGACATGGAAACAGAAAATAGAGACCACTCTCTAGATATTTGCAGTAGAGAGGAACTGGAAAACAGAATGATATTTGTTGGGGGAGAGTGGATGTGGAGTCTAAGAAGGGCTGCTGTTAAAGAAGGGACACCTTATAGAATGTTTGTCTGCTGAAAATAATGATCCAAATAATATAGTGATTAGTAAGTAGGGGAGAGGGGGTGGGATGGAGCGTACAAGTGGGGACATTGGGTTGAATAGGAGCTCGTACCTTTTGTCCATTTAATGGGGGACCCAGAACAAAAGATGGAAGTACAAAATTCATAGATTTGGCAATAGAAGAATGAGGAAGTTCTTATGGTTTCTATAGTCTTAGTGAAATTAGAGGCAAGCTGAGAGTTAGGATGGAAGAGGGGTTGCCAGAAGCTCAAAGAGAGAGGAGAGGGTATGAAGCCATCATTTTGGAGGCTGGGTGCGGGAACTGATTAGCAAAGTATAGTGGGATTGCTGGGTAGTGCTGAGGTCTGTGTGACACTCATACATTTTAAGTCAGGTCAGTCAACCTGGCTGTGTTGTCTCCTTCAACACATTCTGCTGTTCTTCTGCAGGTAAGGATTTTTTTTTTTTTTTTTTTTTTTTTTTGTAATTTTAGGTTAACAGAGTTAGGGTCTTGACAAGCAAGGACAGTGGAAGATACAAGGTTTGCAAGAAGGCTGAGGGTATGCACAAGAGAAGAGTTTTAGTTATAAACCTTGGAATCTAAAGTGAGTAACAAGGGAAGTGAAACATGAGGCAGATGATGGGCATAGAAAAGGGCTTGGGAGCCCCCCAAAAGGGGTTGAAGATTTGTTGAAGTTGGAATACTAGAAAGAGTGAGGTGGGAAGACAGAAGGTGAAAAGGAGTGGGATGCTTCAAAGAGATTTTTAGAAGTGATGAAGTTGCTGGTAATGACAAGGTCTAGGGTATGACATGACAGTGGTGACATAAGTGGGATAGAGGAAATGAGCATTAGAAGTGAACCCATCAAGCAACTGATCGGCCAACGTATTGGAAGGAATGTCTATGTGGATATGGAAGTCATTAAGAATAATGCCAGGGAGTGATGGGAACGAAGACAGGGAGCCAGGCATGAAAAGACTCAGCGAATCAGCAGGTGCAAGGTGATCCGTGAGTGTGATGAGTAGGGCTGTTGGGTGTGATGAGTAGGGCTGTTGGATGGTACAGCGCATTGGCACGTGCCTCAGAGGAGGTTTTGGAGGAGAAAATAAAAGTAGCCTGGGAACAGAGGTGAGGGGCGATGAAGACATCCATCAACCTCCTGGCTCTATGTTATAGGGGATGTGGAAGGAAAAAAGTCACCACTTAAGGGGACTGCAGGGGAAGCAGTGACCTCTAGAGGATCCTGATGCCAAATGGTAAAGGAAACATTTAGAGGAGAGAGAGGTTCAGGTGATAGGGGATTTGGGTAACCACAGACCATGAGTTCCAGAGAATGTGGCATAAGGATTTGAGGGGTTTCGGGATGGACAGAAGATTGAGTCAGGTTAGGAACACACAGCCATGGGGAGCAAGCATCTGGGAATATCTGGATGATTTGAAGTCTCAGACTTATAGGTAAACTGAAGTAAACGGGGGTGTAAAGCATGAAGGTATGAAGCATTATGGTCTTTTAAGGGAAAGTTCTGAATTACGCCTCATTCTTGGGATCTCACTTAGGTGGTGGAAAGAGGGTAGTCAGACAGGAAACCCTATGGGCCTGCCTCATCTTTCCGTGAGTGACAGAGACGGGACAGTGGAGGTCTGGGGTACAGGAGAGGAGAGGCATGACAAGAATGAAATTTGAAGTTGTGGCCATTATATATTTGTTGAGGGCTGATGACCCTTGAGAGTGGAGGAGATGCCATCAGCAAGATGGTGAAAAGTGGATTTGACTGTAGTGGGTGAGAGGTTTAGACCTAGACTTGTTAAGAGGGTTAAATGAGATAACTGATGCCCATGAGGTAACTACAGTCCTGAGTGCTTAGTAGGTAAATAGGGTTAGTTCCGCAACTCTCTCCCACCGCCTGCCAAGACCTCCAACATCCCCTGCAAATGTGCATAGGTGGGCCCCATGGGACTCCTGTGTGTAAGGGTGTGGACCAGTGTAGAGCCATCTCCAGGTGTTAAAACAACTCAGAGTGCGTACACGGCTGCCCATGGCTGGAGGCAGCAGCGGCCACTGAGTTGGAAGAAAAGGGGTCCGCAGTGCACTGTCGGTAGAAATGAGGTCCAAACATTTTTTTTTAACATCTTTATTGGAGTATAATTGCTTTACAATGGTGTGTTAGTTTCTGCTGTATAACAGAGTGAATCAGCTATGTGCATACGTATATCCCCATACCCCCTCCCTTTTGCGTCTCCGTCCCACCCTCCCTATCCCACCCCTCTAGGTGGTCACAAAGCACCGAGCTGATCTCCCTGCAAACATTTTAAGACATTTGCAAAAGCACATGACATTGAGCTCAGCTACTGGGAGACTCAAACGGCCAAACCTTTGGTCTATTTGGGGACATTATCATAAGGGCATGAAATTTAGTCAGAACAAATGCAATCAATACCCTGATCATGAGGCTTCATTGGCAACCAGCAGTAGGAATAACTGTCAGAATTGTAGTTGAGTTTGTTTTGATCAGTTTAACTGTAAAGTTAGCGATGGTCACAAAATATTCTGCAACTGAAACTGGCTCCTCGGTACGTAACACTCCATAAATATTATTATTATTACTGTTATCCCTGCGATAGTTTGGCACACTTTTCTTACTTAAATTTACCTTGTTAACCTAGGAAAATGAAACACGTGATATATTTCTTGGTCTTCCTGAAAAATAATCACATTTGGGATGTTTAAAACCATGGTTTTGTCACATAATAATTGATTCCACATTTGCTAATTGAATTTACCTTTAAATGTTTTAAACTTTACTGTGAATAGAGAGTTCAGTTTAGTTTCAGGGAATGTTTTTTTTCATTCCTTTGTGAGAAGCCGCCAAACTCAAGAACAAAACAAGCCATCAACATTAGGGTGGAACAAAGAGGGTTCTTATGTCAAGCAGATTCAGAAAGCATTCATCTTCCAGAAAGGAATGAGAAAGAAAGGCAGGAGAAGGGATCCCCTTATCCAATTTAATGGAAGATCACAGGACCGAGAGGAGGAGAGGCCAGATTCAAACTTGGCGGCAACTCAAACCTTTCCACTTGCCCCTTGCTTCTGTCTCACAGCCTCTTGAGTTTGAAGCAACTTGTTTCTAATCTCTCCGAGCACAAAGGAAAGCAACTGTGAGTGGCCACTCGGCCGGCGGTCCTTTGAGGAGCAGGCCAAACAATGGGCTGTCTGCCACCCTCGGGGCTGAAGGGGACAGGAAGTTGACAGCAGTGAGGATGCCAAGTCCCACCGCCTTCAGTACCAAGAACTGAAGTGGTCTCCTAGAGGCAAGACTGTATTTCATCCTTGCCTTTGAGTGTATTATTCTGTTTGCCCTCCGCATTTGGGATTGTTAATGAGTTTTTTGCCCTTTCTGTCTTTCCGCCCTCACCATCCCCTCACTACGTAACCCCCTGCGGTCTGTCCTCTGTCCCTCCCACCGGTCAACAAATTCAACAGCCTCTTCTCCCTTCTTATCCCGGGTGGTTTCTCCTCAGCACAGAGGGAGCCATGAAGCCGATCCTCTCCCTGGCCCCCCTGCTTTCTTAGAACCCTCTCTTGCGTCTGCTGCCTTTCGTGTTAGCCCGGCTCTGCTTCCCCCTTCTACCTTCAGAACACCAGAGAACTCTCTCTGGTTTCATCCTGGCCATTTCCCCCTGTTCATTTCTGTGTTCATCCTCCATCCTCAGATCAGCACCTCCAGACTTAATTTATTGGAGGCTTCACCTACTAAACATTTCTACCTACGTGGGAGTCAGGACCTTAAACTCACAAGATAGAAGGTGGAAGTTAGCAACCTGTCCTTAACCTGCCCCTCCTCTGGTTTACCTTCTTTCTTGTAAAGGTACCATCACTTTTCATCAATACCTTCTTTGACCTCCTGATCTCTCTCATCCCACATCCAAGTATTACTGTTTCTGTTTTAAGCAGCTCTCTCATCCATCCTCTCCTTTTCCATCCCCGGTTCAAGGCCCTTGTTACCCCCGGAAAACCCAAATACCTTTGACTACTCTCCCACACATACACCTTCGTTATTGCTCTTCTCAACTCATCCTATACCCTACCTTCAAATGAATAGTCCAAAAATAAGACCATGATTAGGACACCAGTAGGTACCATGCACGTATACCTAATCCCTTTATCCTCTAAAAATATGTAGCAAACAAATATGGAGGGAGGGAGGGAGAGAGCGAGGGAGGAAGGGAGCGAGAAAGGAAGGAAGAGAGGAAGAAAGGAAGAAGCTACAAGATAGAAACCGTGGATTTATTTCTAGATTTGTTGTGAATTTGGCCTCCGGAGAATCACTGACCTTCACTATGCCTCAGTTTCCCTTTTGGAAATTGTGAAAACCTTTGCGACCACTCCTGCTGCATAGAACATATTCTTCATTGACTATCTCGAGGGCTCTGAGAGCCCTTCGTGGAAAGAGGTTGCTACACGCTCGATACCACTGCCTCATCACCTTTGTGTGTGGTTTTGATTAGTCCCAGGTCAAAACAAGAGTTTGCTGGTCACATGGTCTATTACATGTCCTGTAGAGTTAATATTCTTAAACACCAGCAAAGGATTTAGTTTCTCCTCCTAAACAAATAAAGTTTTCGAGAAAACTTCAGAGAAGGTTTGTTAGGTAAATTAAGCTGAAAGAGGCCAAAAAAGTTAGTAAATTTTTCTCTGGGTGTTCGTTTAACTAGAGGCCAGCATGACTGGGAGGGCGTACAATCCTCTTGACTTCAGATACTCCAGATCATTTGCAGCCAGTGAGAATGGACAAGCTAAGTGTCCTGGTTCGTCCTCATGGGAAGAAAGGGCAGCCTTAGGGCTCTACAATATTATCTAAGTGACTTAATCACTCATGAACAAGTTTGGGCTCTTTCCTATCCTTTGATAGTAGATAAAGAGTTGGTTGTATAGTTTCTTTCTGCCCATGTACAGTTCCTGTATATAACCCCATAGGCTGAAAATGACTTTCTACTTATTTAGTAGCTCCAATTTTCCCCAAATTCCATTTGTATCATCTGACTTTATTACATAGCCAACTTCTTCAGGATACTAGCTACTGGAAATATCTCCCCGGCAGCCCTTCTTTGGGAATGAATTTGTGAAAATCAATATACATTTTTGACTGCTCAGGCCCCATAAAATGCATCTTGTCCTAAGCTGCTTACTGTAAGACAAAGAGTTGCACACGGGTAAGGGAATTTCAGGTTTCATTGCTTACTCCTGCCTTTTTTTTCTTCTGGTGTACGATGTGGTACTTTTAACCACTGATTCACCAACTCCACTCCCATATGGCCCTGGTTTCTCTCTTCCAGATCAAGGGCACTGCTGCTGAGATTTAGTTACATCAGTCTTTGCCCAACTCCCAGATACAAGTTATTAAATAGAAATGTCATGATTTAAAATCTCCCTTCCCATATTGTTCTTGCGTTTTGACGTCTTCCCTTCATAGCCTCAGTGTCAGATCACTATAAATGCAGCAGACATTTACAGGGCATATTTGTTAATTCTAACACACTGTGTCAACAGTCCATGTTCTTCCACACAAAGTGCCAAGACTTCTAGGTATTCCCACCACTGATGCAAGTTGGAGAATTACTCCTATAAGCACATCTCGTGGGTAGATCATGACACTCGTGAGACTGAAGTGGTGGATGCGCCCTCTGTACAGGCTAGATAGTGTGGTTTTATTCTGTGGCAACAGGAGAACAAAGGACTCCAGGCAAAAGGCCGGGGATGGCTCAGCTCAAAGCATCCTCTTGTCACACTGGAGGATGCTGAGCACGTTCTTTGCAATCATCTCTCTTGCATGTGTTCTGCTCCTGGGATGCCCTTTCTACAAATGCTCCCCATGGCTTTCCCATCAAGGATAACTCAGATCATCTGTGATCAGCAAGAAAAAGAGAAGTATAAGATTCATCAGAATAAGACCAAAGTGAAGAGAAAGGAGGAAGCACAAATGAGTATGGTTTGACGCTCTTCCTTTCAGAAGGGACAAAACCAGACAACGGGGTGAACCATGGTGTCTTAAGCCTGTTGTCTTGTATCTGTCTTTTAGTTCTCTCCTTCCTCTTTGCCAAATCACAATCATAACGATTTAATAATGACCCATCCTCTCCTCTACCAAGCACCCTTGCCACCCCTTTATTCAGTGACCGTTACCTTCTAAACTTATCCACATTTACCATGAGCCTGCAAGCTCTTCCCCTCTCCAGCCTCTTTTCAAGATTCAGCCAGGCCGTCTGTGTCTTAAAGAAAGCCCTTAAATAACAACCAAGGCAGTTCCTGACTACCAAACCCTGACATTTATCTCCATCACATTCCCTCACGTGATAGTCCGTGTAATAGACTGTCTCCTAACACACACAGGCATTGCTTGACTCCAGTTTGCATTATCTACTAATGAACATACTCTACCCTTCACACCCATAATCAATCCCCTCTTTAATATCTATATTCAGCGAAGCCCGGATGACAACACCCCAATAACTGTATCACTCAACCTGCCCAGACTAATTATGAAATCCAGTTGATTCACTGCTTCCACTTTGCTTTCTTCCTTTCCTTTCCGGTCATCAGCTGCTACCTGGACCCCCTGGGCTGTTTCTCTTGCCCATCAGTAGGTGGCTCAAGCCTGTCTCCTCTCTCTCTCCCCTTCCTGCCCTGCTCTTCGAGCGGCTGCTTAGGATGACCCTACTTGATCCCTGTTACATTCCTCCAGGCTTGTCAAAGGTTTGCATTATATCCCCAAGTAGCTGTGACATGCCATGAGGAGTGAGCACAGCCCAGCCCTAATCATGACAACCTCAGCCCCAGTGAAAGATGAATAATAACAACTGCTCTAGCCAGCCCCACAAGAGCCCACGGAGGATGTTTGTTTTGGAATAATGAATATGGAAATTTGGGATCCATAATAAACTGCAAGCAGTCTTTCAACTCACTCGTGCCGAAAATTCACACTCGCCTCTCCCATGTCTTGTCGCTTGTGTTTTGCATCGTTCGATATGTAAACAAGGCCAGGAAAGCCTTTGTTCCTCGGTGCCTACTTAGATGTGCCCATTAATCCCAGCCCCCTCCCTCTCCCACCAATGCATGCAGGATTACACAAAGCAAAAGTCATTAATTTTTATCTCCGACTATCTGTAGGGTTTTTAACGTGGCCTGGCTTGCTTATGCGCCACCAACCACATGCCATACGTGCATGTGGCTGCTGGAGCAGTATCGCCGGCTAATGAATCCCTGCCTCCTCTCCTGAGCAGTGTATGCAAGGGCCGTGTTCCTTTCTGAGCAGCTGGCATGCCAGTGAGGACCTGGCTCCACCGGTCAAGGCATCTGGACATGAATTCAACATGGACTGCTTTAATGAAATGGCTAAGCGCACAAGACGCTAAGAAACAACTCCGTCATTGAGCGAGACTCGAAAATGTAGTCGACACAAGCAAGAGGGTGGAAAGGGTGGGAAGGTACTTCATCCACACCACCCACGCCACCTAAAGTCCTTGACATCCCCCCGCGTGAAGCACAACCACTTGCTAAAAGCACGAGGAATCGTGGAATCCGCAGTGAAACACCTGAGGTGAATCTAGTTCATCACCCTTAAATTTAGAAATCAAAACAGCAGAGCAAAACCTCCTCTTCCGCCCTTTGAAAAGGTTTTGTTTTAACCATACGCTTGCTTGCAGACTCATGATGCGGTGGATTTCAAGAAGGAGGGATGCAGTGAGAGGTGGGTAGGAAAGTCTGAATGTTACCAGCAGTCCTGGAGGAAAGGAACAAGCTAATGCAGCTTTGCAAATATCAGGAGGCCAGAGTGGTCCATCAGTGTGCTAATTTGCTGAGGAGGAACAGGGAAAAACAGCATGGATTCACACTGTCCACTTGGGATGGGCTTTGCATAGATCAGAAAGATGAAGTATCTGCCTGCTCACGTTTGCTTTCAGCCTACCCTTTATTAGTCTATTCCAATAAGGAAACAAATGGAATATTCTCATAAGGAATAGCTGTTGCAGCAGTAACCCCAGTTGTACTCTTCTGAGCACTTATCTTTACTTCTGTTGCAAGTTTCCTCGTACTTCCACCTTCGTTGTATTTGGTTTGCCTGTATATTTCATTGGGAGGCAGGATAGAATAATTTAGGCTGAATGGGGACTCAGGATTCAGATGCTTCTGGACTCTCATCCCAGCTTAGTTCATGTCTAGTTATGTGGTCTTAGGCAACAGGATTTCTCTGAATCTCCTTGCCCCATCTCTGAAACAGGGCTAAGAATAATACCTACCTCATCAATATTGTGTGAAGATTGAGTTAATCCACACCAGATCCATAACACACACTTTAGACTCTCAGAAATGATGGCTGCTATTAATGTTTAGCAGAACGGGGTCATGTCGTGTTGCTGTTTTACTGGCCAAATACAGAGAGGACCTGTTTCCTGTAATTGACTAGATTTATCTGCATATACCAGTAAGGCCTTAAAGAAGACCTTTAAAATAGATTACTATGCAACCACCACCTCTCCAGTTTCTACTCCTCTGCTCCCCATCAAAGATCTGGTACCTTCAATTGGTAATAATATGCACTACAGATGGACCTGGGGCTCTATTTCCTTTTTTAAATAATTTATTAAGACACCATTGTTAAAAAGACCCTGAGGCACTCTGCCTTAAAAGAAAGGGGTATGAAAATTGTAAAACAGGCTCAGCGTTCTGGCTGGTGTTCCGCCCTCATTCTGAGCTGAAAGGTTGACGACCAGGAGAGGAAGTTACATGCTGGTGTCTATACTCACTCTGTCCTTGTATGGTACGTTCTCTGAGATTTTATAAATCCATGGAGGATTGGACATTCCATGCCAGCAAGGTGGTCAGGGCCCTAAGAGTCCCCCAGGGGCAAATGACAGAAGGAAGCCTGTCCATGGTGCACAAAGTTCAGTTAAACCGCACATAGACAGCATGTGAGATTTCAATAGTAATCAGTCACAAAGATTCAGGGCAAGTCACCATTTGACACACCAGCCTGCCAGGTCTAAGCTTGACATAAAGGCAGAATTCTTGAGTAATAAAGCAAGACACTTGCTGAATCTTGTTTTTCTCTTCGGGGTCTTCAGAATGGGGAAGTCCAATGGCGGTTCTCCTTGGGGCACCATTAACTCATCTGCCAGGCGCCACGGTTGGAAGAAAGCGTATTAGTAAAAATGGCTGCCATTGGAAGAGGGACCTGTGGTTCGATCCAACCATGGATTATCAGTGTTTTCAAAACCGTGGGCCCAGGTCTACTGGGGAAGTTGAGGAGGAGACAGAAGAGGGTTGTCTGGTGAGCACTGACTCTGTGAGGGGTGGGAATGGGGTTAGGAAATCAGTCACCATAGCCGGTCTCATGGAGTAATTGAGACATTGGGCAGCAGTCATTGCAGTGGCAGGTGGAACAGAGCAGTAGAAAACAGTTCACTTGAGTCTTAAAATCAGCTTCACGTCCATGGATTGCTTCCCCTTGTTCCAAGTGGATACGAGGAAGTAGGGCATACACAGAATTCAAGAACAAGTAAGCCGAAAGGCTTATCAGAAAACTGCTATGCCAACAAATGAAAACCAAAAATAGCTTGAGTATCGGACTCGTGACTGTCGGTCCAGCCTTCTTTTTTAACCAAATGTTCTCTTTTGTGTTATTTACACAAAACTGTTCAAAGAGGCTTTGTGAGATGTGGTTTTCTCAGAAGTGGGACTTCTTCTTTCCCTATGAATGTTTAAGTCCCACTGTAGTTCTTTAGAACCACAAATATACATTGAGAACAGCTTAAGATGTCAAGATATAGAGTTTGATGAGTTTGACAAAGGAATCAAATGCTTTCCCTCCAAGGTATGTTGGTGTTAGGTGTTTAATAAGTTAACCAGTGTGCTAAAGACCAAAATGAGGACTACAGCGTCTTCAGTTTCTTTTCAATGACTTTGTTGAGATAGAATTCATGTACCATAAAATTCAGCCATTTAACATATGTATTTCAGGAATGTTTAGTATATTTACAGAGCTGTGCAATCATTACCACAATCTAAGTGGAGAATATTTTCATCACCCAAAATGAAACCTCACAACCCTTTGTAGTCGCTCCCCATCCTTCCCTCCCCTCAACCCTTGGCAACCACGAATCTACTTTCTGCCTCCATAGACTTACCTCTCCTGGACATTTCATATAAATAGAATCATACAATATGTGGTCCTTCAAGACTGGCTTCTTTTTCACTTGGCATGATGTTCTCAAGGTTCGTCCACATTCAACATGTATCAGAACTGGGGATTTCTTTTACTGCTTTGGTTTCGAAACTCAGATGCACACACCACCCACTGCACTGAAAGCTGGACTGTCAGCTCAGAATGGGTTCGTTAACTTGCTGACTCTTGGACATCAGCCTGTTGTTGAACTTCAGGCTTTATGTATACAAATCAGTTTCCTTTGGTCCTGCCATTTAGATTCCTTCCGGATTCCCAAATTCTTGAATGGCTCTTGCATATGATATGAGATATTATTCTTTGTGATTTTCCCATGTTAGGAAATACAAAGTGTCAATATTGGCTAGTCCCAATATCCTGGATTTTGTGAAATTTTAATCACGTAAATTTGCTTGGAGAAGAAATGGCCACACATTGTAAAAACGCAACGAGATTTTAATGAGCTGAATGTGAAAAACAAGAAGAGCTCTGAGCCAGGAATGAGGTGATCTCTGCCGTCCTGCTGCTCCCCCCATCGCTGACCTGGAGACCACAGGCATGTCACTCAGCCTCTCAGCTTCTGTCTCCCCACTGGTAAAATAACCATGCCTCTCCTAGGCTTTGAACCTCCACTGGCACCCCCAATGCTTGAGAATCAAACACCAACTTCTTAGCATAATCACATGAAGCTTTTGCAATATGGTCTCCGCTCCCCTCTTCAGCAGCATCGCTCCTGTGCTTTTGTAGTATTAGACCAAACTCCCTAATTGCATCATACCGGCACCTCTCTGTATGCCGCTCCCTCCCCATGGTGTGCCCTCCTGCCTTTCTTGCAGGAAAATCTCTTCTCATCCTCCCAGGCCTTACTCACATGTCCCACTCCCCTATGGAAGGCTTCTCTGAATTCCCCAGGCAGAATTATCAGATTTGCCCCCAGATCTCAGGGCTTTTATTTCGTGCTTCAGCTAGGGTCATTATCATATTGGGCCATAATTGTTTGTTTCCACATGCACCTCCCACACCAAATCTTAGCACCTCTAAGCACCCAAACCCTACTGCCACACCTGGGCCATAGTAGATCCCCCTGAGTGTTTATTAAACTTAAAAATTAGTTTGAGGGAACTAACCTCAAATTAACTGTCCCCTTTTCTCCATCCTCATGTCTCCGTCCTAGACTAAACTACCATATTGCCTCTTGCCTAGACTCCTCCAGAGTCCCCTCTTTTCCTTCTTCCTTCCTAGAATCCATTTTCCACCAGGAAGTCAGAGAGGTTGTAAAAGAGTCAAATGAGACCTAATATACATGAAAGAGATTTGCAAATTCTAAAGGCACTATGCACATGTAAGGTTTTTAATTGTTTAATTTTATGCCTGTCCGATTTTGATTTTTAGAATAAAAGTGATCAAGAGAAGGGCAAATGTTGCATCCCTTGAGGTAATTGGAAGCACTCTGGGCTATCGCAAAACTGGGACCCAGAACTACAGGATGCATGACTGTTTTCTCAAGCCTGCACTCCACACCCAGAGCCTGGAAACCCTTCCAGTCTTTGCGGGTACCTGCTCCCGATTCTCTAATTCCCATCAGAGGCTCTGAAGTCACAGAGTTCAACTGAAGCTTCACCCATTTCTACACCTCCTACCAATGGCCTCTCCTACTGCGGGTAGTAGTGATGTCACACCCATCGTAGAATCAGGACAGTTCCCTTCCGCCCACATTTATCATTACATTCTCTTCTTTCCCTCTCCAGTATGCTATGAGAAAGCTCCTAGGCCCTCTTGACTTATTCTGTTTCCTTTATGGAAACTACCATATAACTTTTTCCGACCATGGTCTTCTCACAAAATTGACCTATTCTTTCTTCTGCCCCAAATTTGTCCATCTTCTCATGATAAATACTGTGAATGGAAGTATGAAATTGTCAGTACACTGTGGTTCCAACATCTGTAGCTACCCAAAGAAGAAGCTGCTGGAATCAAAATGCCCAAACCCATTTGTTTCTCTTCATCCTAGGTTAAGGCACAATCATATCTCATGCCTGAACTACTACAAAATTCCTCCTTCCTGTAGCTTATTCTCCACACAGAATTCTGAATGATCTTCTTAAAACAAAACTAAATTAGAGCGTATCACTTCTTTGCTTAAAATCACGTAAAGTTTCCCTGTAGTGTGTATAATTGAGTCCAGACTCCCTAACCTAGGCTTTGACCTCTATGTGATCTGCCTTTGGCCCCTACCTCATCTTTTACCTCTCTTCCCTGCCACAAGGAAACCGAGGTTGTACTGTCTCTTTTCCTTCTGCCTGAAATGTTCTTCTAGACTCTCCCTCAGTTAGCTCCTGCTTGCCATTCAGTTCTAGAATTAAATATCATCTCCTCAGAGGACCTGTTTCTGCCACTCAACCTGAAGTATCCCACTGTATTAATTAGGCTGAGTTAGGCCATGCTGTGGTAACAGGCAACCCCAACTTCTCAGTGGTCTAACAGAAAAAAAAGGTCTGTCTCTTGTATTATTTTACTAGGGCTGCCATAACAAACTACCACAGACTGGGTGGCTTAAACAACAGAAGTTTACTTTCTTACAGTTCTGGAGGCTGGAAGTCAAAGATCAGAGTGTCTGCAGGTTTGGTTTCTCCTGAGGCCTCTCTCCTTGGCTTGTGGGTGACCACCTTCTCACCGTATCCTCCCATGGTCTTTCCTCTGTGTGCATCCCTTGCATCTCTTTCTGTCCACATTTCCTTTTCTTTTAAGGACCAGTCGTATTGGATTAACGCTCACCTTAATGGCCTCATTTTAACTTAATCACCTCTTTAAAGGCCCTATCTCCAAATACAGTCACATTCTGAGTAGGCTTAGGGCTTCAACAAATGAATTTCAGCAACACAATTAGACTCATAACATCTCCCTCACTCAAACTCTCCTGAGGATCCAGGGCTATTGTTCTCCATTCTTAGAAATCCATGCTTCTACCATGTCAACACAAGGCCTCTTCCATGATTGGCACAACAGCGTTAGAGAGTTCTAGAGTATCTCACACTGGAAATTAAATGATCCAGCCAAGAAGGGATATGAGTCACATCTATTCTCATTTCATTGGCCAAATCGTGTCACATGATCATGCCTTACTTTAAGGTAAGTGGGAATCACAACCCTTCAATTGTCCAGACATGTAGGAGAATGGATACTAGTGAATGGTAGTAATGCATACCACACTCAAAGATCAATCCCACAAGACCACAACAAAAAAAATGACCACTGTCAGCTTATCCAGGATAATTAAAAAATGGGCTAAGACTCTTGCCCTCCAAGAATGACTTTGATGCTTCAAGAAAAGAAACAATTCAGTAATGTCAAGTCCTGATCCCTCAGTGAATTTCAAAATCCCTCTGACTCAATTGCTGCCTTGAGTATTAGTGGCCTCCTGCCTACCTGGTTCATTAGGTCCAGTCTGGCTATCCTTGGCTCCCTGCCCAATCCAAATGCCTTTGTCAGCCACTCCTGCCCCTTCTCACTCATGTTACAGATGTCCCCATCCATTAGACTTTCTCCTGGTTCAATATCAACCTGAATCACCTCTACAGCACACTTGGACCCAAGACACAGACCCGTACCATGGGAAGTCATCAGTGAGGTGGACACAGCCTCCCATGGAGGAAGGCTGCACCACTTCAGGGAGCCCTTGTAGCTCTTGAACAGATATTGTATTCACTTGCTCCTCCACTTAACCCCAGACCAGCCCATCACTGCTCTCAGTTCAGGTTCTTCACATGGTGAGGGAGACTATCCAGGAGCATTGGTGAGCTTCCTGACCCCTCTCAGATCTCTCCTTCTCCACGCTCCTTATTTCCCAACTCCCTAGCTCCTCAGTCCCTTCCTATATGTTGCTTTCTCTTTTTCTGTAAGACACACACAGTCTCCCCTAACCTGGAAAGTCCTGCACTCAACTTTGCATTGCTCAGATTAACAACCTTTATCTCCTTCATTTCTTGCTCAAACTTCCCAGGCAGGAGGTCCATACTCCCCACTTCCTGTTCTTTGTTTTCCTTTTATTCCTCTACCTTCCATACTCTTATTCTTGTAAATGATAGCCTGGGTCCTCTTTACTTCTCCTACTCCCTCACTTCTTGCAAACACACCTCCTCCTTGGCTTTGGGAATTACACGTTCTGCTGACGTGCCTCCTTCCTCTCTGACCACTCTTCCTGCTGACTGCTCTGAAACGAAACCGGCCACTCTGACCAGATGGCTCTTCCTCTGTCCCTCCACCAACAATGCTGCCTTTTTCTTCTGTGTCTTTGCCCTTGCTGTTCCCGCCACCAAGAGTGCCTTTCCCACCCTTTTCAAGTTATCCAGGTCCCAACAGGCCCTGTGAAGGGCCATGCTTTCCATTCATCCTTTCATAGTTCATCCCAGCCACCATGATCACTCTCCTGAACCCGGACCATCTAGACCAAGGGTTGGCAGATCTTTTGGTAAAGGACCAGATGGTGAATATTTTAGGCAGGTCATAGAGTCTCTCTTGCAACTCCTCACCTCTGCCATTGTAGGGAGAAAGCATCTGTACACAGGATATAAATGAAAGGACATGGCTGTGTTTCAATAAAACTCTATTTACAAACACAGGTGACAGTCCATTTTGGCCCCACAGGTTGTAGTTTACCAACCCCCTGAACTAGGCCATTCCTTTTTTTTTTTATTGAAGTATAGTTGATTTACAGTGTTGTGTTTCTATTTCTGCTATGCAGCAAAGTGATTCAGTTATACATATATATATGAACTAGGCCATTTCTAACCTTATTCTTTTAAATAACCTGTTACTTTTCACATCTTATTTTCCAGCTAAATTATTAACTCCTTAGAGGTAGAAACTTTTTCATACTCCTTAGTATGCACTTTCTTTGAAATGCACTTCATGAGATTCTCTAAGCATTTGTAGGTGTTCAGTAGAGAATGAATGAGTGTGGAGACAGGCCTTATAATGATCTGTATCACCAGATGCTGCATAGTTGGAGCCCCCAGCACAGCTCCCAGGGCACATGAGGAGTTCACTATTTTCTGTTGTAGGTCTTCCTCAAAAACACTTCCCAAGTCCAGAGCTGTTGGAGAAGATTGGGAGCCAAGAGTGACTCTGTCTCCACGACAGGAAGCCATGCCACACCCCTGGGCTTGCTCTGTGGTGGCCACAGGACGTCCCTTCCCAAATTTCCTGTTCAAATTCCAGTATCACAGCATCCTCCTATCACCTTGCTACCTGATGGGACCATATATCAGGACATACTGCATAACCTTATTATTCTGCTATGGCACATTTAAATGGGAAAGTTTCTTTAACCCTAGCTGCCTCACCATTAAATGTGTGAAAAGTATATCATAAGCTGCAAAAAGCAGATGGCTTCTTTCTTTTCAGTGCTTCCTGACTGATCTCATCTGTCTGGGCTCCCCCTCCACCTCCACATCTTTACTATGCATCCCAGGTTGGTCCACCGGCAGGTCACCAGCGTCCCTCCCACTCCGAGCTGTGTGCCCATGGCCAGTGCTGCCTGCGTCCTGAGCAAAGTTGGGTCTGCCTGTGCAGAGCGGAGGGAAGCAGATGAACTGTGAGAGCTGGACTTTGATGCCTTTTGGTGGGGAAGTCACGAGTTTTATTCTCAGCCTCTACCTCTGGGATTTTTATGTCCATAACGATTTCGTACACTTTGTAGTTATTTTGGTCCTCAGGAGGGAACAGGAGTGCAGCTGTCATGGAACACTGACAGACACCAGAAGGTTTCCCCCTGTCTTTCTCTCTTGTTTTCCTGTGTGCGGTTTGCCATGCTCTTCGGGAGATGCTTGCCCACCATTTGGGGGAGAAGGACAAATCTGCTATTTTGTCAGTAGTCAAAATGCAAAACAGAAGGAAAGGTGTCTAGAGGAAGGAAGGCAAGTTGAGCTGCCTGCCAGGCCTGCCTCTGTGGGGGCGTCTAGGGAAGAAGGATCTGGAACAAATATGTCCAACCTGTGTTCTGCACTGGACTCTTGCAAAAAAAAAAAAAAAAAAAGGTGGAAAAGCCATCGGCCTATTGTTCAAGAGCTTATCATCTGAAAATTATGCTTTTCTCTGTTGCTAAAGTAACAGTGGAAAGGGCACTAGGTCAACAGGGAATGATAATAATTAATAAAATGTCTGTGCCCTGGATGGAGCACATCCATCTACAACTATTACCTCATCTAATCCTCCTGGCAATCCAAGAGATCAGGTACTGTTGCGCTTCCACTTTTCAGATCAGAAAACTGAGCTTGCCAGTGACAAAGCAAGTCTCTACTACAAAGTCCAGTAAACCCTGAGCTGCCCCGACTCCACACTGGGCTTATATAGACTTACAAGGAAGCCAAAGCTTCCTGTTATAGAACCCCGGAAAATATTAGACAGCGATGTTCTGCGGCGTAAGACTCAGGAGAAATTTGGTGTTTCAAGTGGAAAGAAGGAAATTTATGAGTGGCGTTTGGCTCTGCTCTCTGCCCTGGTAGTAGCCCTGCTGGCTAGTGTCGGAGCTCCATGCCCCGTCTTTTCTGCCAGGACAAAAGCTCCTGGGGCCCAGATCCCCTCTGCTGGCACCCAGGCATCTAGAGCATTGGCATAAAGTAGGGACCAAGTCAGTATCTGACATGTAGCACTGAACGCTCTGACTCTAAGACAGTTGTCATCAGAAAGTATGACAACGCCAAGCTGGTCTTCAGCTGTGTCGGATCTCCAACCTTCACTTCACATTATGGTAATGAGATTTACAAATAAAGCCCAGCCAGGCACAGGGAGGTGGGAAGAGGGGGCGGAATGAATGAGGGGAGCAGGAATTTCGGGGGCTCGGGCATCCCACAGATGGTTTACGACAGCACTAGGAGGCCACAGTGGGATTATATGGCCCCGTAATTCCTGGCTGTCTTACGTATGCCACAGCAGTGCTTGCTGAAAGCAGACAAGTCAAGCACGGGTGGGTAGAAAGGGGTGTTGGGATAACATCCACAGCATTATCACCACCCTCTCGACGTCAGCAGGGGGGGAATATTGTCACAACGTTAAAGGAAACGTGAAACCAGATTTCCAAAGGGAACGCTGCCTACCAGCTCTGATGTGACGTGATGTGGATCTGTGGCTGTCAGTGGACATTTTATATTCAATAAATAAATGCCGCGTAACATGCCACTCTCGTCGTTATCAGAGTGTTTTATTTAAGCGGCAGTAGCTGGGCTGTGCATCATTGCAGCAGTTCGTGGGTTTGGGTTAGTACACTGTTGATGTTTTCTGGAGCCAAGGTACAGCCAGGTTCATTTGGAATGTGTTTTTTAAATGAGGGGTGATTAGCCTGATGGGCCAATTTGGACAATGGATTCCATATCAAAAAAACCTCATTGTGCATGTTCTGAATCTCAGGCCCTCAATTTAGACACAGAGCTGAGGATCGTTCTTTTCATAGTTATTGTGTCCCTGCAGTTTTTTTCCGCTTCCAGACCTTTAACTCCTCCTCCTTTTCTCCCTCATTTGTACTGTTTGCTAGTCTCTGTCCAGCTCTCTCTGGAGATAAAGACTCACTTTAGCATACAGCGTGCTCTCCTTAATGCAACCGAGTTCACTCTCATCATTTTAATAGTGGACCTAAGGTATGTTGCCATGTGAACAAGCCATCACGTCACCATAGCAACCAGCCAGATTGCAGCACACCAGTCTAAGGACTGGACCTTCCCCCCCCAGCTCCCTTTGCATGCGCGCGCGCGTGCTCTCTCTCTCTCTCTCTCTCTCTCTCTCTCTCTCTCTTCCTCGCCTGGGCTCTTTCTTTTGTTAAATTTGCTGAAGTGCTCACAATAGAAAGATTCAGTCTGCTTTTTCAAGCAGGGTTTCGTTTAAACCTGTAAATTGTTGTATAAACAGAAAGGCCAGTGTGACACTAGACTTACTTTCAAAGACGAGTTGATGAGGACTTTGAATGTGGACCCCACCCCCACTCTCTGCCATGCCTTACAGTTTGATCAAAAAGGGGATGATCACACGTATTGGTGGCATTTGGACTTAACCAACCCCCCGCCCCTGAGTTTCTTCTTAGCTTCCCCCAGCAGGGACTCCGTGACTCTCCCGAACAGGCCTGGTGACCACAGCTAAGCCCTCAACTATGCTCGGAAGCCCTTTACCGTTTCTGAGCTTGGTAGGACCCGAATTAGACGCAATTAAAGATGTGGATTCTCCTTCCCCATTCCCTATTGCCAAGTAACCTGTGCCGGTTCCAATTCCAACCGTGTGGGGAGAGCAGGGATGTTGAAAGGACAAACGATAAAGGGATGTGTGTCGTGTCCGCCTGCCGATATTCATCAACGTTGCTTGGCCTTTGATGCTCCTAACCTTCTCATCTTTGTTCAGGGAAGCATAAGAATCATTCTTCCAGGGTCTCACATCTTTTCCCATTTTATCCCCCGCTCTCTTGCTCATGGTACATCTATTACCTGCTCCGGTCCTCATGCATCCCCTGCCCCCCCGCCCTCTGCAACTCCCTCCCCTTGCGCGCCTCACCCCTTCTGTGGCATTTACTGCTGCGTGTGTCCTGACAAATGCACGGCAGGTTGGCTGCGTGTGGGCCTGACTGCAGGCTCAGCTGCGGGCAAGGCTGGGGTGGGGTGAACTGCCCTCCACGGGCAAGAAGGACCAGTTCAGCTTTGTGCATAAAATTACAGCAAACAAGCTTCAAAAACGCAGGATACTTTCATAATTGATTTATGCAGGGGTGCTGAAAGTTCTATTACCTTTTGTTTAGCTCAGGGGGCCTGACTCTATGCAATCCATTGCTGAAACTAATTACAAGATATAATTAAACTGTGACACAAAGATATTATACCGTTAGTTTACTAATGACACCGCGAAGCTGTACCACCAGCACAGGACAGTGATTACGCTTCATTTATTATTTATCCTTTTGCTAAATGAGACGCTGACATTTTCAAAAATTACTTTGAGGTTTCTTAATTGTCGGCAGCAGGATGGCCTGGAAGGAGATCTCCTTCCCCCTGATTGCTTATCCAAACCTCAGAAGCATTATTAGCCACAAGAAAAAAGAATAAGGGGAGGAAAACGCAAAAACAGTCACCCAGTAGTAATAAGTAAAGCCTAATTACGTCTTTGGACGTTTTTGAACTTTTACAAACAACACTCCACAGTGGACAGGCCTGCTGATCCAGGGTTTAGGTCCAGGGGAGAGAAAGCCCTGTCACGAGATTAAAGGGTGACTCTTACTCTGTAACTTGGACAAGCGTGGGTGGCCCTGGATTGGTGTGGAAAGAGGCCGGGCGTGCATGGCTGGAAGGAAGCTGACCCCAAGGTTCCGGCCTTTTCAGCAGGCAGAAAGCAGGTAGGGCTCTGATGTTGTATTATGGCTGGGGTTTGTTGGCTTTTCTTGTTTTTTAACAACTTTCCCCTTTATCCATTTCCCCCCAAAAAACACCCCATTAGCAATACGGACATGGAAACGTTTACATGTGAGAAAAGTCAAATCTCCTTATGGCTGGGATCGGGGCTAATGGGATTTCTGGTTTGGCCTTTTCTTTTACATCTTCCATGGGTGGGAGGATTTCCTGTAAGGACTCACATGCCCCAAATGGATGCTTTTGCTTCACTGAAAAGGTTTCTTTCCTCCTTTTCTTTCATTGTTAATATCACTCTGGCTATGGCAGGACGTCCCCTGGAGAAGGTTGGAAAGGGGAATTCCTTCTCTCAGCTTTTAGGACTGTAATTCTCTGGGCCTATTTATTTACCTTCCCTACATCTCCATGCATGAACCTTGCTTTATTACCCTCTCATTTATCACATTCTCAGAACAATAAAAGATTAATTTATTGGCTGCCGTTTGATGAGTTTTTGATGCCGCGAATGTGTGTGCTCACGGGTGTGTCTCCCTATGGCTCATCTGGGTCAGGCATCCTACGAGGTACCGCTGGCCCCGAATGGCCACTAACCTCTCCATAACCCCAGTGGTGATGCAATCCCAGCAACCGCTGGTCGGCTTGAGACAGGGTTTAATTTCTTCTGAGTGTAATGGCATCCAGCATCTATAATTATGCTATTTTCTCTCCTATGCTGATTAAATACGATTTACCCAGAGAGCTAAATGATGAATATTTGAGTGGAGTGTTTTGAGCCACTAGCTGATAAAATGGCCACAATAAATAAGCTTGGCGGGGGGAGGGGACGCTGCAACAGCCACGGCTCTGCCAGGTAGCACGGGCAGGTGCAAGTAGAAAGAAAGCAATGCTGAAGCCGGAACAATACCTGCCCCTTCCCTCCTCAGCTTCTGTTTAAAGGAAAAGCAACCCTGAAACCTGGAAATCTCACCTTGGGATCTTACTGAACCTCGGCAGTAGTTAAAGAATCAGATTCTCTATCAATGTTACGATTGGCTGTTGTTTCCAGCCGCTCCCCGTCCCCCCAAGAGTACCCTTCATTCCCTAACATACAGATGAGAAATGAAATTCAGTATCACCTCTTCCCATCACCTTGAACCTGCTCATCTCACCACTCCTTTGTTTATTAAAAAGAGGCCTGGCTAGTCTCAGGATTCCTTTTTCTGTGTCAAAGATTCTCATTGATGGAGCAAAATGTGTATGCTCTTCTGATAAAGGGGCCGAGAGCCCGATACCAAAATCAACCATGGAATTCCCTGCAAGCTTTTCCCTCCTCTAGTCCAAAAAACAAAAGAAGAATCTTTAGCAATGACCACTCCTTTTCTGCACCCACATCATAACTGTTATGCAAGATTACACCTTATATGTTTGTATGTACTGGTTGGAAATGCAGCATGAATGTGGAGACCAGCACATAGCACTGTTTGGGAAGTGCAGACCTGGAGGTTATATAAATTAAGCAGTTTATCAGCAAGAAGTTATCAAGGTCACCAAAGTACTAGATCTAGTGAGGGTGGGGTCTCTCCACCAGATATATGATAAGGCACTCTCCTTCAAGGCATGTGGACCGTTATTTGGTAGAAAAGACCTTACGTACACGAAACCATTTAAAAAGAACCCCAAACAGCGTCTACTGAGTATTGGGTTGAATGGTAGAGATTACACAAGCCATGTGAGGCCAGAGAAAGAGTGAGTCATGGTGGGCTGGGGACAGCAGGTGGTGACACTCAAGGGGGGTGGACAGTAAGGGTGTTGGGATGCAGAGTGGAGGTGCAGATGTGGAGAAGGAGGGCCAGAGGGACTGGGATTGCAAGAAAGAGAGGCAGCATGTGCCTATATAAACAGCCCAGTGTCCAGTCGCTTTCAGGTTTATTGCTTAAGACCCTGCCTTTTGTCCAGGTTCAGTTTGGCTTCCCTCGATGATGCTCACTGATGCTCAGAGTTATGGCAGGTGATGGCGCATAGGTTCACAACGGAAACCTTAGGGAAACCTGCTTTCTCGGATAGAACACCTTGGGTTTTGGGTAGACTAGAAGCTCTTGAATTTGCTTTCCTTTCGGCATCCACCTTCTTTATCATGAAACAGCCAAGAAAAGAAGAGACGGTCCTCCAAGACTCTCTCCCAGTGGACTGGCCAGTGTGAGGGGCTGTGCAGGACCCTCACTGAGGCATGCTGGGCAGGGACAGTCTGGGCAGGGGCCGTGGACAGTGGACAAAGCTGTATCTTCTGTATTTTGACTTTTAGGCTTAGCATCTCCTACTTCAGCAGCAACACCTTCCTCTGGCAACTCCCAGGGGGGCTGCAAATGGCTTTAAAAAAACTTCTCTTCCGTTAACTGTAAATGGGAAGTGAGCGGGCAATGACATCCTCATAGGGAAATGTTCTTTGAGCATATGTTGATGCAGACAAAGGAAACACCATTTCCTTAGGCACTTTGCATTTGTTACTCATTTTGCTTCCCTTCCCTCTTTTGCTAACCTTGCTTTTTTCTTTCTTTTTTACTGCTGAAGGCTCATATAATAAAACCATTGTATTTCTATTTGGGTCTGTTTCAGTGCCTTTTTTTTTTTTTTCAATACCTGGTCTCACGGCATGTTTTTGTGCTGCTTTTGTCTGTATTGTCTTTTTGTTTGGAAATTATGTGAAAGATGAGCCACCAAAAGAGAATGCACTTTGGATGATCCAAAGAGATACTGGTGTTAACAGAAATCCGGCAAACGTGAGATTTAAACTGAGACTATCGGGAAGATTTTCCTCTCAGGGAAGGGTGTAGTAAACCAAAAGGTGGAAACCTTATCACAGGAATCACTGAAGTCAGGGAAGACTTAAAAACCTTTGGAAAAATAACAACACATGCTCTTCTGCTTTTTCACCAGTTAGGAGAAACCGAGAAGAAATTTCATGAGAAAAGTGAAAAATGTTCAGTAAATTATTTTTCCATTGAATTGAATGATAATAGGAGGGAGAAAAAGCATTGGGTCTTCTCCCCTTGGATCTGTCAAATATTGAGAAATGTCCTAAAGTGATAGGGCCTGCTTGGTGGGAATAAACCAGCCATTTGGTAGAGGAAGGAGCCCAGAGGTGGTGTCCTTTCTCTCCAGCCAGCTGCTTTTCCTGATTTCAGAGGTTACCTCTGTGCATCTCTTGGTTTCACATCATCTAGTCAGTAAAACATACAGCAGTTGAGAGAGCAAAGAGCTCCAAAGAACTTCACGTAGGGCCTCAGACTATATATGGAGGCCGTCAGAGTCTCCATGCTGGTTTGGCCATTTATCTGTTGCGTGGCTTTGAGAAAATCATTTGATGTCTCCCGGTCTCAGTTTTCTGATGTATAAAATGGCGACAACAAGTATACGTACCTGTATTAGTCAGTATTAGTTCTCCAGAGAAACAGAACCAATAGGATATGTCTGTATGTATGTATGTGTGTATATATATGTGTATATATATATATATATATATATGGAGGCAGACCTTGGAGACATTGCGGGTTCAGTTCCAGACCACTGCAGTAAAGCAAGTATTTCAATAAAGCACGTCAGACAGATGTTTTGGTTTCACAATGCATATAAAAGTTATGTTTACACTATGCTGTAGATAAGTGTGCAAGAGTATTATGTCTAAAAACACAAAATGCATACCTTAATTTAAAAATCCTTTGTTGCTAAAGAGTGCTAACCATCATCTGAGCTGTCTGTGAGTCACAGTCTCGTTGCCGGTGGAGCGTCTTACCTCACTGTTGATGGCTGTTGACCGATCCCGGTGATGGCTGCTGAGGGCTGAGGTGGTTGTGGTTTCTTAAAATAAGCCAGCAGTGACGTTTGCTGCATCGATGGACTCTTCCTTCCACTTAGAGGCTATTGTAGGGTTATTAGTTGGCCTAATTTCAATATTGTTGTGTCTCAGGGAGTACAGACACCTGAGGTGAGGGAGAGGGATGGGGGAAAGGCCAGTTGGTAGAGCATTCAAAACACATACAGCATTTGTCGATTAAGTTCGCCACCTTATATTGATGAAGTTCTTGGAGCACCAAAGCAATTACAATAGTCATATCAAAGATCACTGATTACAGATCACCATAACAAATATAACAATAATGAAAGAGTTGGAACTATTGTGAGAATTACCAATTGTGACAGAGACATGAAGGGAATAAATGCTGTTGGAAAAATGTGCCAATAATCTTGCTTGGCACAGGGTTGCCACAAACCTCCAATTTGTAACAAACAAACAAAACCCACAGTATCTGCAAAGCACAATAAAGTGAAATGTGATAAAACAAGGTATGCTATATATGGAGACAGGGTGGGGGGAGGGGTTTATTATAAGGAGTTTTCTCACATGACTATGGAGGTTGATGAGTCCAAAGTCTGCAGTGTGGGCCAGCAGGCTCGAGAGCCAGGAGAGCTGAGAGCGCAGATCTAGTCCAAAGGCCAGTGGGTGGATACCTAGGAGAGCCAGTGGTGTAGATAAAGTCCAAGGCAGTCTGCTGGAGAACCCCCTCTTGCTTGGCAAGGCCAGTGTTTTTGTTCTATTTGGGCCTTCACCTGATTAGGTGAAGCCCACACACATTTGGAGGGCAATCTTCTTCTTCAAAGTCCACCGATGTGAATGTTAATCTCATCCAAAATCACCCTCCAAGTTGACATATAAAATCAACCATCACACTACCCCATAGGGCTGTTGTGTTTTGCCTGACACACAGTTAAGCATTACATAAGTATCTGTCCCATTACCTCTGTGGCAGTGAGGACAACAATGACAGAGAGAATTGTACCACTGTTATTGATACCATTATGGAGTCTGACATACCAGGTTTCAAACCCCAGCTCTTCCACTTATGAACTGTGTGACCTCAAGCAGTGTCTTCAACATCCCCAAGCCAACATTTCTGCATCGTAAAATGAGGAATAAAAGGAGGAAATATCTCGTAGGGTTGTGGCATTAAATGACTTTATAGAAGGACAGTACTTGGAACTGTGATCTGTAGCAAGCACTGCACAAGTGTTTGCAGCTGCAGTTATTATGATGACAGTGGTGAATATTACTATGGTTAGCATTACTACAGTATCTGACAAGATCCCCAACCTCCCCAAGGTTCATCTATAAAATGGGGGTGAACTATGTCTGATGCATAGTGAGTATTACACAAGTGTTTGCCACTACAGTTATTAGGATAGTGATGAGTTTTACTATTATTAGCATTAGCATAGCATCTGACACATTTATTAGCTGTTGACTTGGGCAAGGTCCTGCACTTCCCCCAATCTGCATTTTCTCATCTGGGAAATGGGGTTGATATATAATAGTATCTTCCTTACTAAGTGGCTGTAACGAGCAAGTTAGAGCATGTGAAGCCCTCAGCGCCATTCCTGGCGCCTGGCTCACCGAAAGCACTCAGTGAAAGTGGCTGCTATGCATGTGTTCGTGCATCAAGCACTCGGCATCAGGAGCGCATTAGTAGCCACCCTCCTCTGTCATTTTCTCAGCTCCCCATCCATTCTATAGCAACCCTGTCACACTGCCGTTAAGACAGTGATGGGGACCATATGACGTCCCAAGTTAGCTGCCCCATTTTTGAACAACTCCTAGATTTAGAAGAATTTTTTCTTTTCGTTTGGAAATTATATGAAAGAAGATAAGTTATCAGTTCATATCAGCAATTAGTGCCATCTCTGTGGTCCACGCTCAGGCAGAGAATGTTTGTCCCTCTCCCATATGACAGCCCGCCAAATATTTGAAGACAGCACTCACTTCTCTCCTAAGTGTTTTCGTCATCAGACTAAACATCTCTAGCTCTTTCACCCTTTTGTCGCATAACACAATTCTCAAACCCCTCACTATATTTATTGATTGCTCTCATCTGGACCTACTCCAGGTCTCCGGTGGTCACCCTTAAGTGTGTCACATGGAGTGCATTCAGCACTCCGTATGGGCACTCTTGCCCCACAGTGGACTGCTAGCTACTTCATTCTGGTACAGTCTTCATTTATTAAGGTACCCTAGGCTTGCAGTGGCTCTTTTAGCAGCCCCATCCAGGCTATTTTATCTTATTTTGAGCTTGGATTGACTCGCACCCTTCGTACATGGACTGGTCATCGTCCTCCTGCCTTTGACGCTTGGAGCTCTGAACGTACGTGTAAATATCTCACAGTCTAGTTACATTTCATCTTCTTAAGCTTGGCCTGTGTTTCAAACTATTGAGATGTTTTGATAGAACAACTGTTATTTTTTTTTAGATGGTAAGAAATATCATTTATTTCTTGTCATCTGGAGATAACTATCATTGGCATTTTGGTGACTTCTTCCCAGTCCTGTTTCTTACGTCGTTTGTGTGTACGGTACGTGCGAGGGTACGTTTGTTGTTATTACAATGTCAGGACAGCATAGTGAATAAGGTTTGGATTCCTGTTTTTCTATTTAACAGTATACTTGGGGTAATTTCCTACATCATTAAATTATGTTTGAAAACTTGACTGTAAAGTACATGCTATGGACATATGGATATTCCATAATACACTTAACCGTTCCTTTAGGGTTGGAAATGAAGATTATCTCCAAGATGTTGCTGTTATAATTAATGCTTCAGTGGGCATCTTTGTTGATATCAAGGTTTCTCAACCTCAGCACCGCTGGCATTCGGGGCTGGATCATTCTCTGTTGTGGGAGGGCTGTCCTGTGCCTCGTTGGATGTTTAGCAGTGTCCCTGGCCTCTACCCACTAGATGCCAGGAGCACACCACCCCTACCCCCAGTTGTAACAACCAAAAATGTCTTCAGACATTGTTAAATGTCTCTTGGGTAGGGGGGTAAAATTGCACCCCTGGAGAACTACTTGTCTGTCTCTTTAGTTGCGTACAGGGGGAAGGGGACAGTGGGAACCGTCTACCCTAATCGCCAAGAATAAGGGAATGCATTGTCAGTAGAGCTTTTAAAAACAATACTAAAGCCAACTAGAAATTGGTCTGCTTTTTATTACTATCATGTGCTAATAATGTCCATAAAAAATTCTTACTGCCAGGGTAGAATGCTTCCATTCTACCACCACCCCCGCCATAGTTTCACCATTGGCTCTTTAAAAACAACAACAACAACACTGTTTAGGCTCCCTGAAGTTTTATAGAATTTTAGCAAAACAGCTCTCTAGGTGAGTTTTATCTATTTTTTTGCTTACAGCTTTCCTGATTCTCGTAGGTCACAGACCTGCTGTGGACAGGGCCAGGAGACAGTTGCTATACTCACAATCATCTTGTCCCTTTATAAAGTACTGTTTTCTTACTGCATCATGTTCAAGGAGCCTAGCTCCCTCTTCTCTTAGGGTGTGTTAGTTCCCGGGTTCCTGTGACCATATGTTTGAGGGTTTGGGGCACCTTCCCTAGTTTGCCAAAATATGTTCCCATTATAATACTCCTCTGTTTAAAGATAACTTTCAGTGTCTTCATTTCCATAATCAAGTGTCCCTTCCCAGACCATAAACCCTGATTTCCCACAATCCCCTGACGGGCCACTTGTGCTGCACAGGACCAGTCTCCGTGCTGTCCCCTGAGCACACGCTGGACTTCATGGCTTCCAGATGTTGTTCCAATTCCTTGGAAGACCCATCCTGCTTCCTACACAAACACTAACCACAGGAAGCCTTTCTTGGGTTCTAAATCTCTCATTGATATCCTACTTCTCTAAACTCTTATCTTTATTATGTGATCGCGTCATATCCTTCGGCACTTAACTTACATATTTATGTACTTCTAATTGTTTTAGTAACTTCGTCCCATCCCAACAATTAGAATATAAATTTCCTGAAGGTACAGATGTCTTATGCTTGCATATCTTCTCAGAAATGAGTCTATAAATATTCAATAAATAGCTGATGATAAATGTATAATTTGTTCTGCTCCATCATTACTTAACTTCCTCATTTCCTAGCTTAGCTCTACAAAATTCAATGCAAGAATTTAAAATATACGTGTGTGTCATTCAGATATCTTAATTTAACCTTAAAGTTAACTAGCTGGGCATCCAAACCTAAATCTCAAAGAAGGTACCACATTTTTCCATCACTCATGTATCTGACGAGTATTTTCTGCAGGAGTCAAATGATTGGTAACTATCTGTAAATGGTTCTAGGTGCTCCGTCCTGCCTTAGCTGTTTATATCCTTCAGCATTCAAAGTCGAGCCACCATCTAGCCTAGGTTGTAGAAATGAGAGCTGGCTCTCCAGAATCAAGGAGCTTCCTAAACTTTCTGTTCAATGTTCCTATGGAGGTAATTACTAACTTCCTAGATACCTGGTACCCATATCCAAATGTCATCCCACTGTTCACTTGTACTAAAAATAATGTGTGATACTTCTTGTCGTTTCCCCAGTTTTTCCAATTCTGAACCTTCAGGAAATTATCAGCATTGCATTATGAGTAGAAACATTTAAGGAAAAATTTAAACTATGAATTTTGACAACCCAGAACAGTCAGAAACCAAAAAGATGCCATAAGAGGAGGAGAGACGGCCAAGGTGAGAATGGAAGAAAAGAAGGATCTTGTAGCTAGGTTTCTCTTGAGAATGAGCAGATGACTGTGGTCTGTCCATCTGTGGTACCCACTGCCATTGGCGGTCAGAGGGGAGCCCAGAGAGGACCCCAAAACAAAATGAAGTTAACCTTGACTTGGTTACTGGCATGAGGGATTCAAAGGGCTGTCCTGGAAGGAACCAAATCCTACTCCGTGAATATGTTTTTGCAGGAAGGAGCCGGTTTTCCAGTTGAGGAGAAACAAGAGAACCCTTTTAAGCCTGGCCTCCAGGATCTCCTGAACCAACCACCTTTGGTGCTCCGTGTCTTCTCAGGGTCAGCCCAGATTGATTTAGTGATGAACTCCAGCGTTTTTCTGGCTTCTGCACTCCATCAGCACATTTCAGGTTTCTAAATACAGGTCAACCCAGGCAATTAGGAGAGAGCTGCTGTTTTTGAAAGGTATTCAGCAGGCAGAAAGCCCAGTTTACAAATGAGTGATCATCTTTGGCCTCAGATTGATTTGACTGGCAGGGACTGCTATATTCTCAGCCACTTTATTTGAACATGTTGGGATAGAAGAGAAGCTTCCACATTTATTACTTCAGAGACTATATTAACCCTAAGAAACTTTAATTTCTCATCAAAAAGTGAATTTGGCAATGACCTTGTTGACCACCTCTGTTTTAGGCTGACAGTTTTGTAACCTTGCTGCTCTTGTTGTATTTGAGGGGAACTGGGGTATGTTACATGAACCCATGGCCCCATTTACCAGTTGGCCGTCGGTAACTTGATCAGCAAAGTTCCATGTAGTCCCCATCTAACTCCACACCCTTCTCTCAGTACCGACCAAGCCAGGAAACTGACCATACTGCCACGGGCGGCTAGAGACGAGAACGTGGCACTGACTCAGGGTACTTAGGAGGCCACAACTCAAGGCTGAGGTTGTGCGTAAACAATGAGATTCCCCTCGGGTGAGGCCTAGCAGCTTATAAGTGCTGGGTCCAGAAGGTCAATTGGCCCAGGTCTTTCACTCACAGAAGAGTCTCAGATATGGCATCTCGTCACTATCTCCAGAGGAAATGATACGTTCCATTTTGAGGAATCAGAAGGATTAATGTGTTAATACTTCCACAGTTTTTGAAACTCTATTTTGACATTTTTTTATTTAAAAAAAAAATGTATATATGTATACGGTGAACCAAGAGCAAACTAGACAGGAACAAAGGAACAGAGCCATCTCTCCTGGGTTTGGAGCCCACATGGACAGTTTGGGGAAGGCGAGCAGAACTGGGTACAGGGGAAGTTGCTGTAACCTAAACCCTTGTTCTCCAGCCTACGGTGCAGCAGCGTCAGCAGCACCTGCGAACTCATGAGAAATGCAGACTCTCAGGCCCCGACCCAAACTTACAGAACTAAAATCTGCATTTTGAGATCTCCAGGTGATGCCGACGCACTTCACATTTGACAAGACTCTGGTCTAGAAGTCGGCCGATGTCGCGGGTTCAGTCATCAGACTGGGCTTGTGTGGACCTCTGTGTATGCAGAAGCTAGGTCTGCGTGTTATTCCCGCCAGGACACCAACTGAATTTTACCCTCTCTGAAAAGGAAGCAGCCTATAAAACGAAATAATCTGCCATTGTGAGAGGTTAGCATATCAAAGCTTTCTTCCTTTCCTGGGTTCTCCCCCACCGTAATAGATACGGCTGGCACGTTAGTAATGCAGAAGCTTCCTGGGACTTGGAACATTTCAAAGGAGGGGAAATGCTTGGGCATCAGAGTGCTGAGTTTTGACTTCAGTGCGGCCAGGAGATCTCAAGTTGCAGAGATGATAACTAGTGAAACGTACCCAGCCATGGGGATGCTCACGTCTAGATCAGCAGAAACATGCAAGTCGGTGAAATTTGGGAATTAACTTATTGTTATTCCGAAGCTACGGTAGCATGTTTCTTCCTCATCTTTAGCTTTCAAACCGCAGCAACTCATGTTTGTTGTCATCACCATGCTATTTCGAATCCCTTGCTCTCTCTTCATGGGCCAGTTGCCTAGAATCTGACCAGTACAATGACTATCTAACTGAGGTTTGAAAACAGATTTCTATTGCTTTCCCTTATAATGGTTTATGGACCCAAAATGGGCTTTCCGCTCACCCAACAGCTTTACCTTGTAGGAACCCCCTTTCTCCAGCCACCCCTGGTGAACTGCTTCCTTTCTGAGGACTTGAGTTACCGGCTTTTTCCCCCTTTCGCTCACCGAGTCGGTGCCGTCACATGGGTGGCTGTCTGCTGTAGTGTGGTGAGCGTGGCTCTTTCCCTCTGGTCTTGGGCCATTTTTCCTAGGCTGGTTTTTTTTAATTATTTTTTTTTTATTTTATTTGTGGTCTCTGTCATTCTGCTGGGGCAAGGGGGTAAAGAGATCTGACACTAAGTGCGGGGAAATGCTGAATCTGGAATCTATCTTCCAGACGGCACAAGAATAAAAATTCATGGCAGGACAGCAGCTGCTGACACACTCCCAAAGACATATTGCAGGTAGCATTATTTATTGTGGCAAGGAGTTCATAGAAGTGCTACCTCAAAGCACCCTGAGAGATCCTGAAAAGCCCATCTCCCATCACGTGAGGCAGATTTATGGGGGCTGCTCTTAGAGAGGTCAGGCAGTGTGGCTCAGGACTCAGGCTCCTTCCAGAAAGCCTGGATTCCCTTAATATATTCAGTGCAGCTTGATTGGTTCAAAGGAGGGCTTGAGTCTGTAATGTTGACCATAAAATTGCAGTGACGCGCTGCTTTAGATAAGAGGGCTGGAGGAAGGGGGCAGGGAGGCTGTGGACGTAGGGGCAGCCGGCCCAGGCAAGACCAGAGCAGGCGCTCATACTTTAGGTTAACGTGCAGGGAGAGGAGGAGGGTTGGGACCAGGTGGATTCATGCTCACACAAAGGAGAGCTGGACCCACCAGCCTGGACACGCAGACACGCTGTGTCTGTACACATAAAGCCACGTGCACATGAACACTCAGAGACTCGCGGGGACCTGCAGGTGCCACCCAGACAGAAACAACCAAAGCCAGGCCAGCCAGTATGAGCTCCCCGTTGTCCCAGAGCCACCCCTGGGAGGGACCGCTTTCCCCTTGACCCCTGCTGACTTCATCAGGTATCTCACAGGCTCTCCATCAGCCGCACGTCAACGTATATGGTGTCATTCCCCACGCTGCCGGCTGACCAGCCTCGGGTGCACAGATTTCTTGCTCCATGCCTTCCACTCAGACACAGACCAGAAATGAGGCTCTTCTGCAAACTCAAAGGGGCCAAGACTGATGGCAAGCCGTTGCGGGGCAAGGGAGGGCACAGCCAGAGAAGGGTGCTGAGTCCTGTTGCCCCAAATCAGTGACCTCCTCACAGGGCTTAGAGAATGCTGGCCTTGGGGAGACGACCTCCAAGCCTTTTCCTGGGTCTAGGGTTTTGGAACCTCAGTCAGATGGGTGAACACCACTTACTGATTTATGACAAGTGTCTTCAGCATGAATTTGTTTATCTGGGTCCATTGCTACCCATATTTCGGGGGTACCACATTTGTAGTCCAAATCTATGGCCTCCTGTGGGCGGCTTGGTTGAGAGATTTAATTGCTGTCAACTTTCCATATCTGAGTTAGAGAGATGGACTATATAAGGGGATGAGATGGCCGTCTAAATAATTGAGGTGATTATCTTTTTCTGAATTATTCAGCTAGGACCTAAATTGTCCTATAAATTCACAGAAAGGTAGGTTTGGGTTTGAATTATACGGATAATAACCTTAATTCTTCACTTCACTCAAGCCTGGAGGTCCAATTGAAAAGTGACTCTTTCTCTCTTTGTTAAAACTGAAACCATTTAGATCTTTGACTCCACCTGTTTTTAAACATTCCTCCCAACCAGGCGTCCCATAGATGTAAGACGGTCAGGGTATCCATTTGGTTCATAAGTTTGGCCTCTTGAATGTGAACTGTAGGAGGTGGGGGAATGAAGGCTTTTAAACTCACTGAGATGAGCCTCCTCGAGTTACATTCTTATCAAAGTAGAGAAACTAAATATTAAAATTTATCCGTTGCTTTTTGCTCCTGCAGAATCCTGTCCGTTTTGAAGCTCCCCGTAATTCATTTGCATACTCTGTTGACCTCCCATATCCCACCCGTGATTTTAAACTATAAGCTCCTGCCACTGTTTAATGCTGACTGCTCACAGCAGATAATACAAGGCACTCTTATTTTTCTACTTGGCTTCTACATCTAGCCTCCTTACACACTCTGTCCTGAGGGATGTGACCACTGACTTTGCCAAATCTGGGAGGACGCCCGAGCCTCTGAGTTGCCACTGCTCAGATGGTCATCCTTGCCCACTGGCCTAAACAGTCGTTCCTCTGAGTACCACTGTTGACCCCCTGAGGTCCAACGCTTGACCTCATTAATACAAAAGGGGAGAAAGCTAAGTGAATGTTTTCACAGTCTCCTTTTTCTCCAGGCCAACTGGAGGTTATCAAGGCCAGAGGCTGCTTTCTAGTTCATAAACCTGTTAGGGTATTCGGAGTCATGATTCTCTTATTCAACTGTCTGTGCTTTTCCTTGGGACAACTAATCCCTCAGCGTGACTGGTGGAAGCCGCAGTATTGATTTCTGTGTCTCTCTAAACCTCAGTTGTGTTCAACGCTTGTTAGACATCTGAAGGAATATCCAGTGGGCTCTGGGGGCAATTTGAGAGCGAGGCTCAATAGGCCTGCTCTTGAGAGAAGTTTCTGTAAGGTTGCCCGGCAAGCCAATCGAATAAAATGAGAGAGAGAGGAGAAGGAGAAGGGGTGGAGGGGCTCAGAGAGAAAGAGACCAGGAGAAAGGAGAGAACAAAAAGAAAGACGAAAGAGAAAGAGGGAAATGGGAGAAATAAGAGGGAGAGGAGAGAAAGGGGAAGAAGAAAGGAAAAGGGAACTTTTCTCCTGCAAATAGGAATCTTGAAAGATTTTCATCTTTCTGCTCCTTTAATGTCAACTCTCCCTTTGTTAATAAAAGGACATTTTTAATTTTCTGGTCAGCGTCATCTGTAATGAGAAGGGGGTGCCCACACGTGTGGTCGGTGCACATGTGGTCCCTGTGGGAGTTCGTGAAGGGTGTGGACTGTGTCCATCCTTGTGGTACAGGTTTTGTTTCATCATTGCTTCTATGCAAATTGCTGGCGTGGCTAAAGAATGCTCCTGCCCTGCAAATTGAAGCTCTGAGAAAGATCGTTGCAAATTGCAGGATTCTCTTCAGAGTCACCACTCATCTTAAAAGAGTGCTTCTTGTAACGACAACAAAAGGCTGGAATAAGATTTCTTTCCAGGGATTATAATCACAAAGCGAAAGACTGGCTCATTGCAATTAAGCCATCAGGGATTTGGCGATGACTTTTCTCGGTCCCTCAGTACCTAGACCTTTAAAATGCCCAGACTTCAAGGCCACTAGGTCGACTAAGCCAGTGGTGCTCAACGCGGGGCGATTTTGTACCTTCTGTCCCTGTCCAGAGGGCTGGAGACATTTTTGATTGTCATGACTAGGCAAGCTACTGGCATTTAGTGTAGAGGCCAGGGATGCTGCTAAACACCGTACAATACACAGGACGGCCCCCGCTACAAAGGGTGATCCAGTCCGCAATGCCTGTACAGCCAAGGTTGAAAAACTCTGGTCTAAGCTATGAAAAAGTATGATTTCCTATTTTTTTCTCACTTTTACACAAGACATATCAATAGTAGATTATAGTCACCTCTAGGGAATTTTAAAAGAAGAGGAAAAGAAGACAAAAATGCTTTTCTGTCCAGGCCACACTCACCCAAGTCCTCCTAAACCAACCTTTCTGAAGATGAGGCCAAGAATCTAAATTTTGAAAAGTTATCCTGATGAGTCTTAGGCACAACCAAACTTGAGACTCCTGGATAAAGATAGGGGGCCTCTTCGTGATGCTGTCAAGTGTTAAGGCATGTGTCCAGATGTTTTTGCAATCAGAAATCGATTTCCTGGGTTCTAGGATTGGAGGAAGGCCCACCTGTCTGGCACTGCCCAGGGCAGTGCAGTTGCATCTTACCAGATGCTCAAGCTTTGGGGTTCATTTCTCCACATAAGAATCGTATTCTGCTCCTGCGTGGTTGTATTAGACTCTTCCCAACCTCTCATACTCCTGACCTGGGAGCCTGGACCATTGGTCTGTAGCTTTTAGAGCTGTTAGAGCCTCTGTAGCCTGGGGCCCGGAGCTGAGTGGAGGCCACACCAGGGTTACCTCTGTTCCCTGGAGCTCTCCAGGTGGAGTCCCGAGGTGCGGAACATCAGATCTCACCTCCATAACGGCCTCCGGAGTCTTTGTTTTCTACGTGGGCGCTTTTTGAGGAGTCCTGTGTTTTATCAAGTGGCCCTTGGAACATATTTGGGAAGGGACGATAGCAAAGGAATCACACCAAACTCTGAAAAAGGCAGAGTGACTCATGGTAGCATGAAACCTAGTCAAAATGAAGCGGGAACTTCAGATGATGACATGAATCATTAAGATTTGGAAAATCTGTTTTCTTCCTGCCACCGAAAAGAGGGAGAGAGATGACGAGACCACCCAGTTGTCGTTGGTGACTGTCGTAATTCTGTTCTCGGCTGGGCCTGGGGAGAGCTAGCTTAGAAGCCCAGAATGCCCCCCATCACCTTTCCTTGTCTTCCATCAGCTTCTGTGAACCTGCGAGGCCCTAGAATGTGCCCGGTGGAATCTGGGGCAACCTGCGTGAACAGGGCCAAGTGGTCGACCTTTGCCGGGCCCGGCCTCAGCTGCCCCTTCTGGGCCGAGGCATTTTATTGGTTTTCTTCTTCATCTGCAGCATGGGCTCCTGCACCTGCTCATTATCATTACCTTGCCCGAGACTCCAGCCTGCCTCTCATCAAGATTTATATCGCCACATTCATTAGGTGATACAATACTGTCAACAGAATCAGCGGTGGCAGCAGTGGCCTCATTATCTCCATGGTTAACCCCTGCTTCCCCAGTGTTGGTCCCTGTCAGGGATTTTAAATTCAAATTAAATTTTAATGCGGCAGCTTTGATGTTCGAGGTAGAACTGCCTAGTCAGGAGGTGGCTGGAGATGGAGATTCTGTTGTTTCGTTACCTCTCCCTGTTAGGAACTCCGAGCCAAATGTCTCTGGAAAACACCTTTTCTCTTCAAGGGATTAAACCGCAACCTTCTGATGCTGCAACTTGTTTCATTTTCTGGTTGGAAAGATAAATTAGGGGACATATATTTCAAACGTGTATAGCTCATACCAGCTTGTCAAAGGACTGGAGTATTTGGGTCCAGATGCTATATATGACCCTAGGGGCCCGCTAAGGGACCCAGCATGTAAAATAATAATAATCATAATTTATATTTAGAGAGGAAATTAGTCCCTTTGGAGATTTTCTGACCTCAAGAAGAAATAGCACCCTTTTCTGGATCTTGATCTTCTTGTAATACTCCGTAAGTTAGTTTGAGATATTAAAAAATACACATGGTTTTCATTTTTGTGCATTTGTGAACCGAAGTAGTTCCAGCCAGGCTCAAGGCTCCGCAGTGTAGAGACCTTGTCTTACTTCAGCCGTCCTTGCAAAGTAACGAAACAAATTTTCTCTGTGTCCCTGGCTCATGGCAGGTGCTCACCGCGTGTTGCTTTCTCCCCCACTTACTACATCTCCCTTGCCCGCCCCACCCTCTCAGAGTAATGATCCTCAGTAGAAACCTGGCGACTGATTTTGCCTAGAGCCTGGCTGGTATCCACTGACCTTGACAGTGAACGGCGTCCCAGCTGGCCATGTCAATCACATTGTAAGGCCCAGAAGTCTAAACTATACCCTGTGAGCTTTCTACCTAATTGCCCTCTATAACAATCAACAGCAACAGTCTGTCCTAAAATCGTCGACTGAAGGAGTAGAACATAACGTAAATAAAGTCTAATATTCTTTAAATTCTCACTATGTGCCAGGCATTTTGCTAAGTCCTATCTCATCTTATTTATTCTGCCAAACAACCCTACCAGGTAAGGTTGTTATCACACAGACACTTTTCTAAGGAAAGAACAGAGGCTCAGAGAGGTTCTGTAACTTGCCCAAAATCACATAATAAAAGAACAGGTTTTGAATCTGGTCCGCCCGGCTCCAAAGCCCACGCGCATTCTCCCTCTACTGCCTCTTGTTTCTCTCTTCAAATGAGAAGCCCACATGGCACCAGAGCCACAGCGGTCCTATTTGGCTCCTGCACGCTAAAGAAAGCGGGTTGCACGTGGAAGGATTTGGCTTACTTACACCTGTAATGGTTTATCTTTCATTTACCTGGCTCTACCTACTTAAGCCACATTATAAGTAAGGGCAAAAACAGGGATTGTGTATCTGTTGGAGGTGTACATATTGGTAGTACAGTAGGCCTACTTTGTCCCTGTAAGAGGACAAGGTTACCAGTCGTCTGGGGAATGACAGTGCCTCTCGACACTCAAGCCGGGTTGCTCTTGCACCTGTACCTACACCACCAAACACGTGGGCTTTGAGACTCGGGTTTGCATCCTGACTCCACTCCTTGATAGCTTAGTGACCTTAGGCAATTGCTTGACCTTTCTTAACCTCAGTTTCCGTATCTAAAAAATGGACAATAATCATTTCTGTTTCACTTGGCTGTTCTAAAGTAAATGAGTTGATGCATACAAAACATTTTGAATTGTGCATGGCCCATGGTAGGTGTTCAGTAGGTGTCTATCATCATTATCATAGCCAGTAGTATTAGTAATAGTATATAGTCCCAGGCAAATCAAGGCAAAGAATCTACCCATAACCAAGGTCCAGTACATAACAGTTTATCTTGGATGACCGAGCCAGGGCATGGATTTTATTTATACATCTTTCTGAATAAGGGACTGAGAATAGAGCAAGCAAGAAGAAAACCATTAACAGAATTGTTGTCTGGTAAATTTGTTAGAACCTTTAATGCACAAGTCAATTCTGAACATGCTCAAAGAGAGTAATTTTCTAATTGTGCTGGTATATATTATCTTCACATTACAACGGTACTGTCTATCCTCGGATATATTTGCCGAGCCTGAAAATGGCTGTTTTGTGTTGATTTCCCACATCGAGGATATGGAAGGCACATCATTCTTCCTTCCTGGACTTTATTTCTGCGATCTTCATAATTTAGTTGTAACATTGCACTTACATATTATCATACAAGGTCTTGTCTTGTAGTGATGTTTTTAAATGAGAGAATTTGGACATTTTTATGCTTTTTCAGTTATGTCTCTTAAAATGAAATTTCATAAGCATTTAGCTAGTGATATGAACCAACTGCCTGAGTTATTTCCCAACAGATTGTACAAAGGTCAGGGTACTGTGGTTTGAAACCCGCATAGACAGAGGGGACTGTAAAATGAAAGGGCTAGAACTGTGAGCCTCTCTGAGGATAATGCATGAACTGTGGCTGCACCATAGGACCCCAATCGGGCTAAGGGTGGCTGGGACGCCATTCCTGTTGCAGGTGCATTAGGACCGGGGGAAGGTACTGAGGGGAGCATGTTTGGAGAAAGCTGCCTCCTGCCCAGGGGGTCCCTAGTGGGCAAAGTTCAGCCAGGGCTTCTGCCTTCCTCTGTCCCCCACCCTTCTTGCCTGTGCATCTCCTCCCTCCCGACAACCCCTTGCTGTCCCAGTCCCTTGGCAGGTGTGAAAGGGCAGCCACCACCTTGTTATCCAGCCCCTGCCCAACCAAGGCCCAGCCTCCTCCCTGGCTCTCAGTGAACCCCCCGCCGACCCCGGCCACTACCCAACAGCCTCTCGTCCATGTCATTAACCGAAAAGCAGATGGACTTGCTGACCTCCTAAATACTGTTGCCCAGTTCTGGAAATGGAAAATGGGCATCCCTAAGAATGCTGCACATTCCCCTGCGAGAATTGCAGACAGCATACAGAAAGGTGGTGGGAATTCAGAAAGTGCGAGAATTGCAGACAGCATACAGAAAGATGGTGGGAATTCAGAAAGTGCGAGAATTGCAGACAGCATACAGAAAGGTGGTGGGAATTCAGAAACGTGCTGAAACCCAGCTGTATAGTCAGAGCTTAATTCTGAAGAGCCACTGAGGAAGGTTTAATAAGTGCACAATTTAATTTTCTAAAGGAAAATTCATACCTTTATTTAGATACTTTCTCCAAACTTCTCCCTCTGGTTGACAGCAAATACCCAGACACAGGCGAGTTGTTTTCTGTCAATTCCTCAATCCTTCTTTAGCCTAGATGCTATGAGTGAGGAAAGTGGACACAGGAAGGGAGGGAAGCAGAGATTTTAAGTCGTCCCCCACCTGACTCAATCCCTAGACAATCCAGAGTTAGCCATTGTGGAAGAGCATGGCTGTGGATCTTAAGGCTAATGTCCAGCCACAGAGGAAACCAGAGCGATCCAAACTCGCGCTCCTCCATGGCTAGCAGAGCTCTTCTGTTTGGGTTCCTTGCTCCCAGGCCTGCTGCAAATCAGCGTACTACTTAGTGACTTCCCCCCTGTATTCTACCGTCTCCAAGATAAGCACAGGACCCAACCTCTACTTTCTAGTTTTAAGAATTCTTGCTGGTATTTGTAGAAGACACAAGGATCGTCAGCATGTCAGCATTGTAGAGGAGGGTCTGCTTATCCAGGGAAGGGCTCTGAGGCTTGTGGTGTGACATCCATCACCTGCGTGATGTTCTCACCTTCCAGGATGTGGTTCTCAAGCTTATAGGCTAGGAAACTGATGCTCCCCACATTCCAGGAATGAGCCTTCCTCCTCTCAGGGACAAACTCCCTTAAACAAATTTGTAAAGTAAAACAAGGGCAATTTACAAATTTACAAAAATAAAACCCATTGTAATAAGTATCCCAACATGACCAGCTCTTTCTGTCACTAAAAATAAGAGTACGTGGGAACCCAAATCATAATCAAAATGGAAGTGTATTAATTTGCAGTGAGAAATAACTGTCCCAGAGACCAGAATGTGCAGAGTTGTCATGCTGAGCTTTGTTCTTATAGGCATATCTGCTCAGAAAGCCAAGGAATAATCCAAAGGCTTTCTAGTGAGCATTGAATCTGATCAAAGTAAGACAGATTAAACAAATGTATAAGGACGGTCTTGCCAATGACAATGAGCCCAAATACTTGAAGGCTGTTGGCCAACACTCACTGAATCTATATCCACACTGGCTTTGCCAATACGACTCCCAAGCTGCTGCAGCTCCAGTGAATGGTTTTTACTAGGCATTGCCAGTGTTGTCTCCATGAATCACCTTGCTCTATGCTGCTGTGGCCGACCAGCCCGGCTTCAGATGAACATTCTCTTCCATCACCTATGTTGGAACATCCAATAGGCATGGTCATGCTGGCCTGTGTGTCAGTCTGTCTCTTTAAGATGACTTCTCACAAAGAGTTAACCTTTAAAATCCACATTCCTTTAACTCATTTCCCTCATTCCCAAATCCTAGGGGAGCTTCTCACTATTGCCTTCATGTACCAATAGCAGAAAATAGGGTAGAATAGAATATAATTAATTAAACTCTAGGGACATTACAGACAGCAAAGTCTTAAAGGTACTATTTATAGTTATTCCTGGATTTCATTTAAATTTATAATCCCCTTTCTGGAAACTTTAGTGGTCTCCTCCTAGAAAAGATCCGTCTTTGCCCTATTGGTGTTGGATGCTTAATTAAGGGTGCTGTGGCTGGTTCCAGATCTAGTGGGATTTAGAGTCTCTTTCAAACCTGTTTCCCAAACTTCTTGCCAAATGTGACTTCTGGTATTGCCCAAGAATTCTCCCTCCAAGATTCTAACCTTGGATGATGGTTTATCACACCTACCTATGATTCCTGTCTCTGCCCCAAACGTGTATTCTTCCTCTCTGTAGGTTTGCCTATGACACATACACCAGCTGGTTTCTAGGGCTGATACTACCCTTAGGCAAAGATAGGAGTCTCTCCCCTTTTGTTCCAAGGTAGTTAGAATGACCTCTCTCTCTGGAGGCCACATGCTTCAGTGGCACACCATCCCTGCATCCCAGCTGTGTTGTGCCAGCTTCTTCTAAAATTCTCAGCAGATTATTATGTCTGCCTTGTTAAAAATTCAGGTCCCCTGTTGAGCATACCAAAATGTCCCTGCTTCCAGCCTGAGGAATGCCTTCTGTTTTCAATCCATGCACGGACAAAGATGACTGATATGTCTTGGGATCAAACCTATCTGAGCTCAGGTGGCCAGCCCCACCCACAGCCTCAGGCTCTCCCTGGTGACCCATCAGGCTGGTGACCCAGCCTCTTCTTATTTGTATGCCACACAGACACACACAGACACACACAGATGTTCTAGAAGGCATCAAGAACCAGGCAATTCCTCTTAGATGCTTCAGAAAGACTTGGAAGAAGCTAATGGTCATAAAAGGTGATCCCTTCTTAAATTATTGCCCTGGTCCCTCCAGAATTTAAATATTTTGACTTTTTATTTTAGCCTATTAAAGTGAAGCCTGGCATATATGTAACTCACAAATGCCAAAGCATCTAGATTTGGGCTGGAAATTAAAGCTTCGGAAGCTGCAATACCCCGTCACCCTGGAGGAGGGAAAGGGTGGAGCCTCTGTGGAGGCTCTGAATCCCATCACTGCAGATCCAAGGCATCGTAGCATCTCCCTCAAAAAATGTCTGTACCCAAAGGCCACACCCTGGGCTGTACTCAGTAATGCACACTAATCACAGCTAAGGTTAGTACCCTGCCCTGATTCCACTTGTCTCCGCTGTTGATAATAAAATTCTTTCTCCTTCTAGATTTACAAATGGCAGTGGGCAATGTTTACATTTGTTTTATTTTCTATCTGTAAGATAAAAAACACGTTTGAACTTAACCATGGGTCTTAAGCAGCATCTCAGGACCTCTCTTACATCGGTGCTTAGTAACTGCAGTTCTGAGCATGCCCTCTGCTCCTCCGAGGGGAGGTTCATAGGACACTATCAAGACCTCGTCTGCAAATGCAGATAATACATCAAACAAAGCTAAAAGCGAGGAGCTTGACGAATGACTCACACCCAGAAGTTCTTCCCGGAGTACGTGGGACGCTGAGAGTCAGCTCCAACCCAGTTGACCTTGATAGGGTCATAGAGAGCCCTCGTGTGCAAGGATGAGAACCCTCTCACAAAAGCACGTCAGGCTTTCTTGAAATAGCCATCGTGGCTCTTGATGGATTCTGGCTCCAGAACGCACATGGTTAAAGGCACCTGCCTGTTCCTTCAAGGTCAACACACCTGCTGAGCAGGTGCTCCGCCCTCTTAGGGCGGCTGTCCTGTCCCTTTGAGAGAAAGGGTGAGGGAAGAGCAGATGCCACCCACAGTGCAGGCTTTCGAATCAGGGGCGAGCAGATGCTCTCCCAAACAACTCCGTGTTGAGATGTCACTAATGTAAAAATTAGTGTTTTTCTCTTTCTGCCAGAATGCAGGATTTACATGATCCCTCACACATATCCCTGGAGGACTGAGGTATAATCTCATAAGCAGCAAGGAGCCAATAAACCTTCATTCAGGAGAAAATTCAACTCCCAGAAAACTCAGAAAGCTTGCTTTCGCTGGCAGCTGCCCAAACCCCTCTGCCCTGTGTCAGGAAGCTCGCCCCGTTCTGAGGTGCGAGTCTCTCTTATTCCAGCCTGCAGTCCCTTAGCTGCCCTTTCATGGTGGTCCTGAGCCACACTTACGCTGGGCAGCTTGTGAGATCAGTGGGGAGCGGAAGGGAGAGGGCCCAGTGCAGGTAGACATACACAGAGCAGGCGTGGGGCCTGAACACAGGGAGTGCAAGGCTTGGGCACCATCAGGAGGATGGGACAGCCCTGCAGGGCCCTGGAGAGCAGCTGGACTTCGGTTCAATAAACCGCACGTTTGTGCTGTGGGGTTTGGTTGGGTTTGGTGTGTGGTGGCAGCAGAGAACATCCTGATCTCCTGGAGCATCTTTCTCATGGTTTTACATCTTCCAGACTCAGTCGGCTGGGGAAGTCATTCACCGCAGGTCAGAGACTCCCGTGTGGCCATTCCCAAATGCCATGTTTCCTCTTCTTGCTTTTCACATTTGGGGTTCCCATTTGCTCATACATGGGGTTTCTTTGACTAGGATTTTCTTCCACTAACTAAGGCTTCTTAACTCTCCTCCCAAGCACACAGCTAAGCCACAAGACCATGAACTTGGGAAAACAGAGGCCAAGAGGTCGGTGGCTCTGTGAAGCCCTTCTGTTGCTCCTTCCTCCTCTACCCACCCTGAAAGCTGCAGAGCACAGGAAGGGGGCGCCCTGGAGCGACGGGGCAGGTCCCCCATGAAAGCTGAAGCACCATTATTGCGACGTGTAACATGATGGAAAAGACCCAGCCTCACCTTTAGTCCTGCTTCCTGAGCCCAGGCCCAGCTGGGGCTCCTTTCTGCCCTTTCTCCCTGTCATCTTCTGTTCCTTCTGGAAACCTTCCTTAACAGTTGGGTTTTACTTAGCGCTGCAGAAGGCTTTCCTCCAGGCACCAGCTCTCAGCTTCCATTCCAGGTTGTGGACATTTCTAGCCGATGGGGAGCCCAGGACATCCTCACCCCATTGTGTTCCTCGGGTTCCTGCCCACCATGAGGCCTTTGCACGGGCCCCCGCCCTCGGCCTGGAATGTGTTGTCAGCTGCTTCATGCTGACTCGTTTGTCATATCTCAGCTTCGCCACATTTCTTTAGAGAAAGAAGCCTTTCCTGGCCACTCAGATGAGCTTCCGTCTCCCCGTCATGTGCTAAACACTGCAACTTTACATTCATGTCATCGTTTACTTAGAGGCTGTCTCCTTCACTAAACTGTCCTCTCCATGAGGATGGGCACAGGGTCTCTTTGTGCTCATCCTTGAGTCCCCTGGGCCTAGCACAGTGCCTGGCATACAGTAAGCACTAAATAAATACCCATGGAACCCTGGTGATTTACAGAAATGACCTTATATTCTTCATTCATACATGAATATATCTGTGCATATGAGGGTGTGTGATTTATACTCTAATTAATACCTGTAGCGTCTCCTTTGTAATCTTCATACTATAACCGATGCTCAGAAACAACTTTCTGAGCATCCTGCAGCCGTCCTGCACCAAAGAAGGGGCCACCCCAAGGCATCCTCAGTAACTTTGCGCAGGAGGCCCGGTGTGCACGTCCCGCCTGGCAAGGCCGTCTGCAGTGCCCCTCTCTGTCACATAAACGCTTATTCCTGGTTTATGTCCATAACTTGATTCGCCTGTTTCGTCCTTTCCTTCCCCCCGCCTCCCCCGGCCTTCCCCAGAATGGAGAGTGAGAGCCTCGTTGCCTCTTTTGCCCCCATCGGCCCCTAGGGCTGACACTGGCCACCCTGGCTTGGCGGGGCAACTCTAGAGCACGTGGGAAAGGACAGAGGCGGCTCCTCCAGTGCGGGTGGCTGGAGGCCTGGGGAGGGCGCTTTCTTCCCACAGCTGGGACCTTGGCTGCGGAATAGAAAGCAGGCGTCTGAGCTGTGAGAATCCTGTCATGTGCCACCTCCCCTCCTTATCCGAGATGAGCGTCTCGGGCACATCACGGGGAGTGTGAGGCTGGGTGGCTCTTTCCTCCACCTTGAAAACAAACAGCTGCGTTCCCTGAAGATGTTGTTTTGTTGTGTTTGTTTGTTTTCTTTGTCTTTTTAATTCTGTTTTATTTCTCTTGGTTAGTCACACAAAAAAATCTTAGTTTATGCTGGAATATCTTTTTTTGCTTGTTTTTTTTGGGGGAGGTGTTTTTTTAATATTTTTATTTTGTTGGAGTATAGTTGATTTGCAATGTTGTGTTAGTTTCAGGTGTACAGCAAAGTGATTCAGTTATACATCTATATATATCCATTCTTTTTCAGATTCTTTTCTCATCTAGGTTATCACAGAATATTGGGTAGAGTTCCCAGTGCTGTACAGTAGGTCCTTGTTTGTTATCTATCTTACATATAGTAGTTTGCGTGTGTTCATCCCAAGCTCCTGATTTATCCCTCCCCCCACGTTTCCCCTGAAGATGTTGTTTTGAGTCACCCACTTACATTCCCACCAAAAGTGTGGCACCATGGCTGATGAGGGGGCCTCCTGCCCTTCTCTGTGTACAGCTGGAGTAGGTGCGCAAACGTAGTAGGGTTAGAGGACCTTTAAATCACCACCCGAAACCCCACGCTCTGTTTGTTCCCTTTGGAGGGGCGCTTGGCCAGAGGCAACACCTTCCTCCTCCTGGGCCGCATGGCCCTTTAAATGCCCCACTGCAAACAGGCACGGCCAGCGCTCAGGCAAAGGAGCCCCTGCGAAGCCCCACCTTCAGCTCATCCCTGTCCACCTTCCTTTTTGGAGGAGCACGGTTGATTCAGTACTTTGGGGACTTGGTGACATTAGTGGATCTGTTTTATGTAACACAAAGTCGTTATTAGCGGCATCCCAGATCATAAAAAAGGTATAACGAGACAAGGAGGGTTTTTTTTCCCCCTTAAAGATAATAGCAGTCGACCTGGAGGAGAGAGGGGTCATGGAGCCACGCTCCAATTGGTGGCTGACACCCCGCATTGACATTTCTGCAGTTTCATCAGAAAATCTAAATAATCCATGTGAAAACGGACGATTATTTACCGAAGATACACAAACCGCATGTGCCAGTAATGCACTGAGGACATAATCTCGGTTCCGGGAGCCTCCTTTCGTGCGCGGCTGCGGCGCCGGCAGCTGCTCAGATGCAAGCCTCAGATGAAGCGGACCCAGATGTCCGCGGGGAAACTGAGTCAGCGGGTGACCGAATACGGGGGCTTGATAACACGAAGGCTGAAGGAATCCGTCTCTGCTGTGGACAGCAGGCGGAGTAGCTAACTAGGCACATCTGGCCAGCAGCTTTAAATAGGACCGAGTGACAGAGCCTCCAGGACCCAGAGCCTTTGTGTTTTTTCAGGCCGGTTCTCATTTTCTGTAGGTGAAGAAAGGCATCTTCAGCTCTCAATGAAGGAGCAGATCTCTGGGATTCCGTCCCTCTGTTTTGTCATTAAAGAGCTGGCTGTGTGCATCAGCGAGGGGGTCTCGGCACCTGGGCTCATTTTTCCTTTCTCTGCTAATAGGCCAGGATGGAGAAACAGAATCACATGGAGGGATGCTGAGTTTGGCTTCTGCCTGGGGCTGGGAGCCCTGATTTCCCCTGCTGGATTCGCATTTGGGAAATGATTCTGGATGCTCTCAGGCCCCTTTTCTGTCTCCCCCGGCCCCAGCCCCGTGGTTGCCCTTCTCCCTCGCCTCCCTCCATGGAGTGGCAGGCAGGAGATGCGGGCAGCCAGGCTGATAAAGAGCCAGACCCCCGTCCTCCTCTGTGGCTCCCCGCTGAGACTGAATGGCCAAGAGCAAATGTGCAGGGTCAGAGCATTAATGGGGGCACAGGCAGTCCATCTCTGCCTGGCCCAGATGCTCAGTGGAATATTCTCAGGCCTGTGCAAGAGAAGGCAGAACCCGGGAGGAGCAGCAAGACTCCTCAGAGCGAGGCTCACCATAAATACGGGTGTTTGTTTTTCCGGGGTTTGGATAAGCCTGGTGCTGGTGCGTGGACACACACACACAGAGACACACACAATTTCACACACGCACACACCCCTACACCCACACACTCACACACACATACAGATACACAGACATACACTTTCACACACACACCCCTTCACACACACACCTATAGCAACACACACTCGTACACACACACACACCTACACCCACATACTCATGTACTGACACACATTCACACCCTCACGCACACATATGCTCACACGCTCACACACACACAGGCTTATCAAGGTGATCCAGGTTTGGACCCCTCCACCCATATACCAGCCACAGACTTTTTCAGATTCAGCTTTTGTCCTTCATGTCACAGCTTGGTACATCTGAGGAATGTCCTCCACAGGGGTTCCCAGAGTCACTTCCCTGATTTGCAGTGGCCCAGTCTATAGAGCTCTGAATCGATGCTTTTCATGACGTTACTTCGCCTGATGACTTTCGTGCAGCTTTGAAAATCAGGTTTATTCTTAACAGAGCACTCCTCTGGGGCTGTTGTTCCACTGCTGTTTATATTATTTATTTGTACGGGTGTGACATACAGGAGGAGGAGGAGGAGAAAGCATGGTGTGTGAGTACATGAGAGACAGACAGACAGACAGACTGACCACGGGAGCTACGAAGGGGAGAACTGGTTGGCTCAGCTGAAGCATTTGTATGGCAGTCCCTTCCAGAAAGACGTGTGCGTGACAGAGTGTCTGAGATCCAGCCAGGCAGAGGCAGCTCTTCCAGCACATACTATGAATTCCAAAATGTATAATAAATACACATTTTACAAAAGCAATATGTGTTTTAAAATATAATATATGCTAACAATCTTATAAATCACTGGGCTTGACACTAGTCAGCCGAAGAGGCTTCTGGGGAAATGGTGTTATGCGTGTGCGTGTGTTTTTAATAATGTAAAAATATGTGTAATATGTTTGAAAAACAACAGCCAAAAACCCCTTCTACCTGCCAACTTTACAATACTTATTTCCCAGGAGCCTGCTGTATCCTAGACTCTCAGGAAAATAGCAGGGGGCTTAAATAAAAAGTATAAATATGAATAAGATGGGAAAGCTCCACCCATCTCAATATACATTTCCCTGATGGACTTGACCAGCTCAGGCTTCATATGTCAAAAAAATAAGCATTTTATGGTCTTCATGCAAAGGTTTCTGTAATGTTATTACATGAGGCAGTCACAGACGGCACGAGAGGGGAGAGTTTTGTCAGATCCCCTGTTCTGACATACCCCATGGAGCCTTACGCTGCCATGGTGTGTTAAGGGCTAAATGTCAACCCAGACCATGCATTTTGTGCCCTTTGTCAGCTGGAGACACCCTTTGGATTTTTTTCAGGGCCAGTTTTAGTACTGAACAGTTTAATGGAGCTCTCCTAGTGTTAGGTAGAAATGGGCACACTGGGATCCCTGGCTCTCACAGTTTGTCCCCACTGGATCCCTTAAGCTCCTCCGGTAGCTCCGTGGGTCTCATCTCCTTGGAGATGCTGCTCACAGGGCATCAATATCCTAATCCTAATCCAGGGGTGATGGGTAAACAGTGAACCTCACATGCTTTTCCACTCTACCTCCCTTCTCCTCCCACCCAACCAACCCAACTAGCAAAAGCGACAAGAATTTGTCAAGTGTTGCAGCCAAATTTCCAACACAGAAATGAGACAAGCGCCCAGATAAGTTAAAGTATATTTATAAAGAAGAATTCTACTGCAAAGTGCATACTGGAAAAAAAGAGTAGATGCATATATTTAAATGAAAGGCTATTCATTCTAGTGTTGTTGATAATCCTGGAAAATAAAGAAGCAAAATAAATTTCCAACAATGAGAGATTCTTTAAATAAATGATGCTACATCTGTGTGGTGGAATACTATGCAACCATTACAGAAAAAACATTTAGGAATCTTGGAAAAGTTTCATGATATATTAGCTAATGCAAAAAAGCAGGTTACAAAGCACAAATTTAAGAGGATTTTGTATTCTATTACATATGATACTGCCATCATGTGTTATTTATTGAAGGCTGCAGAGTACTAAGTATTCAACATGAGCCCAAATGTATAATTATATAAGATTATATATGTATATTTAATGTTTTCATTAAATAATCATATATAATTATACATTTAATATATATTAATATTCAATATATATTCAATTTACAGAAAATATTTAGAAAAATACACCTCAAAGGGCTTTGGGGAGTTTGGGGCGGTTAACTTTTATATAATTTTAAAGGTTACTTTCCATTTACAGTTATTACAAAATATTGGCTATATTCCCCATGTCATACAATACATCCCTGAGCCTATCTTATACCCAGTAGTTTGGTTTGTACCTCTTACTCCCCCTGACCCCTATATGGCCCCTCCACTCCTCCCAACTGGTAACCACTAGTTTGTCTTCTATATCTGAGTCTGCTTCTTTTATGTTATATTCACTAGTTTGTTGTATTTTTTTGATTCCACATATAAGCAATATCATACAGTATTTATCTTTCTCTGTCTGACTTATCTCACTTAGCATAATGCCCTCCAAGTCCATCCATGTTGCTGCAAATGGCAAAGTTTTGTTTTTTATGGCTGAGTAGTGCTCCATTGTATGTATGTGTGTGTGTGTGTGTGTGTGTGTGTGTATATATATATATGCCACATCTTCTTTATCCATTCATCTGCTGATGGACATTTTAGGTTGTTTCCATGTCTTGGCAATTGTAAATAACACTGCTGTGGACATTGGGGTGCATGTATCTTTTCAAAGCAGTGGTTTTGTTTTTTTCAGACATATACCAAGGAGTGGGATTGCTGGATCATATGGTAGTTCTATTTTTAGTTTTTTGAGAAACCTCCATACTGTTTTCCATAGCAGCTGCACCAATTTACACTCCCACCAACAGTGTACAGGGGTTCCCTTTCTCCACATCCTCACCAAGATTTGTTATTTGTAAACTTTTTCATGATGGCCATTCTGACAGGTGTGAGGTGATATCTTATTGTGGTTTGGATTTGAATTTACCTGATGGTTGGTGAGGCTGAGCATCTTCTCATGTGCCTGTTGGCCATTTGCATTTCCTCTTTGGAAAAATGTCTATTCAGTTCTTCTGCCCATTTTTAAATCCGGTTGTTTTTTGATGTTGAGTTGTATGAGCTATTTATATATGTTAGACATTAATCCCCTATTAGTCATATAATTTGTAAATATTTCCTCCTATTCAGTATGTTATCTTTTCATCTGTATGTCTTCTTTGGAGAAATGTCTATTTAGATCTTCTGCCCATTTTTCTGGGGGGGTGGTTGCTTTTTGATATTGAACTGTATAAGCTGTTTGTATATTTTGGAAATTTATCCCTTGTCAGTTGCACCATTTGCAGATATTTTCTCCCATTCCATAGGTTGTCTTTTCATTTTATTTATGGTTTTCTTTGCTGTGTAAAAGCTTTTAAGCTTAATTAGGTCCCGTTTGTTTGTTTTTGTTTTTATTTCCATTACTCTAGGAGAGGAATCCAAAAAAATATTGCTGTGATTTATGTCAGAGGGTGTTCTGCCTATGTTTTCCTCTAGGAGTTTTATAGTATCTGGTCTTACATTTAGATCTTTAATCCATTTTGAGTTTATTGTTGTGTATGATGCTAGAGACTGTTCTAATTTCATTCTTTTACATGTAGCTGTCCAGTTTTCCCAGCACCATTTATTGAGGAGGCTGTCTTTTCTCCATTGTATATTCTTGCCTCCTCTGTCATCGATTAGTTGACCATAATTGCATGGGTTTATTTCTGGGCTTTCTATCCTGTTCCATTGACTATGTGTCTGTTTTCATGCCAGTAATGTGCTGTTTTGATGACTGTAACTTTATGGTATAGTCTGAAGTCAGGGAGTGTGATTTGGAGGGGGAATTTGATACCATTTTTCTTTTCTTCTCTTTGCCTATCTGCATTTGTTTCTGCAATGAATAAAAACTGCTTCTTAGTAAAAATAAAATATGTATTTAAAAAGTATTTTAGTGACCTAGGAAAATAAGCCAACAGTTAAATGCTTAAAGTCTACTCCATAAAATAGAAATAAGGCAGCAGAAGAAATACTAAGTCAGCAGATGTCATTACAGTCTGCACCTCTGACCTCTTGTTCCTTTAGGGAACTTTCACTGGTGTATGCCCATGTTCTTTTATTCTCTGGGCACCCCATTCATTGGTAGTCACCCCAGGACCAGGCCTAGAGAGCTACAGGGAGGAGCCAGTCTCAGGTTCCAAACTTTAACTCTTTTCACATTGGCAACTAAAAATGGGCTGTGCCTGAAAGTGACCCAAGTGACCCTTTTCCCTTGGTCTTGAAATATTTGTAAGTGAAGGGGATGGGGCTCAGTGCAAATAGAATCACTCATAGCTCTTTTCAGCCCCTTTGCTGGGTGGTCATCAGCCTTTTGTCTCTTCACTCATCCCATGCCAGGACCTTATACCTCATTGTCATAAAATAGGTAGAATGTCCTCAGGAAAACAATACCAAAGAAAGGATGAGAATAACGTTGGTAAAGAATTTCCCTGAACTCATGGATATGACATGAGGACAGGGAACTTGGTTTCTCCAATGGTTATCTCCCTAGCATCAAGTATAGTGCCTGACACACAGTAGATACTCAATAAATCAATATTGAATGAATGAAACTGAGCATTAAAAAGACAAATGAAGGACTTCATCTGGAGGAAAACATATGCCAAGGAAAGGAAGAAAATTCTTTGTAATTGTATCATGTTTATAAAGAATGTAATACAAACATAGTTGTTTTAAAGGAGATCAAAGATCATAAAACAAGGAGGAAAGGGAGACTGAAAAGTTAAAGAGATTGAGGACAAAAACCCTATTATAGAACTCATAGGTAAATTAAAATAGCCAAGACTAAAATATGACTAGCTAAAATAAAATTCTGATTTAAAGAAAATGCTTAAATTAATCATGGAGAGTGCAGAGAAAATGTAGTTAATATGAGGGCAGTCCAAAAGTGATCCAACATAACGATAATTAATGTTCATGAAGTAGAGAACCCACAAATGAAAATTATTTCAAAGACAGAGTAGTCAAAAGAATTCCCTAAAATGAGGAAATAACAGCACTGAGAATAAAAAGTGAATTAATTACAGACTGGTAGAGAACTACAAACCCTGAGCTGTATCCTGGTTATCTTTGAAAACAAAGATAAATGGACTTTTTTCTAAAACCTAAAATGCAAGTCACCAGCAAGTGTATGGGATGGGAATCCAACAGCCTTTGACTTGGCCAAAGCAATGCTCATTGACAGAGACGTGAAATGATGTCTACTCATTATGGGGAAAAGAAATTGTGACTCCAGAACGGGAAAAAAGTACAAAGGATAAGTTTACCTAGTTTGTAAGTGTATATCTAGAAAAATAGAAGAGACACAATCTATGGACTTCAAAATTTTTCTTTAGAATTGCAGTTAGGCTTTTTCATGCTTCATTTTGGCATATCTGCTGAATTTCTTTGAGGCATCATTGTGTTGGGAGTCCCATGGGTTCTCATTTGGTTGTCTCCAAGTCTGGCCCCAAATCAGACCACTTAATCAGGTAGGGTGCCCCTCCAACGCCCCAGTGCCTTACTACTTATATTGTCTGATGAGTGTGTTCCACAAGCCTTCCTAGCATGCATAGTTGTTAAGAGCACATTACAGGAGCATCTTAGATACTTTTAAATTAGTTGTAGTATCTTATTTGTGCATCTGGTGATTGCTTCTTTGGATCAGCTGCAGGACTCTGTTCTAAGAGGAGTGGGGTTAATATTTCATGCAACCTCCTTTAAGCTGTAGCTATATGTCCTCATGCCTTGAGCATGAGAAATAGCTTCCAGGGCCTGCCAAGTTTCTAACTACAAGGAATAATGCCATTGTTGAGAAGATCCAAAAACCACATGAATGAAAAGGTCTGGCTGCCTTTATTATGTTGTATAAGACTATGAGAAATGTAGCAACAAGGAATCATTCATTACTGATACCTTAGAGTTCAACAGTAATTTCCACTGGGCTCCTCATCATCTTTGTCTTAAAATATTTTCTCAGTGTAAAAGACACATGCTTTATTGAATATGAACTCTTCCTTTTCTTCCTTGTAACTATAACATAGTATATCACTTTCAGATCACTAATATGTGATAAACTATAAATACATTGTATAGTGCTGACTCCAAGTAGGATAAAGTATACCCACTGGGCTTATTTATGGCAGATATATGCATCTTTTTGATGTCTGGTAACAAGAACATGATTACTATCTGGGACTTAGTTCTCTGAAAACTCCTTGAAGGTTTTTCAATACCTTTGACTGGTTCATTGGGGTTACAACTTCTGTCCTACTTTAACATTTGTGCAACGTGAATTAACTATAAAGTGAGCAAAACAAAAAAAATCTGTAAGGTAAGATGACTAGTGTCTTAAATGTGTAAAGATTATAAATGGGATGTATAGACAGGGATGTTAAAACTGCAAAAGAAAATTATATTATAATCAACTAAGAGGTGTGGGATTGTCTCCCCCTCCCCACTTAGTGGTAGGAAAAAATAGAAGAGAGGTAAAAAATCTTGGAAGTGTCCTCTGAACAAGCAATCACAGCTTTCTTCCTCCATCAGTATGAAGATTTACCCTCCCCCAAAAAAAGAATGCTGAGATCGACTTACTCTTTTGACTGTCTGAGACCGTGATTACAACACGGTAATGACAAAGTTGCTTAGCACGAGATTTCCACCACCACCAACAACCAACACCTTATTCTAACTGAGCAGGATATCAAGACATATATTTTTATCATGATTCAGTTTGAGAAATGTATTCATTGTATTTAAATAATCATTTATCAAATTAATAGAAAAGAAAACAGCACCCGAGAATGTTTTCTTCTGGACACAAAAATTGAAAGACACGTCTCTCTTTTCAAAGTAAGCATGGAAGACGAATTTAAAGTAGAGTGAAGCAGAAAAGGCTCAGTGATTGCTTTCCCAGCTTTTATGAAGCACGTTGGTGGCCTCCAGACAGAAGTGCTTTCATTGGGTGACAGCTACAAAGTGAATAAAGCCGTGGAAATTTAATTCATCCTACATTTTTGAGAGTTATTCTCCTTTATAAATGGTGGACCCTAAGGAAAACATAATCATACTTTTGGATTTTAATAAAGGTTCCATGTGCCCAATAAGAAAGACACATAGGGGCTTCCCTGGCTATGCAGTGGTTAAGAATCCGCCGGCCAATGCAGAGGACACAGGTTCGAGCCCTGGTCCGGGAAGATCCCACATGCCGCAGAGCAACTAAGCCCGTGCACCACAACTACTGAGCCCGCAAGCCACAACTACTGAGCCCATGTGCCACAGCTACTGAAGCCCATGTGCCTAGAGCCCGTGCTCCACAACAAGAGATGCCACCACAATGAGAAGCCCGCGCACCGCAACAAAGAGTAGCCCCTACTCACCACAACTAGAGAAAGCCCGTGTGTAGCAACGAAGACACAATGCAGCCAAAAGTAAAATAAATAAAAAGAAAGAAAGAAAGAAAGACAAATAGGATGCCACCGAGACTTGAAAGCCACAGAGAGTGGCCTTGCTCTGGGACTCTGGAGCCACAGTGCTGCCCTTGGGAATGATTTGTCATCTTAGGCAAGGTTGGTATTAAGGCAATCTGGGGTGACTTTCAGTTTATTATGAAAATTAAATATTTTCATTAGACAGAAAACAAGGACATCAACATGCAGTTTGTCGGCCCTGAGATTTAGCATGATTAAAATGCTGAGATTGTACCAACAGTGTTTCTTAAGTCAACAAATATTTGTCAAGCCCTTAGCAAGTCCTTTTGAGAAATGCCAAAAAGTATGAGGCATGATCACTCAAGGATCATACCAGTATGTTTAATGAAAACAATTCAGGATGCCCAAAAATACATTGTGTAATTTCACCAATTTCTCAGTTTCTGTAGAATACTTCCTTTAAGCTTGGTATTTTGTACATATCTGACCTGTTCTAATCATCAGACATTCCTCCTAAACCTTGGAAGATGGAAAGGAGAATGATAGAGAATAGTCCTAAAGACTGACTTCTCAGTTTCTGAAAATAACCTTGATTTTGCCCATATGATGGAATGTCTGTGCCATCCCCAAAAACCTGCTTTCCTCTCATGTAAACAATAGGTTCCCACACTCTGGGAAAATTTGACATTTGTCTTTAGTAGTTCCCCTGTGAGAAACTAAAAGTACCATCTACTTTTTAAAAAATAAGGAAATAACCACAACAGAAGTGTGGCAAGATGATTTCACATTTAAGAACCAAAGGAATAAAGGAGGGGTATAATTCCCTTACAGTTTATTGATTTCAATATTATGCAAACCTGCACCATGTAAGTAATAATACTGTAAGAAATACAGCCATTGAAAAACAATTACCATGCCAATGCCTGGTTTCCTAAATCAAACAGCACAACCAACTAGATTAGAGAATACATATTACACAGTCTGCTGTGTTAGGGGGAAAAGAGCATAAAAATGGGGCATGGATGCTTTATCATCTAATAAATCTCCAATACTATCCTTCCCCTGTCCCCACCCATCACTCTTTATTGCAACTGACTTTAGGGTTAGGTATAGAACAAGTGACATTATCTGTAGATCATATCCTCCAAAGGTCTCACTACATTACTAAGCAAAAACGTATAGTGAAAGCCTGGATTATGCATGGGATGTTTAACAAGTTGTACTTTCTAGATGTAGAAATAAACCTCCACAGGATTTCCCAGTAAGAGATGACATGTGAACTTGTCCCTGAGTACCCATCAATCATAACCACCTGAGACTTCATCGAATAATAGTTATGCTTGTAAATTCTGAGACTCTCCCTTTAAAAACCTAAGAGGAGGGAGAGATACATATATACATACATACATACATACATACATACACACACACGTGGGAGGATTTCCTATCAAGATGGCATGGTAAATTCATACATTGACTCACTTCCGTTGCTCCAACATATAAAATATAGAAAGAGAAAAATTAATATATAGCTGGACTTAAAAGCACAGTAGATCTCCCCATGGACCAAAACTGGAACAGAAATAAAAAGTGATGAGCAGGGCTAAAGCCATGGATCCACCAGACTCTCCAACTGGAAATAGACAGTGGCAATCTGTGGGGTAATAGAGGCTAAATGTTCTTCTTGAAAGATGGGGAATTAGCAGCCTCTGTGCTTGAATCCAGAGTCTATGGTAGGCTTCAAAAAGAAGACAATTTAAAAGTAAAAGTGCTAACTGCCACTGCCTGGAGATAAAGCTTTATAGGGAACTGTAGACATGGGGAAGTAAAAGGATAAAGACATAGCTTCTGGAGAAATGGAGCCAAGCTATCTGCAATTTCAGTGACTGGACCTATGCTATTCCCAATATTGCAGTGAGGCAAAAGTCCCAAAGTGCTATTAAAATAATGCCTTGGTCCTGGGCTGATGATCCAAGGACTGGGCAGAAAGACATATATAAAACTAAACAAGGGGGCTTCCCTGGTGGTGCAGTGGTTAAGAATCTGCCTGCCAGTGCAGGGGACACAGGTTCGAGCCCTGGTCCGGGAAGATCCCACATGCCATGGAGCAACTAAGCCCGTGAGCCCCAACTACTGAGCTTGTGCTCTAGAGCCCATGAGCCACAACTCCTGAAACCCGCATGCCTAGAGCCCATGTTCCACAACAAGAGAAGACACTGTAATGAGAAGCCAACACACCACAATGAAGAGTAGCCCCCACTCGCCACAACTAACAACAAAGAGAAGCCCCTGCTCGCAACAACTGGAGAAAGCCTGTGTGCAGCAATGAAGACCCAATGCAGCCAAAAATAAATAAATTAAATAAATAAGTTAAAAAAAAAACTAAACAAGGAATGACTGAGCTTAAAGAGAAAGAAACAACCACCACCACCAAAAAAAATAAATAAAATAAAACCTCTTCCTACAGACCAAAATTCCAAACAACGTGAAGAAATCCAATGTTAGTAAAGATAGCAAACAAAATGCACAATTAGAGCATGAATTTTCTATAGATTAATATTCTGACATAGTCTGACAAAGAATTTAAATTAGTGTGTTTAAGATATTCAAAGATTAACAAGAATTATATCCATTGAAGATGAACATGGAAGACTATTTTTTTAAAACAAATGAGAAACTATGACCTAGAAATAGGTAGAAAGAAAACAAAAATTGTTGAATATGAAAAAGAACCAATTAGAAATCCTGGCAGTCAAAAATTTTAAGTTGTTATGAAAATGATCTCTACACTTGATACACACAAATGCACACAATTAATAATTCCTAAGATAGCTTGTCTATCTTAGGCACCCACATATGTCTAACTATGAATTTCAGAAAAAGAGAATAGAATTATGCTGGATATTCCAAAATTTAAAATGTAATTTCTTATGTTAATGCATTGTAGATTTAAAGGAAGCTAAATAAAAATAATTCCACACATTGTAATAAAACAATTAAGAATAATTGTAATGTAATAAAACATTGTAAGAAAAAAATTTAAAGCTGTTAGAGAGAAAGGCAAATTATTTTCAAAAGAAATGAGCATTAGATTGAGCACAGACTTCTCAGCAATAGCAAGAGATACCAGAGACAATCAGAATGCTTAAAAAAATTGCCAACATATGCTTTAATACTCAGCTAAACTATTTTTTGAGACTAATTGCAAAATAAAGTTCTTTTTAGTTGTATATAGATTAGGAGTTAAACACTCTCAGAACTTCACTAATAGAACTATTAATAGAACCTAGAAGGGAGTCAAAAAACATCAGTAAGAAAAAAAGAAGAAGTGAAACATGCCAATAAATGTAATTGTTTACATTTATTAAAAATTTTTGTATTTTAATTAAAATATTAGACAATAATGACAAGCTGGAGTAAGGAAGATTTTAAAGGATAAAGTGTGTAAAGTATTCTACCATACTCAGGAACATGATAGAAATATATTTTGTTATAAAAATCTACAGTTAAGTTTACGTTTAAAAAATAAGTATAATTTCCAAAACAAGAGACATGCAATCCATAGTTCAAAACCAGTGCAGAGCAACATGACCAAAAATTGGTTCTGTGAAAAGCTGAGAAAACAGACAATCTTTCTCTGGCAAAATTGACAAAGAAAATAAATAAAAGTTTTAAAAAAGCAAATACTAGTCATGGAGAGGGACTTAACTACAGACAGATTAAAGATTTTAATAGTCATAATTTTGTGCCAATAAATTTGAAACTTAGAAGAAACATATAGTTATCAAGAGAAAATGTACAGTGCATTGTCTCCAGAGGGAATGATAATAACAGTTAAAAATTTGAATATATAATCAAATCTCTCACCACAGAAGACACTAAAAGAAAGAAGACTTAGGGAACTGTAAAATCCCTAATAATCCATTTCAGAGAATGAAAAAAGAAGGATGTTGCCCAACTTGTATTATGAGGCTAGTATAATCACCAAATCTTGCAGGACCAAAACAAGAAAAGAAAATTAGAAACCAAACTTATTTATGAATCTAGATGCAAGAGTCCTAAATAAGCAAGCAAATACACGAAAGCTAGCAAAATAAATTCAGCAGTAGATAAAATATAAAAATTCATATTAATGGAGAAGAGTTATTTCAGGAATGCAAAGTGGTTCAAACGCAGAAAATCAAGTCTTGTGAGCTACCATATTAACAAATGAAATGAATTGTACCATGTGATAGAGCAAAATCATTTAATCAAATAAATTCATATTCAACATAAAAATTCTTAGCAACCTAGGCATACAAATGTTTCTTAAACCAATAAAAGATACCTATCAAAATATACAGCAAACATCATACTTATAGCACTTTCGTTTGAGTCATTTTCTTTGAGGAATGTAGAGAAAATTAAGAAAATGGTGCTGGTAATTACTGTGAAAATATGTATACATGTACATATACATACACATATATATACACATACAGTTTGTACATATGCATATATATACAGTATATTTCATTATATATACAGCATATGCTGGCTAGGATATTTCAAAGAGAAGGGTAGGGAAGAGTAATAGAGTCAATTATCCCTAACAAATTATCGAAACAGATTAAGAAGTAACAATAATTAAGGCAATTTGGTGTTGCTAAAGAAATAGATGGATAGAATCCAGACAGAATGCAGAAGTAGTCCTAAACATGAAATGAAGAGAGTATATCAAGTCAGTAAAGAATAGATTATTAATGAATAATGTGGAATATTGGCTAATCATTTGGGGAAAAAAATAAAGTGACATCAACAAACCCAATAAATTCCAAATGGATCAAAGTCTTTAAAGCAACAAAAAGTATACAAGAGAGCATAGGTGAATTTAGTATCCTGAAGTGGGAACACTTTCCAAGAATATGAAAACCAGAAGCCATCAAGGAAAAGATTGATGCATTTGAGTACATACAAACCAATAAAGAAAGTGGAACACCCCAATATGAAAATAAGCAATGTAAAAACATCATTGTGATATAAAAGTAAACTATCATATTGGCAAAAACGCAAAATTTGGGAAAACAAGTTCCTGGCAGGGGATTGTACCCTCATTCTTTGTAGGAATATAAATTTGTGCAACTATTTAGAGGACAATTTGGTAATAACTATTAAAAAATTTAAATACTTATATTCTTTTATCCAGTATTCTACTCACAGAATTTGCAAATACGCCTCAAAAGTACACCAAAATACATATGTAGAGACACTCATCGAAGCATTATTTTTAAGTAGAAAAAAACACTGTATCTGGCAAATGGGAGACTAGATAAAAGAGGTATGATATAACCCATGATGGAATGCTATATGGCCTTTAAAAACGAAGTAGATCTGAACATCCCTAAGATATACTGTCAAGTGAAAAATACAAAGTGAAGAGGGAGTGGTTTAGTATGAGCCCTTTGAGTAAAGAAAGGAAAAGATGGATGGATTATATATGTTGTATTATGTATATTTTATACATACATTTTGATCATATATGCAGGAAAATTACTTCTGAACATGGAACTGACCAGCTGAGAGGACTAAAAACCTATTTTTGTTTTATGCCATCCTATTTTTGTGTTGGATTTTCTAAACATGTGATAAAATACTTTTTTTTAACTGAAGTATAGTTGATTTACAATACTGTGCCAATCTCTGCTGTACAGCAAAGTGACTCAGTTATACACATATAGACATTCTTTTTTAAATATTCTTTTCCATTAGGGTTTATCACAGGATAATATAGTTCCCTGTGCTGTACAGTAGGACCTTGTTGTTTATCCATCCCATATATAACAGTTTACCTCTGCTAATCCCAGACTCCCAGTCCTTCCCTCCCACACCCTCCTCCCCCTTGGCAACCACAAGTCTGTTCTCTATGTGTGTCTGTTTCTGTTTTGCAGATAGGTTCATTTGTGCCGTATTTCAGATTCCACATATAAGTGCTATTATATGGTATTTGTCTTTCTCTTTCTGACTTACTTCACTTAGTATGATAATCTCTAGTTGCAGCCGTGTTGCTGCAAATGGCACACTTTTGTTCTTTTTTATGGCTGAGTAGTATTCCATTGTTTATATATAGCACATACTCTTTATCCATTCATCTGTCAGTGGACATTTAGGTTGCTTCCATGTTTGGGCTATTGTGAATAGTGCTCCTATGAACATAGGGGTGCGTGCATCTTTTTGAATTATAGTTTTGTCTGGGTATATTCCCAGGAGTGGGATTGCTGGATCATATGGCAACTCTATTTTTAGTTTTCTGAGGAACCTCCACACTGTTCTCCATAGTGGCTGCACCAACTTACATTCCCACCAACCGTGTAGGAGGGTTCCCTTTTCTCCACCCCTCTCCAGCATTTGTTATTTGTAGACTTTTTAATTTTCATATCCAACGGGGGTTTTTAGATAGTATGTTTATAAGCCATTTATAGTCTTCATATTTTAATAAATGTGTTTCAAGTGGTCCACAACCGTTATATCTACTGTTCTCTGCACTACCTCCTTGTAGTATGTGAACCTCAAAACTATGACCACATGAGTGTCAGGACACCCTTATTAGTGTAGCCTCATCAGGGGCTGATGGACTACATAGAACAGGAATATTATGCGCTGTCTAGTGGGATTGTTTCAAAAAGGTAACAAATATTGATTGAATGTTTTTGTAATATATTGATAATATTGATATTTCTAGCAGACATGCTTCTTTTTACTTTTCCTAAACTAACTATTGGAAATGACATTAAGCTCAGTGAGGGCAGAGGTTATATTTTACTTGTTTTGTGTCCTTCCTGAGACTCCAGCACAGTGTTTAGGACAAATTAGATGCTCAGTAACTGTTGGTGGAAGAAATTAAATCAGAAGCTGAAGGACTTTCTTTCTCTTCCTTCCTTCCACTGGCAACACGTTTGCACTGGAAGATAAAGTGTGATATTCATTGATTTAACAAATGTATATTGTGTATCTTTTAATACATAGTTATTCTTTAGAGTAATGGCTCTCAGACTTCTTCACTTCACAGGCTAGTAATATCTCACCCACATAATGGGAGAGACAAATATAGGCTACCCAATATTTTATTTTTCCATGTAAAGTCATTTAAAAACATCTACTACAATCTACTATCATTACTGTGCCATTAATAAAAAGGCATTTAACAATCAATCAATCAATCAATCAGTCAATCAATGGAAGCTATAATCTGAGAATAAAAGACGGTTCTTTAAATAAATACGGTTAGCGCTCCTTTTTTCTTACTTTTGGCTTCAATTGGTGAAAACTCCATCGGGGTGAATATTATTCCAGGAGCTGTGTGACCTCAGCCTTCCTGAGGTTCAAGTTGCTTGTCTGTAAAACAGGGCAGTAATAGTGCCTGGATCTGGGGTCATTATGAGGATTAAATGAGGTACTGTATGTAAATCACCTAGCAGTTCTGGGCACAAAGCATTCAGTAAATGTTCGCTATTAGTATAGTTGTGGATGATGATATTATTGTCTTGGAATTGCCCCTATAGAGGCTGAGAGGAAGCATAAGACTTCCTTTCTTCCCTTTAAGAACTCAGCATGTAACTGGGAAGAGAAGCAGGTGATGAGAAAATGCCCCCAAGAGTGATATGAATGATGAGAGGCATAAAGGTGTTGCCAGAGGCCGGAGGCAGTGCAGTGGAGTCAGGGGAGACTGGGGTGAGTGGACCAGAACATAACCAAGTCTGAGTGAGCCAGGATGGAATGCTACCCTTTTTCAGGTGCTTACTGTGTACCAGGCCCATGTCAAGTGCTTTACAGTCATCTCATGTCATCCCCATTCAAAAGTTTAGTGAGGAGGTTCCCTGGTGGCGCAGTGGTTGAGAATCTGCCTGCCAATGCAGGGAACATGGGTTCAAGCCCTGGTTTGGGAAGATCCCACATGCCACGGAGCAACTAGGCCCGTGAGCCACAATTACTGAGCCTGCGCGTCTGGAGCCTGTGCTCCGCAACAAGACAGGCCGCCATAGTGAGAGGCCCGCGCACCGCGATGAAGAGTGGCCCCCGCTCGCCGCAACTAGAGAGAGCCCTCACACAGAAACGAAGACCCAACACAGACAAAAATAAATAAACAAATAAATAAAATTTTTTTTAAAAGTTTTGTGAAAGAAGATATACTGATGGCCAAGATGCACCTGAGAAGATGCTCAACATCACTAATCGTCTGGGAAACGCAAATCAAAACCACAGTGAGATACCACCTGTACCTGTCAGAATGGCCATCATCAAAAAGACAAGAAATAACAAGTGTTGGTGAGGGTGTGGAGAAGTGGATCCTAGTACACAGTTGGTGGGAATGGAAATCGGGACAGCCACTCTGGAAAGCAGTATGGTGGTTCCTCAAAAAATTAAATATAGACCTGCCATATGACCCAGCAATTCCACCCTTGGGTATACATACAAAGAAAGCAAAAACACTAATTCAGAAAGATATGTGCACCCCAATGTTCATAGCAGCATTATTTATAATAGCCAAGTTACGGAAGCAACCTAAGTGCTATCAACAGATGAATGGATAAAGAAGATGTGGTATATACGTATACAATGAAATATTACTCACCATGAGACAGAATGAAATTTTGACATTTGCAACAACGTGGATGGACCTGGAGGGTATTACGCTTAGTGAAATAAGTCAGACAGACACAAATATTATGTGTTCACATATCTGTGGAATCTAAAAAATAGAACAAGTGAATGACTATAACAAAACAGAAACAGACTCACAGATACAGAAAACAAACTGGTGGTTACCAGTGGGGAGAGGATTGGGGAGGGGCAAGATAGGGGAAGGAGATTAAGAGGTACAAACTACTAGGTATAAAATAAATAAGGTATAAGGATGTAATATGCACCACAGGGAATATAGCCAATGTGTTATAACTTTATATGGCATATAATCTATAAAAATATTGAATTGCTATGTTGTACACCTGAAAACTAATATAATACTAATTATAATATTATATCATATATATTATAATATAAACTAATGTATAATACTATTATAATTATATAATACTAATTTAAGTATAGTAAGTCAACTATACTTAAAAAAAAAAAAAACAACTTTGTGTCTGTTCCTGTTGTCATTCCTATTTTACAGTCACCAAGCTGGTCACTGGCAGAGGTGGGGTTCTGATCCAGTTCTCTTTCACTCAGAAGCCAGGCCACAATGTGGGTCCAGACATCTGCCCTTTGCCCTTGACTGTGCCTTGCTGCGCCATAGAGCAGTACGGGCTTTAGCCAGTAGGACAGGAAAAGCCACCAAGAAGTGAACAGGGGCATGACCTACCTACCCAAGGAGGTGGCACAGGAAGATCACGTATGGAATACAGTGAAATAGGGAAGGAGTCAAAGCAAGAAGACCGGCTTAGAGGGAAACCAAAAGCACCCATTTGGTTGAAGCGGTTCTGCTTAGAATGATGAGAGCACTTGTGTGCTCAGGATCTTTCCTCGTGGCTTATAGCCTAGACTTGGTCATTAATGGATGCTGTTGTAGCCACATAGCTCAACTCTGGGACACATTCCACTCAATGCCAAGCTCTTAAAAACATCCATGCCTGGGCCACACCCTAGAAAAATTTAATCGCAGCCTCTTGGATGAAGGCCAGTGGGACAGATCAGATTTCATGAGAACTTCTTGGGAAAAAAAGAACATAAAATCACCATCATCATCAACAACAAAATTCCATGCTGAGTATTTCTTTAAAATGAGGACAGAAATCTTACAAATTACTGAGATACAGGTCCCTTGCTTCTGAGATTTCTGCCAGTGTCCTGACTGCAGCCTGTCTTCTTCCCTCCCCATCTAGAACACTCTATAACTCCCAGCACCTGCCAGCACTCATGGGGTAGCGGGCACTCGTAAAGGCCTGGAGCTTCAGCCTCACTATCTTCAAGGACAGTCTGTGCCTGGTCCTAGGCAGCTTTTTATAAACTCTCCACCTGATTCTAATGAGCAGCCTGATAGAGGAACACTGATCTCTATCCAGCATTCACACACTCCACAGGACATAAGAAACTCTTAGTAAGTGACCGATCAGCCCTGTGTGATTTTAACATCTCCCACCACATATGTGCACACCCTAGTCATGTCCGCTTGGAACATGAGCCACCATCCTGCCTGCGTCAATCATCAAATATTTATTGAAGGACCTGCGTGTGCTTGGCCCTGAGCTGGGTGCTGTGGGGAATGGAAAGGCTCAATTTCTGCCCCGAAATGAGCTCAGCATGTTGGAAACTTTAACGAAGAGCATTGCTGTGTTTTGCCTTTCCTGGGTTGTACATTTTTTAGGTACTTGGGAGGAATTTGACAAATCTCTGCTAAAATGAGGTGCATGAGGGCTTGCTTCAACAAGAATTTGGGCAGAGTGGATTCAAAGTGATTTTTTAAATGAATTATGACATGAATCTCAGCATCATTACAAAGATGTAATTTAAAAACCACAGTGAGATCTTGTAGATACCTATAGAAATGACAAATCCCTAGTGCTGACGGAGAAGTGGAGTGACTACATCTTGCATCCACCACTGACGGCAGTGCAAAATGGTGTGCAAAATCCGTTCATGAAAATATTTGAGCAGTTTCTTATAAAATTAAATATATGACCAAGGACCAAGCAATTCCACCCCTAGACATCTAGCCATGAGAAATAAAAATATATACCCACACAAAGATTTGCACCTGAATGTTCATAGCAGCATTGTTCACAGTAAGCAAAAAGTGGAAACAACCCAAACATGCTAATGCTGGAGCATCAACTGTGGTACACCTGTCGAATACCACTTACCAATCAAAGGGAACCAACTACTAATACACAGGATGACACAGATGAATCTCAAAAGCATGATGCTAAGTGAAAGAAGCCACTAACAAAAAACTCCTTTCTGAATTATCCAATTTATATTACCTTCTGGAAAAAAAAAAAAAACAGAATAACAGGGACCAAAAAACATCAGTGGTTGTCTGGTCTGGAGCCCAGAAAGGGGAAGTGACAAGAAAAGAGCAAGAAGGGATTTTTAGGGGTGGTGGAACTGTTCTGTATCCTGATCGTGATTATGGTTTATGTGACTGTTCACATTTGTCAAAACTCATAGAACTGTATAGGTTAAAAGGGTGAATTCTCCTGAATGTAAATTATACATTAAGAAGACTAACTTGTAAGATGGTAGGTAGGTAGGTAGGTAGATCGATAGATACATTTTTTTTTTTAAGTAACCAAATTAGGATAAAGGGTACCTTCTTAGAATAAGGACAGGTGCCAGGTTATATGAGACTAAAAGAAAGCAATAACTAAAGAGCTTTTCACCCCAAAAGTGCAGTCAGTCCAGGTCTTTGTCCCCCTGTATCACATCCATGGTGGTTTCTGAACAGTTTCCAGCACTGGGCACAGCTCCAAGCTGGGCTTCAGCACGTCCGTGGAGTGTTTCTGGACACTGTTGCGGCTGCCACCCCATAGGTAGCTGCCTGGGTTCCCTGCTGCCCTCCGTCCTCCTCTGTAGGAAGCGTGCCTTCAAGGCTGACAACCAAGTCACACTCCAGGCGTACCCCTGCGTCCCCACGGTTATCCCTAACCAGGGGGAGAATGCAGTGTTTCAAGTTGGCACCAACCCCTCGTTTTAGAACAAAAGCCTAATGAAAGGGCAGGTGTGCCCTGAGCCCTCTGTGATTAGCTGTAATTCTTGGCAGTGTGACATACTTATTCTTCTGAATTAGCACAGGGCACAAGGCATTTACCATGGTACTAATTGCTGTTGGATGAGAACAAGCAGCCCCAGTATGTGGGCATGAGGCAAGACAAAAGAGATGCCAAAGCTATTCAGAGCCATACCCCACATCAGGCATTGTGCCGGTAGCTGAGAACACGTTTGTCTAAATGTCAGTCTCCTGTGGGTAGGGTGTGGGGAAGTGAGCCTGGAATCCCGCACGATTCTGGTTGGGTAAGTGGGCACACCCTTCTTCCTCCCCTGCAATACAGTCAGCACTTGCATTCAGTGCTGTTCTTTATACTTACATAGAGATAGATGGGGAAATAATTCCAAAGCATCTCCCCCCACAAACTCTGCAGTATATGAAGTGTCCTCAGTAAGGGAATGATTGCTCCAAGCAAAGCCAATTGTGGGCCAAGTTTAACTCATACACTAGACTTCTTCAAAAATGCAAGTCCAGGAAAAATGACAGATTTCAGTGTCATTTATTGTGGGAAAAAAATATGAGCACATCCTACTTCTTCATGCTTCCTCTTGTCTTCCCAGAAGTCACCATAGACATATGGAAATGGACTTACCTAATAAACCAAGTCTTCTGAAATCTTCCAAGTATAGTAACGGAGGTCAATTATAGAGATAATATCACCGTCCAATTTTATCAACAGATACACCCAGAGGTGGTGATGAGGGGACTTCATGAATTGAAAAAGTGAATACACTTCCTGTGGTTCTTAATTACTTTTCCTATAATTAAAAGAAAAGCTCTGGAAAAAATAAAATGAGGAAAAAGTTCACTTAATGAACATTTGCTTATCACCTTAAAGATGAATGGAAACAGCAATACTAGTTCTTTCAGCATCTACCGGGGTGGACGAGGTCTGATCTTAAGAGTCTAGCCCAGCACTCCCTCAAGGGGCCCCAGGCTGGACCAAGCCTGTTGACAGAGATCTTTGGCAGGCAGAAGGGATGCCAAGTGCAAAGGTGTCAGGGCAGGTGGTCAGGGCTCAGGAGGGAAAAGCCATCCCGTAACCATGAAGCCGCCATCTGACGTCATCTAGGCTTATCTGCTTTGTATCAGAATGACCCATGTTTTAGTGAATGTCCCATTTTCAAGGCTGGGACGCTAGGTAAATATAGATCTCTGAGCCTGGTGTCATCACTAAGGACTACTCTATATGACCAAATTCCACTTCTCCCAAACCTAGTCAGAATTATCCTCCCCACTGAAACCTAGCTGCTGCATAACTGTTTGGGTAGGTGTGGTCGTATGGAAGCCATGTGTTTCCTGATTAGGAAGACGACCCCCCAAGACCCTGTGCCCCTGGACCCGAGATGACATTCTCCGACTACAAGCAGAGGAGCATAGTGTCACAAAGGGCATGAATAGTTCCTGGAGTCTGTCTTTGCATCTGTAAAATGGGGACACCTTGATGCATAGTTCTTCATCCTGAAAGCCTTGTGAAAATTCTAGGTAATAACAGCTCTCGTGATGCTTGGCACCTCGTAGTTGTTCATATGTTTCTTGGATTTCAAAGGGAAAAGTGTAGATATTATCTTGTATATAAGTTTGCTTCAGAAAAGGAAATGTATAGTCATTTGTTAAAATGTACAGTAGATACATCCTCCCACCAAAACAAACAAAAAAGATTGCAGAATTTGTGATGATAAGGTTATAAAAACCCTGGCATTCAGAAAAGAACCCAGTCTGAACTGCCTACTGGGTGCAGCCTGGAAACAGTCCAAAAGTTCAATGCTGTTGAGTACTGTCTTTGCTTATAGGACCTAAAGGTTACATTTGCATTTGTAATCACTGCCCTGTCACATTTTGATAAATTGGAGAGCAGCTAGATCTTTCTCTCGAAAAACTTCATTCCCTTTGCTGTAAAGAGTAAGCGGGTTGCTTTCAAAATTGACTACTTGATTGCCATGTTTTCTCCCGTCTCCATTAGCAGTTGAGAAAGTGGTCAGATTTGGGAAATTCCTGCTGAAAAACTGAAGCAGCTCAAATGACACCCACAGCCAGAAGCTGTTTACATTTGCATCATTGTCCTTAGGAACTCTTGATTTTTCCCTTCAGCAATTTGTGCTTTGGCCAGCAAACATCAACTTGTAACTTCCACTAGGACTAGAGCCTGAACTAACTTATGTTGCCGGTCAAAATGCTACAAATCACTTGCAAGCATTTTTATACAAATGCCCAGAAACTTCCAATAAAGTGGCTGATCTCCATTTGGGACAGAAAACTGACCAGGGAAATTCCAGAAGGGCTGATGAGGTAATGGACCAGAGTTTCCAGGGTGATGACACAGAGATTTCCTCATCTCTCTTCTAAAGCACCTCTTAAAAGTACCAAATACCCCACAGGCTGATGGGAGTGGTCAAAACCACTTTCCTCCAACCTACATGATCAAAGCATCTCAGTTTATTCTGAGTCCTATGAAGAAATTTGCCATTCACAGAAGACAATTGTGTGTCTCAAAGTTGATGGAATTCTGAAAGCTGTGTGAAGCACCAAGCTAGGAGCGAGGGAAGCAGAGCCCTGGTGAGAAGGAAACAGAAGCCCCACTGACCCCAGCTCACTTTCTGCCCTCAGCGTCTCCTCCTGATACCCACCAGGGTTCTTGGCCTTCCCCAATCAATAGAAATCGACTAGAGGCCAAACAAGAAATTCAGACAAGGCTTTACTGGGGCCCCTGCTGCAGCAGGGGGCAACGAGAACAAGAAACATGTTCCTTTGCTCGCTAGCTCCCTGAGAGGGGGTAAACTTGTTCCTTATATGGGGTGAGAGTAGGGGTGTGTCCAGGGGTCACATCAGAGGGGTGGCTTAGGTGTTTTGCCCACCTATCTGGTGGTGTTGAGTGTGGGGGGCATGCTCAGTACCCTGCTTTTGCTCCCAACACCCTGTCTTTGTTCCCAGCTCTTCAGAAGTGGCAGTTGAAGTTTTTTGGTCTTTTGTATCTTTTTGTCCATAATTTGCCCCAACTGTGCATGCATGCAATTTTGTTTTGTTTTTTAAATTTTTTCACGTAGTTATTTTTAATCCCATATAGTTTCTTCATATTTTGTTGCTCAAGGAGAGGTCTGTCCAGATGCAGGTATTGCAGCACTGCAGCAAAGGATCCCAGGTCCCAGGACTGTCTCACTCCCGTCTTGATTTCCGGGTCCCCGACTGATTCTACCCTTGTCTCCAAAGACAGGTTCTCCCTTTGCCCATATGCACTTGGTCTCCTAGTAATAAAGAGATGCCAGAACATCCTAAGATTCTGATCTGGAGAACCATGAGACTTTAATCAGGAGCCTGGTATTACTAGGCTCATCTTCACGTGGGCAATTAGGAGGAAAATTGTGAAAGAGAAAATTGAGAAGATACCTAAACTTGGTGGGAAGGGGAATGGGTGAAAGATGCAGCCGTGAAATTTAGCAGAAACCCAGAAACCCTTAATTTATTTCTGGAAACAGCACCTTGAGGGAGCGGAGGTGGGGGGCATGTAGAACTATTAATAAAAGCCAAGTAAAAGGGAAATGAAGGAGAAAAGGAGGATGGTGAGTGAAAACTTGGAATCATGTGACTCAAGAAAATTACTCCCTAGTTCTCATTTTTACAGGATGTTCTTCTGCTGTTGCCCAGCACCCCCCAGCCAGTGCCAGCCAAGGCCTCTCCCTTTCAATCCTATAGGAATAATCTGACAACAGTGTATCCGTGTGGCCCATAACCGGGGTCTGGAGTCTGTAAAGGAAGAGGTGGACCAGAAGGGCTCTGCAGCTAGCAGCTCCCTGCGTCCTGGACTGCTCTCTCATGCTGTTACTACAGAACTATGGTCCGTGACTCTGAAGGACACGGATTTTCCTTCCCTTGCTAGGGTTGCAGGCAGAGTCAGGGGGTGTCCCTGGGAGCAGAGGGACATGGACCAGGCAACAAATAGGCAGGGGGAGAGAGTCAGTCTAGGTGAAGAGTTGTCACCCCAGACATCCTAGAAATGAATTCCAAATGTGGTCTCATTGAAGAGAGGCTGTTGCTGGGTGCGTTATCAGTTATTTTTTGCTATATAATAAGCCACTCCACTACCTAGTGGCTTAACACATCAAGCATTTATTAGTTAGCTCATGGCTCCATGGGATGACTGGGATGGCCAGACAGCTAGGGCAGCTCTTCTGGTCTGGACCAAGTCTGTTCATTTCTGTGGTCTGCTGGTGGCTTGACTGGAGCTTGTGTTGGAGCTCTGTGATCTGGGGGTAGGGAGGATGGGGGAAAGGAGGTCTCACTCATGTGTCTAGCAGTTGGCTAGTTTGTTGGTCGAGAAGGACCTTTACTGGGACTTCTCGCCTCCACTCCACGCGGTCTCTCATCCTCCCACAGATTAGCTCAAGGCTTTTCCCATGGCAGCAGCATCCAAAAGAGTGAGAGCAGAAGCTGCGGGATTCCTTGAGGCCAAGACTCATATCTCACGCAGCATCCTTTCCGCTACATTCAAGGAGTGCGGAAATCAACTTGTCCTCTTGATGGGAGGAGCTACAAGGAATCTGTGGCCACTAACAATATACCACAGCTAGCAATCCCACCACCAGTGTTCTAGGTTTGAACCTGCTCTGGTTGACTGTGCCCGCTTGGGTAGCCACTTTATCTCCTCAAGCCCTACTTTTATCTGTTTCATCATCTGGAAAATAAGAGACAGGGATTAGATTATCTCTGAGCACCCTTCAAGGTCTACAATTTGATGATAGTAAGAATTATAGTTTGATAACAAGTGTTGGCGAGGATGTAGATAAATTGGACCTCTTGTTCGCTGTTGGTGGGAATGCAAAATGGTGCGACCCGTTTGGAAAACCGTGTAGAGCTTCCTAAAAAATTAAAAATAGTACTTACCATATGATCCAGCAATCCCACTTCTGGGTATTTATCCAAAGGAATTGAAATCAGGATCTCAAAAAGATGTTAGCGTTCCCTCTTGTTTGCAGCACTATTCACCAATAGTCAAGAAATGAAAAAATAACTCATATGTCTATTGTTGGGTGAATGGATGAAGTGGTATGTACATCCAATGGAATTCTTATTCAGCTGTAAAAAATAAGGAAATCCTGCAATATGTGACAATGTGGGTGAACCTGGAGGACATGTAAGTGAACTAAGCCAGTCACAGAAGGACAATACTGGCTGATTCCACTCATCTGAGGTATCTGAAATAGTTAAACTCATAGAGGCAGAGAGCAGAACAGTGGTTGTCAGGGGCTGGTGAGAGGGACAAATCAATGAGCATAAAGTTTCAGTTGTACAGGATGAGTAAGTTGTAGAGACCTGCTGGACAACATTGTGTCTGTAAGTTAACAACATTGTACATTTAAAATCTGTTAAGAGAGTACATCTCACAAATGTTCTTACCATTTAATAATAAAATAAATGAAAATGAACTAAAAACAAATTATAGCTTATATTTATTGAGTGATTACCATGTGTCAGCATGGTTCTAAGTGTTTTACATAGAATTACCTTGCAACGATCCTAGAAGTCCCATTTTACAGGAGAGGAAACTGGGACAGAAAGAAGTTAAATAACTTGCCCCAAATCACAGGCAGAGCCAGAGTATGAACATGAGTTCCCTGACTCCAAAACCCATGGTCATATCTGCTAGCCTCTGTTCCCTGCCTGGAGTATCACAGTTCTTCCACGAAGTATTGAATGACAACAATGCATTAAAGATGATCTGTCTACATTAGGACTGCTCCTTAAGTGTATTCCTGTGCTCTTAAAAGTGGTTAAACATAGTTCTTCCCCCATCTTTCTTCTTTCGTAATTTTATCCATCTATCCATCCATCCATTCTTCACAAATATTTATTAAATTCACATAAGTGTAAAAAGGTGTCATTATTAATAGTCACAGTAGCCTGGAATTTTTGCTTTCAGACTGTTTCACTCTCTATTCCTGCTTCAATTTCATTTCCTCTGGTTTATAGGCTATATATTATTATGCCCATATTACAGATGGAGAAGTTAAAGTATAAAAGGATCATAAGGTTGTTTATACATACTTATACCAGGGGCTGGTGATCAAACTGCAGTTATGCTTTTAACTATCCTATTGTTCCAGAAAATGGATTTTCTTCTCCAATATTTGAGTTACTAATGAATACTTTATGTAAAATGACACTATATTTTATCTTTTATGGTATTTTATTTTTTAATACTTCATATAGTCCCAAATTTAAAAGGTACAAGGAAGTTTATGGTAAAAGCCTTTTTCCCCAAGTTGCCCAATTCCCCTCTCCATCAACAATCAAATGGTTTTTGTTTCTTGTATGGTTTTTCAGAGCTGTTTTATGCATTTATCAACAAGCACATATACATATATATATACATATATATACAAATATATAATATTTGTCTTTGTCTGACTTACTTCACTTAGTATGATATTCTCTAGGTCCATCTGTGTTGCTGCAAATGGCAAATTTCATTCTTTTTTATGGCTAATATTCCATTGTGTATATATGTGTATGTATACACACACACACACACACACACACACACACACACATATACATACATATATACCATGACTTCTTAAACCAATCATCTGTTGATGAGCACTTGGGTTGTTTCTGTGTCCTGGCTATGGTAAATGAACAGTGGGGTACATGTATGTTTTCAAATTAGAGTTTTCATCTTTTCTGGATATATGCCCAGGAGTGAAATTTCTGGATCATATGGTAGGTCTACTTTTAGTTTCGTAAGGAACCTTCATACTGTTTTACATAGGGAATCACCAGTTTACATTCCCACCACCAGTGTAAGAGAGTTCCCTTTGTTTCACACTCACTCCAGCATGCATTATCTGTAGGCTTTTTGATGATGGCCATTCTGACCAGTGTGAAGTGATACCTCAGTGTGGTTTTGATCTGCATTTCTCTAATAATTAGCAATGTCGAATATCTTTTCATGTTCCTGTTGGCCATCTGTATGTCTTCTTTGGAGAAATGTCTATTTAGGTATTTGCCAATTTTTTGATTGGGTTGTTTATTTTTATGATATTGAGTTTTATGAGCTGTTTGTATGTTTTGGATATTAACCCCTTATTGATCGCATCGTTTGCAAATACTTTCTCCCGTTCCATAGGTTGTCTTTTTGTTTTGTTGATGGTTTCCTTTGCTGACCAGACACACAGTTTTATATTTTGATTTTTTTAACTCAACAATGTATTTTGGAAATAATTCCCCAGTCTTTTATGGATACATGCCATCCCAGTATATGGGATGTAAATAATTTTAGTGGTCCCCAACTGATGGACCTTTAGGTTTTGTCTCATCTTTTTCTCAACTGTATAATGCTACAATTAATAACTTTATATATAAATCTTTTAACAAATGTATGGGTATATCTGTTGCAGGGATCTCTGAAAGAGAAATCACTAGGTTGTAGCAGTAACTAAGGGACAGCAGTAACAAAGAGTACACCTAGCAACCAGATCTTGGTTTCTAAATACCATTCCCCGCTTAAAGGAAGCAGGACTCCTTGGAAAACAGTCAGTTCCAGGACAGGAGCTTGGAAAGCAAGAGATGAACCTGAAACATTTTATTATTCCAGAAAGTAAGGAAGTGCTCAAAGAATAATGGAGACATGTCAAAAGGACCCAGAAGTCAGCTTAAAAGGGTATCTGAAACTATTTGGTCATCAAAATAAATAATAATAGTAACCAATATGGCCTATTAAATCCATGAGTCCATTCGATATAAATAGGATATTTCCATAGTCACAAAATAATGTCCTCAAAAGATACTTATTAATTACAAAGCAAAAAACAGTAACCTGGCAGATAACCCCATAACCAAGTGATAAAAATAGCATCACCAGTAACAGAGCAAACTGACAACAAGTGTATACTTATATGATGTACTGAGAAGGACACAATATCACTTCTGTGGGAATTTTGCCAAAAATGCATACCTTGTATCTAATCATGAGGAAATATCAGATGAACCAAAAATGAGCACTGTACAAAATAACAGACCAGTACTCCTCAAAAATACCCTGAAAGATGAAAAAGACTGAAGAATTTCTCCATGTTAAAGGAGGCTAAAGAGATATGACAACTAAATGCAACAAAGAATTTTAAATTGGGGCCTAGAAAGGAAAAAAAATTTTTTTTTCTTTTACTATGAAGGACATTCATAGGACAGTGGATGAAATTTAAATAAGATATGTAGATTAGATAATAATATTATGTCAATGTTAATTTCCTGACTTTGACAGCTTTTCTATGGTTAAATAACAGAGTGTCTTTGTTTTTAGAAAATTTTCAGAAGTCATTGGAAAGGTAGTATGTGGGTACAAATATCTATAGATGCATATAGATCTAGATACAAGTATGTATATACACAGAGGAAAGAGAGAGAGGAGGGACAGAGAGGAAGAGGGAGGCTGAGAATTGTCATGCAAGTGTGATAAAGTGGGAACATTTTGACAATCTGGAATTCTTTTTACTAATTTCACAACTTTTCTGTAATTTTGAAATCATTTTTTAAGTTAAAAGAAAATATACGTGGATTTGAAATTTTGATAGATTCTGTCAAATTACCTGCTCTAGAAACTGTATAAATATCCTCTCCTACCACTAATAATGTTGCACTTGATATTTACAAAATACATTCACACATTGCACTGGAAAAATTTATTACTACTCCAGGAAATAGGCAAAGGTGTTTTCTCCCTTTTACATAACTGAAGTGTAGACAGTAAGACTAGTGGTTAAGAACACAGGATTTTGAAACAATAATTATATTTTATTTCACCCCAGTCAGACTGGCAAACATTATAAAGTTTGAAAATACTGAGCATTGGCAGAGATGTAAAGAAATGAAAGCTCTCATAATCCCTTGGAGGGAGTATAATTTACTACAGTCATTTTGTACAACGATTTGGTAATATTTAACAAAATTGAAGACGTGCACATTCTGCAAGCCAGCGATTACACTTACAGCTGTATGTCCTAGAGAAGGGCTCACACATGTGTGTGCACAGACACGCACATACACACAGCCGTGTTCCCAGTAGTGGGACTTGTGATAGTGAAAAATGGGAGACAAACTAAATGTCCACCAAAAGAAGAATGCTTGGATCCATTACCATCTGTTTATTACAATACAATAATTAAAAACAAAGAATTAGACCTATAATTTCAACATAGATAAAGCTCAAAAACAAATGTTGACTAAAGAAAGCAAACTACCCTTTCTGTGTATTTTTTAGAGTGTTATGTAATTGTTGATGAACATACTCACATACATGTAAGAAAGTATAAAATCTTTCCGAGGGAGGATATGGCTTCAGTAGAACGGTTATTTGGGGGAAGAAAGTGAGAGGAACAGGAATTAAAAAGTCCAAAAGGGAGGGGCTTCCCTGGTGGCACAGTGGTTGAGAGTCCGCCTGCCGATGCAGGGGACACGGGTTCGTGCCCCGGTCCGGGAAAATCCCACATGCCTCGGAGCAGCTGGGCCCGTGAGCCATGGCCGCTGAGCCTGCACGTCCAGAGCCTGTGCTCCGCAACAGGAGAGGCCACAACAGTGAGAGGCCCGCGTACCGCAAAAAAAAAAAAGTCCAAAAGGGAGATTCATCTGTATTTGTAACATTTTATTGCCAAAAAATAAATATAAAGCAGAGATGAAAAAATATTAAAAATTGTAAAATTGGGTTGCATAGTACATAGGTATTTATTAGATTATTCTGTGTACTTTTCTGATTGGTTAGAATATATCAATAGGAAAGAAAGAATAGGAAATAATAAACATGTGCCTTGAAGTCAAATAATCCTGGGTTCAAATCTCCTCCAACACTTACCAGTTGTGTAGTATTAGGTGGTTTCCTTAACATCTCTGGACCTCAGTTTCACCATGTGTAAAATGGGAATGATATTGCTTGCTTTGAAAGGCTGGTGTCAAGACTGAATGTGATGATGTATATAAAGCCCCAGCATAATGCCCCTAATAGGTGCTCAAAAATAGTAGTTATTACTGTAATTCAGTGTGGTTCTCAACCGGGGACAGTCCCTGCCCCCTGGGAGACATTCGGCAATGTCTGGAGACATTGCCACAGATATGGGGTTGGGGAGATGCTAATGCCATCTAGTTGGTAGAGGCCATGTTTGCTGCTAAACATCCTCCAATGCACAGGATAGTTCCCCCTACTCCCACAACAAAGAATTATTCAGCTCCAAATCTCAATAGTGTTGAGGCTGAGAAACCCTGCTCTAGCCCAAGGTCATCCAGAACCTGAACCAGACCTCAAGTGGAGTTGAATGTTTTTGCCTCTGAAACATATACAGTTATTAGACCGTGATCTATTAAGTTATTAGAGTAACTGGTGATGGATATTTACTCTCCTTCTAGCCAATCAGCTTCACATTGGGTAAAACTTAATATGTCACTGAGTAGAACAAAGGCTGGCCATATAGAAGGTCTTCATAAATATGTTTTGAATGAATGAGTCAATCAGTCCTTTAATGAATGAGTGCAACCTCTTAAATCGTGAAGATCTAGTCACTATTCTTGACATGATTTCTCTATTTCCCATTCATTTGAAATGAGGACCTGCTCAGTTATTATTTTCTTATATAAAGAGAAGAACCAAAAAACAAATGAGTCAGAAGTTCTCAGAGCCTTGTAGCCCATCTCAGAGGGGTCCTCTAACAACTCTGGGCTATTCTTCCAATGGTCCTTGTCAGGACACCTCTGGAATTTGCTAAGATACACAACTTTTCAGCTTCAACTGATCATGGCCACACAAAGTAAAGTGAGGAATTGACCGAAAGATGATGAGAGTAATTATGACACTTAAATTTGACTTGATTCTAGCACAGCTTGTGGAAAGTACTGATTATTCTTCTGATGAAGCATCAGGACTACATACAATTTCTTGCAACTCTTTACTTTCGTTTTATCCTAGGCACCGATTTGGGAACCCAGACACTGTGGTTGCTCAGAGGACGACTTTGAATCCCTGCTGTCATCTTCTTCATCGTCAGTTTTAGAGAGGGTAAGTACCGCTTCTTTCTGAACTCATTTTTTCTAATGTTTGCTTTGGCATCCCTGAAGCTCTCCACCAATTGGTTCAAAAGGTTTAAAAATTTCTGAAATAATCCAGACATGTTCTAGTTTCTCCTTATGTGCATATGTGTCCAACAGGACTCGAAGGAGAAGAAAGTGACCAAACCACACAGTATAGTGAATACAAAAGGCACTAAGACTAGACTTTGCTTCTAGTCTTAACTTTCCACTTATAACTGGCTGTGTGACCTTGAGAAAGTTACTTAATCCCTCAATTTCTTCATCTTCAAAATGAGAAATTTGGGCTGGATTATTCTGAAGGTATTTCCCTTTAATATTGTACTCATGTAGAGATTGAAAAGCACTGATTTAAAGCAGGTACTTCCAAAATATGACGGGCAATCCTTCTGCTTCTATCACTGGAGTGTTTACTAAAAATGTACCTTCCCAAGCCCCTTCCAGATCTACCAAGTGAGAATCTTGAGGCTGAAGAGCAGAAATCTGTCTTTTTAACAAACTCTTGAGGTGAATTGGATGCACAGTAATGTTCGACAGTCATTGCCCTAACTACTGAAAGCATCATTCTGGTCACATGTACATTCAGTTCTGGGAGACGTGATGAGCTAGTTCTGAGCCAGGCAGAAACTGGCTGGAATCGTCTTGTATTTGCAGTAGCATTAACAAGGGCAGCATCTGATGGCTGTTTCACCCTTTGTTTCTTGACTCTGTACCTTCCCTCTGGCACAGTCCTCCACTCAGTGGTTCATTGGCCAGATCTAGGTGTCTTGTGTAGGCTTCTTGGCTCTCCTCACCTTGGCTGCAACTGAATGAGAGTAAAATCCTTTAGGAAATGATGGTAAAAGGATAGAATGTGCTCCTAGACTCTATTAAAACAAGATCTTGTCAGTCTTCTCGCTCCCAGAGATTTCATGGTCATCACTTCCTCATTTGCGATAGGCTTCGCCGTTCATCTTGTTCCCAAGGGTGTCATCACTGTAAAATGACTGAGTGGATGTGGGTTGAGCCATGTTTGTATGTGGAACCAAGGTGGCAGACTCCTAGAGAGAAGGCACCGGTCCAGAGATCCCACATGAGATAGTACCAGACTGTGCTCAGAGATCTGGACCATGAATCAGAAGAGCATTCAGACTGTGCTATAGTTTGATTCTGTTGCCGATACAGGGTATGTGCCATTTCAGGCTTTCTGTGTTGTGTGCCTAAATCCTCAAGGAATCACAGGCACCCCTAAAGAGACTTATGTCTTAAAGGAAAACAAAATCCTGGCTTTGACATACAAACAGGGTCTCCCAATACTGCCTACAGAGACTCCCCACCAGGATCAGACTAATTTCTCAGTGGGGTGACCATTGCTCTTCTCTAGAGCTTCAGCAGATGCTATTTTCTGGCATCAAATAAAGGGAATTGGAGTTTAAGAACACAGTGTCGCTGCTGTCTGCTGTGAGTCACACGTAAAACTCTCCTCCCAAATCACAGGCAAGACATTGTGTGTGATGTGTTAGGGAAAGTACTAACAAGCGCCCCTTCCTGAGAGAACCACTGGCCCATAAAGAGTGTTCCAGACAACACCACTGCTGGCTGCGGATGGAGGTGGGCTTTATTTGATTTGGGTTTGATTTATTTGTTTGCCTTGCTTCTAGAACAGCATAACTTGGGTTTAATGTCTCGAATACTGAATCCAATACTTCTAGGTTCACTGACTTGTTATTATTTAGCATTTATGAAGTATATGTCAATGCACTTGCTGCTTTACAATGACTCGTAAAAAGGCATGATCCTGGCCATTGAGCATAAGGTTGCTACCGTTTGAATTACTGCCTGTGTGGAAATGATCACAGGACAAATCTGGATATTCTTTTGTCCCCTAAACAACTAGATATTCTTTTCCTTTTGTTAAAAAATTATTTATTTATGGCTGCGTTGGGTCTTCGTTGCTGAGTGCGGACTTTCTCTAGTTGCGGCGAGCAGGGGCTACTCTTCATTGCGGTGCGCGGACTTCTCATTGTGGTGGCTTCTCTTGTTGCAGAGCACCGGCTCTAGGCATGCGGGCTCAGTAGTCGTGACATTCAGGCTCAGTAGTTGTGGCTTGCAGGCTCTAGAGCACAGGCTCAGCAGTTGTGGCACACAGGCTTAGTTGCTCCGCGGCATGTGGGATCTTCCTGGACCAGGGCTCGAACCCGTGTCCCCTGCATTGGCAGGCGGATTCTTAACCACTGCGCTGCCAGGGAAGTCCCCACAACTATATATTCTGGTTCCTCATTGCACCTGAGCCCAGGCAGAGGAGTGGTAGCTGCTGCTGCTGTGTTGATGTCAGTGTCCTCATAACTCGGTCCAGCTCCTGACGCTTAGGAAACGCTTAGCAAACATCCATGGATGGATAGATGGAGGAGTTGATGGATGGGTGGATGGATGGATGGATGGAGAGCTTTCTCGTCAGTGAACATCTGTAATTTTCTGTTTGTCCCTCCACCCATGGCTTTATTTATGCATTTCACAAACCTTGTGGTTATAGAACTGGCTGACCTGGAAGAAAGGGAACTGTTTCTTCTTAAGTGGCTTTTGGCAATGAAGATGAGATCAATGTATCTGTGAGGTGAACAGAAACATAATGAGAAACTGATTACTCCACTGGCTTTTTCCCCTGGGTCTATGAACATTGGCGCCTTTGTCCTAAACTCAACTTTCCCCTGATCCTTCTATCCCTTTGAGCTGGCCTCATACAGCTCTCCTTTCCTCATTATCAAACCTCTTGAGAGATGTTTCTGTACCTGCTGCTTCCTCCCCTTTCTGACCAGACACACATCCTCTGACCCCTCTCCTTCCCCACCAGTCAGTTGAAGCTACTTCCTCACAGGTCTGTATTGTTGAACCCAATGCCTTGCCTTGGGTCTCCCCTTCCACCTTGTCTGTCACCCCTCATTCTCCACTTTTTCTCTTCCCTTGGCTTCTAGGCCATGCTGCCCTCATGCCTCCTCCTGTCTTTCTGACCTCATCATTTCTGACTTCTCTTCTTATTATCTCTTAATGTTGCCCCAGATTCTCTCTTCATCACTCTTGCTGTGACTCCACCTTCTCTCCCTTCACATTCTTTACCATTTTCATGATTAACACTCCATGCTCTGCAGAGTCTCTCCATTGCCAGCTCTAATTCCCTCTCAAGCTTAAATTCCCAGACACAGTCCCTGTACATCTTGCCAGAGCTTCAAATTCTGTGCCTGCTCTTCCCCCGTGTATTCTCTTCTCCTCTGGGCTTTGCTCTTTCTCTTAATGAGACTCCATTCTGTCTGTCATTCGGGTTGGAATCTTGCATCAACTTGGCCCTTCATATCCATTACTCTGTCTGTACTTCCTCCACAGAGTCTCTCCCAGCCTCTCTGTGCCCACAGTCCCTGCTCAGCTCCAGCCCTCGCTGCCTGTCCATGTGGTCCTATCGACACCTCTAAATCAGCCTTTCCACCTTGAGTCTTTTCTCCTTCCAGGCCGTAATAGTCACAATGGCAATTTTATTTTCCTAAAAGCATAGCTTTCATTATGTCCCGTTTGTGCTGAAAAACCTTCGATGGCTCTACATTGAGTATTGGACTCCTTCCTGCCCAGGAGCTAAAAGTAATCTCCTCCCAACTAAACTGCCTTGTTTTGTTTGTTTTTTTCTCTACATATCTTTTTTTTTAGTACTTATTACTAACTGATTACTAACCAACTAGTTCTGTAAGCTCATTTCCCTACCCCTCACTGACCTCCAAAGAAATAAAGATGTGTGTGTGTTTTACTCTTGTTTCTAACTTATTCCTGTGTGTTTTCACCTGGAGTAGCTACTCTCCCAGAAAGGACGTAAAGTAGAACATTCTGTTGGGTTCTACACTTAAATAGGGCTCATGGTGTGTGACTAAGAGTGAGGCTCTGGGGGTCATTCTGCCTGGGTTCAGATCCTGTCATCTTGAACATGTAATTTATCTCCCTGAGGCTTGGTTTCCTCACCTATAAAATAGGCTAATAATTGTATGTATGCCGTAGGATTATTATGGTGACTAAATGAGGTAATGCACAGAAGAGGTTTAGAGCCACACTTGTCACCTAGCAGTGCTCAGTGTCAGCTGTTGTTATTTTCATCATCGTTATTGTTTTATCACACTTGCAGCATGACGTTATCTACAGCTTAATTATTCACTGTTTGGCACAAGAGACTAACTTGGGAATTATACACAACTGGTGAATTAATATCCTGAGTACTTCCACTAAGACATCAGGCTAATAATTTTTGGTACTTTAGATAACCCATGATGGGTCCCAAAGGATCCTGAAATCAAGAACCTACATTTTCCCTAGTGAGAATGAACTTTTTTTTTTTTTGAGTTTTATCTGTCTGTAGTTTAACATAGCAGCTTCCCTAGCTAGAGAGCTGGAAGTTGAACTGAAGAAGGAAGGAAAGTCCTGCTGACACAGAAAATCTCTGGTTCATCACACGTGAGGTAACACACATGTCTCAGATTGTAGATGAGACCAAGGACCTGGCAAAGGTGGCAAAAGACCAACTGTAGGAAGAAAAAAGGGCTATCTTAGAGGACGTTTTAAAAAAGCAATGTGAAATATAGGAGTTGATTCTAAAAAATAAAGACATTAAAATGAGGGTTAAAACTGTTGAGGTAGGTGGTTGCATAACATTGTGAATGTAATTAATGCCACTGAATTATACACTTAAAAATGATTAAAATGGCAAATTTTATGTTATATATATTTTACATAATAAAAAAGTAATCAATACACACACCAAAAAAGCTAGATAGCTAAAATTTATAATACTATTTTTATTTGAGAAATGTATTTCCATATGACAGAGATGCTTATGTCAGCTTGGTGTTCATTAAGTACCTACTGTTTATAAACACCATGCTTGGCACATCATACTATGATAAGTAGCTATTTTTTATGCATTAGTACTGAAGTCTTTATTACTACTAATGAAAGAATGATATCATACACGAAAGAGTAAATGAACATTAATGCAATCATCACAGACTTGTGGACAAAGGACATCTATCTTAGTTAAAAGAAAAAATTAGCTTCAAAATTGTTTGAAAAGTATCTTCTGCTTTAAACACTGCAGAATGAGCCAACTAGCTCCTGTATTAGCATTATGATGCATAAAAGAACCGATGTGTTCTTTTTTTCCCACCTAACCCTGCATTAATTCAGTCTAGCAACAATCACTAAAGAGGAGTGCAAATAAACAACAAAGTCGTAAGTGACAGCAGATCCTCGGGTCGTGTGGTGGCATCAAGCTCACTCACTGAGAACTGGTACAACTTCCTGGTTGCTTTTAAACTCTTCCACATATTTAGGGAGAGGAAGGGTCAGTGACTCTGGCTGATGTAAATGATCATCTTAGAGTCTGTTCCTAGTTGTCTTTCCCCAGTTGGAAGACAGGAAAAAAAAAAAAAGAATAAGAGCAAAAGTAGTGATAGAACAGACAGCTTCTTTTTTTTTCTTTTATTTTTGAATTTTATTTTTTTTATACAGCAGATTCTTATTAGTCATCAATTTTATACACATCAGTGTATGTATGCCAATCCCAATCGCCCAATTCATCACACCACCACCACCACCCCCCCCGCCGCTTTCCCCCCTTGGTGTCCATACGTTTGTTCTCATCTGTGTCTCTAGTTCTGCCCTGCAAACCAGTTCATCTGTACCATTTTTCTAGGTTCCACATATATGCGTTAATATACGATATTGTTTTTTCTGTTGCTGACTTACTTCACTCTGTATGACAGTCTCGAGATCCACGCCTCAACAAATGACCCAATATCGTTCCTTTTTATGGCTGAGTAATATTCCATTGTATATATGTACCACATCTTTATCCATTCGTCTGTCGATGGGCATTTCGGTTGCTTCCATGACCTGGCTATTATAAATAGTGCTGCAATGAACATTGGAGTGTATGTGTCTTTTTGAATTATGGTTTTCTCTGAGTATATTGCCCAGTAGTGAGATTGCTGGGTCATATGGTAATTCTATTTTTAGTTTTTTCAGGAACCTCCATACTGTTCTCCATAGTGGCTGTATCAATTGACATTCCCACCAACAGTGCAAGAGGGTTCCCTTTTCTCCACACCCTCTCCAGCATTTGTTGTTTGTAGATTTTCTGATGATGTCCATTCTAACTGGTGTGAGGTGATACCTCATCGTAGTTTTGATTTGCATTTCTCTAATAATTAGTGATGTTGAGCAGCTTTCCATGTGCTTCTTGGCCATCTGTATGTCTTCTTTGGAGAAATGTTTATTTAGGTCTTCTGCCCATTTTTGGATTAGGTTGTTTGTTTTTTTTTTTAATATTGAGCTGCATGAGCTGTTTATATATTTGGGAGATTAATCCTTTGTCCGTTGGTTCATTTGCAAATAATTTCTCCCATTCTGAGGGTTGTCTTTTTGTCTTGTTTATGGTTTCCTTTGAGGTGCAAAAGCTTTGAAGTTTCATTAGGTCCCATTTGTTTAGTTTTGTTTTTATTTCCATTACTCTAGGAGGTGGATCAAAAAAGATCTTGCTGTGATTTATGTCAAAGTGTGTTCTTCCTATGTTTTCCTCTAAGAGTTTTATAGTATCCGGTCTTACATTTAGGTCTCTAATCCATTCTGAGTTTATTTTTGTGTATGGTGTTAGGGAGTGTTCTAATTTCATTCTTTTACATGTAGCTGTCCAGTTTTCCCAGCATCACTTATTGAAGAGACTGTCTTTTCTCCATTGTATATCCTTGCCTCCTTTGTCATAGATTAGTTGACCATAGATGCATGGGTTTACCTCTGGGCTTTCTATCTTGTTCCATTGATCTATGTTTCTGTTTTTGTGCCAGTACCGTATTGTCTTGATTACTGTAGCTTTGTAGTATAGTCTGAAGTCAGACAACTTCCTATAGTGGGAAGAAGAATAAAGCAGAGTTATGAAGCTGGGCAGGCTATAATTTGATTAAACTTGATTTGATATAGCAACAATGAAAAACTTTGGTAGACACAATAATTTGTTTTTGTTATAAAATGTAATATGTATTTGGAAGAGTACATATATACAGTTTAAAGTATAATCGTAAAGCAAACAAGTATGTAAATCACCTCCCAGTTCAAAGCATGGAATATTGCCCACCCCTCAGAAACCCCAGTCCCCACTGTGAATTCCTTCTTGATCATAACCTCCATCTCCAATAGAGGTAGACATTTTCCTGGATTTTACGGCAATCGTTTCTTTGCTTTCTTCGGGGTGTTTTAGTTTGTTTGTTTTGTGTTTTTTCATTTTCATCTGGCTTCATTTTATTTTCATTACATTGTAATATTTCACTGTCCAAATAGAATGCAAAGTAGCCTTGTTGATGGTTACACGGTTGCTGCTGTGAACATTCGTATGTGTCCTGTAGACATGCTCACAAATTTCTCTCAGGTGGTGCTTCTTGTACTTGAGAGCTCATCACCACCACCCGGAGAGTTCACAGGTGGCAGGGCCTCACCCTCAGAGTGTCTGATTCAGTGGAAGTGGAGTGGGATCTGAGAGTTTACACTTCTAACAGGTTCCCAAGTGATGCTGATACTGCCAGCCAGGGCTGGGACAACACTTTGAGAACCACTACTTTAAGTTATGGAAAGGGATTTGCTGGATCAAGGGATGTGCATCTTTTCAGCTTTACTAATTAATGCAAAACCATTTTCCAAGGTAGTGTCTTACATTCCCACCAGAAGTGTATGTGTTCCATGGTTCTGTTACACCCACGCTAACACTTATTATTATCAGACTTCAATTTTTGCGAAGTTGGTGGCTATGGACGTTTTCTCTCCTTGTGGTTTTGATTTGCATTACCTTAATTCCAGTGAATTGAACATTGATTGGTCATTTCACTTTCTTTTTTTGTGAAGTGCCTTTTCTAGTCTTTTGCCCATTTTTCTGTGGATTATCTGTCTGTCTTTTTCTTACCAATATGTCAGGACTATTAATTGAAAAGGCCACAAAAATTTTTTCATTAATTTTTAAAACATAAGGAAATCTTAGTATCGTTGAATATCTTCTTTAGTAATAGGAGGAGCAGGTACAGAAGAGAATTCTTTAGGTAGCCTCTCTTTTGCAAATGGCTTGAAAGAAATAAGTTAAGGACTTTTTCTCCAAACAAGCTACTGACTGTAGAGGCAAAACCACATAGAAGAAATATCAGCATTCTTCATACGTTCACTGAAAATGTGTCTGTAAGCACAAGGCCATCTTTAAACAGTAATAATGCAACTGAAATAGATCATTCAAAGAAAGGAGACCTATTATTGAGGCCAACATGGCCATCGACACTTGTTAGCTTGTCTCTGAAGAACAGAATTCTGAGCAGCAAAAGCTTAAAGTGAATGAAATTGTATGCAACTCTCAATCTAATGAAAATGCTTTGGGCTCTGGGCCAGAGAATAGATTTGGACCACGGATGCAACTTTTTTCAGGGTCTTAAATTTAAATGGCTGAATTATTTTTAAAGTATCATCCTACTCAGTCTTTTGGAATAGCAACGTGTTTTTTCAATTTAAAAAAAAAAACATCATTTCAACATAAGGATGGAATGCAACATCTTTTTCTAGAAAAGCTGATACTTCATTCTAGTGCATGCTCAGCGCAGAATAATGATACATATTATAGCCTCCCTCAACCCATGAAAAACACACACACACACTCCACGCATACAAATGTACACAGAGACACATTATATACATAGTATGCACACACACAAAAACACACGTACACACACATATATTAAATATACACACATAACACGCACACGCACACAGTTTGTGCCTAGAATACTTGAAACAAATATTCATGTACATCAATTTAGCATAAAGGGATATATCTTCCACTCTGAAAACGCTAAATATTGTATCTTGAAAACATTTATCACACTCAGTTTCTCAACCAGTCAAGAACAAAGGAGCCATTTTAGAATTACTAGTTTGTGTAAAAATTAATTATCTAGGAACTGAAGTTAGTTGCTAGAGAGGGAAAGTTTACCTCAAATTGTTGTTTATTTTAAGGATGTCACGCCTGAATAATATATAGAGTTGCTTTAAATACAAGCATTTAAAAGGAAAGATGTTGTTATAGCCCACGTGCTCATTCATTCTCTCTGTCTCTGTCTCTCTCTCTCTGTCTTTCTTGCTCACTTGGTCTTGCCCTCACTCTCTTACATAAATAAGGTAGTATTAACAGTATGTATAATTAATACAACATTGTAAATCAACTATACTTCAATAAAATATTTTTTTAAAAAAACAGTAAGTGTGGATTAATTAAGAGATCTGCTCAGATGGGAAAGACCACCCCCCCTTCCATAAAAGTCGTAATCAAGCTGCTTCCTAAAGCTTGCTCACTGCCCACCCCCATGTACCTCAGGGCTCAGTGGGTGGCAGTGGCCCAGCTGGTTCCATATGGACCCAGTCATCCCTGACTCTATTCCCAAGGCATTTACCTCCAGACTTCTTGTCCTCGGCCCTGTGCTCACAGCTCCAACCTCGATGGGGAGATGCTGCTAGGGAACACAGATTCACCTCTGACTTAGGAGCCCACCACTGGCCATGCCCTTTCCTCCAAGACCCTGGCCACGAGGAGGGAGCCAGGCCCCAATGAGGACTGGATGCTGCCAGCAGGGCCTCATATTCAGGGCGCTTTACTTCTGGGCACTCCATGGACCACTGTGGACCAGCTCTCTCTTTGAATGTCACAACTCTGGGGCTTGGAATCAAGAGACAAATGACAACCTGTCAGCCTGGGAAGGCCCCCTGGCCAAGGTGCCCTGCTTACCAGGACCATCACCAAGAACCTTGGCTGGGAAGCATAGGACTGCTCACAGGGACGTGGGCCTTCTCACTATACTCTTGGAGGAGACAGGAGAGTGACGCCCGTGCCACAGTCACAGTGTCTGCCAGCCTTCAGCTGCCTGAAGTATCTCCAATCATGTTCCAACCCCAAGGATCCAACCCTCTTGAAGTCCACGGATCTAAAGAAGCAGGACAAGTTCATCTGTCCTAAGTTCTCACCTTGCAGGACCTTGCTCTTCTTACCCTTTCACTTTTTCAATTTTCAAGACCTCAGAGTAGTTGGGGTATGAGACTACCACCTGCCTGCTCATTGCAGAGCTCTGGGGACCTGTTTTAGAACACTGAGATCATCACTAAAGGCTACAATCAGGAGGGTGTAATCCAGAAGGTTCTGAAAGAGCCCATGTAGGGGCCAGCTTTGGACTGTACCTATTCCCCCGAACTTGCCTCTGCCCCGGGAGGTTCTGAATGGGGTCTTCCACCTCTTTCTCTGCAATGTCCTTGAACACATCCTTGCTTATTGACATAACCTCATCTCAGACGGTCATTTCATTTGTGACATCTCTTGATCTATTCACATATTTATCTATTCATCCAACAAACATTGGTGAAGTGCGTGCTGCTTACCTGACACAGTGCTGAGAACAGGAATCTAAAGGCGAATTAAATATACTCCCTTCCCTCAAGGAGCTTACAGCTCGCAGGAGACAGATGAGTAAATCAACAATTAGGGAACAAAGCGGCAAGTGCTGTTGGCTCTGGGGGAAGTGGAGACAGAAGCTTCTATATCGGTTATCATGTCCACGCAAGTAGCGTTTGACTACCCACAGTGTCGTGCTCCTGACACCCATCCTTTCTTCCCAAGGTTTCCAGGGATAGATCCCTGAGCTAACCAGTTACTCCAGGTCACACCAGTGTGGACCAAGGGTCATGTTGATGTGGGTGGCTTTGACCTCTACCTACAATTGTAGGACCTCCTTACTCACTCACAATTTCCCCCAGGTGGGAAGTAACCAGGGAGGGGGATGCCACATGTGCTCACATAAGTCCTCTGAGCCTCCACTGGTCTCTGAGTCCTCTGCCACGTATGTCTCCTTATGGGTGTGCCTCGTCCTGCCACTGTCCAGGCTGCCATGAGGGCACATGGCTGCTGTCCCTGCAAAAGTACTATTTCCTGTCATTCCCAAAGCTGGTGGCATTGCTGTCTGCCAGTTTCTCCCTGCTGCCCAAGCTGGCGATGTCCCACATCACTGTGCCAGTCACTAGGGGAACCTCCTGAAACTGGAGCTGATAAGACCATGAGCACTCGGACCTACTTCAGGTTGAAATTTCCCAGGTCTACCTTCCCATTTCTACCCTTTGCCATTGCCATCACCTGGAAACAACCACACTGCCAACGGAGAATCCCTTTCCTTCACTTTTATTCCACACTTAATCACCTTGATCCCAAATGCTCCTAGCTACCGTGTCCCATCACTCAAAAAGGCGTCGTGTGAAAGTCATTCTTGAACCTTTCACTTGTCACCAGGACTTAGCCCTGTGTCCCGGGCTTTGGCCTGCAAGAAGGAGGAGAGAAGGCTCATCTTCACAGTTGGAGGTATCCCATGTCCCAGATCATAGGGTCATCTACCCACCCCTTTGATGACCGTGTCATTCTTGAGTCAAACTTTATGTGCCTGACCCTCTCCTTGGGATGAATACTTTTCTAGAAGATTCCTTCATCTACCACTCAAAAATATTCCCAGCACAGCTTTCCACAGCTCTCCATCCCAGAAGTGTGGGAATCCCTGTGGGATACTGCTCTTAAATTGTAGAGCTCTAGGGCTTCCCTGGTGGCGCAGTGGTTGAGAGTCCGCCTGCCGATGCAGGGGACATGGGTTCATGCCCCGGTCTGGGAAGATCCCACGTGCCACGGAGCGGCTGGGCCCGTGAGCCATGGCCGCTGAGCCTGCGCGTCTGGAGCCTGTGCTCCACAACGAGAGAGGCCACAACAGTGAGAGGCCCGCGTGCCGCAAAAAAAAAAAAAAAAAAAAATTGTAAGCTCTGTTCATGGACAGACAATGTTTCCCGGTATTCTTTGGGGTCCTTCACTTATCAGTTCAGATATTCTCATGTACCCTCTAAAGAAGAGGCAACTTAATAATGGGGAGTCCCCAGAAACCAAGAAGTATTGCAGATCCAGAAGCACCAACTTTTATTGGACCAATGGTACCACTTCCCATTCCCCACAGGGACCAACACATCCAAGGTAGCCTTCATGAGTGACCCACACAGAAAAAGATCTAAGAGCCCATACCCTTCCTCATCACCCTTTCTTTCAAGGGAGGGCAGCCTTGCATGGTGCAGTTACTTCTAAGAGCTCCTGGCCATGAGCGTAGCATTCAAACCTGGTACTTGAAGGGAGGGGGCTTCACATCCAGCTGAGACTGAGTGCTTAAGGGACTCTAACATCCTGCGCTTCCGTGCATGCCACTTCAGCGGCAACTTTTCTGGCTCCTAGAGGGCTTTTCTTTTTAACTAGTTCCAGATAAGTAAGGTAGTTGCTAACAGTTGGATTCTGGATGAGTGAGATGTTGCATAAATCCAGATTAAACCACTGAACAGACTGTACCCAAAAAGCACATTGTGTTAGATGCTTCTGTGTATCCATTGTGATCTTTTTCTATGCCTATAGAATGATGGAATTGCTGAAGCAGAACCCTGATGAAAGCTATTCACCATGTAGCATTTACCATCATATGGAAATGTCAATTCCATCTACCAAAGAGAATATTACAGGCATGTTCAATATAAAATGCAAATATAATAGCTTTGTGGACCGGATATGTCATCTGTGTTTCACTTAAACCTATTACCTTGGCAGATTAAATACAGTTCCAGATCTTTTGCAAGGAAGATATTCTGATGAAGTTACATCTTATATCAGCTTTTGTGGCTCATCAGTTCAATTGGATATGAGTAGAATGGGAACAAAAATGAGTGAGGAATAAGACTGAGTGGGACACAGCCATGGAAAAATAGGAGGATCTGCCCCACAGACCTTCCCTACCCACTAAGGAATGTTATTTTTGGCTCAAGGATAAATCTCAGCAATTTGTAGCAAAGATTTATCTCTTAGGTGATGAAATAGGTGAGGATCCACCAATTCTCACCAGGCCTGCCTCACCACTTCTAAATCTTGCTACCTGCTTGGGCAGCCCAACTCAGCTGAGCAGAGGTGGGCCCAGCCTGTGCTCTGATGCTGACTCCAGCTTGGTGCTTCTGTAGCTATGTGGGGCACCAGCTCCCTTAGCTGAACTCAACAGTAGTAGACCCCTCTCTCGTTTGACCACACACTCCACACTCTGACCGCAGCTTCACCTTTAAACTCATGCATACATCATGCCTTGTCTTGCTAATGCTGCTGTCCTGCTGCATACAACTTCCCTCTTGAATGCCACAAAATCCCCATCATTTCATGGTGCCAGCCAGTTCCTGCAAGGGCTTCCCCTGGACTGCCCTGTCTCACCTCCCACCCCACACCAATGGAAAGGTTGCTGGCTCCTGGAACAGCCCACTTTGAGCCACCACTCAGTAAGACAGGCTTGGTGGAAATTAACCAGCCCCATACAGTTTGTCCAGCACAGTTCTCTTGTCCCATCATTGCATGATCAGTTATAAGCTTTGGGGGTTATACATCCAGCAGCGTTTCCCTGTGGACTTTTCCGAGAGAGCATCTTGCAAATTACTGCGTAGATCTGCAGAAATACTTGATCCTTTTTAAAAAGAGCATTCCTCTGTAGCTTCTATGATCCTTTTTGCTTCGTCTTACACTGATATGCAGTGAATGTTATTCCTTGATAACTATTTATATTTGTGGTAAAAAAAAAAAAATGAAGAAATCCTGCTCAATAGTTCCTGCTCTAAAATACTCTATTTGGCTAATGCACAGCAAGCACTGAGACTTTCTGCCAAAGAAGATAGTAACCCACAGAGCAATGGTTTCTGGGCTATTGGGGTGAGAAAGGTGGGTGTGGTAGACAGTTGATAGTTGTGGAAAGAAGTTCTAGAAGGGAGATCTGGGCACGCAGGACTCGACTGCATAGTTGTGAACTGAGCTCCAGAGAGCTGGGTTCTCCTTTTGATTCTGTCCCAACTAGCTATGTGATGCTCTACTGGTTGAATCGTACTCAGCCGATTTTCTCCTCTACACAATGAGGTGGTTGACCTAGAAAGGTTTTTCAACTCCAGTCTTCTATGACACCATGAATATGCATTACCCAGAGGTCAGAGCAGATGGTTAGTTAGGAAGCTAGAAAACTGTAACAAAAGCAACAATTACCACCTTCTATTTTCATAGTGTTTTCTGCTGGACTTTGAGTTCAGCACTTTACATACATGACCTCATTTAATCCTCACAGACACTTCTGAAGGTTGGTATCATGCTCTTTACTTCACAGAAGAGGGAACAGTTCTCAGCACCATTACCCAATTTTGTTAGGATCATAATAATAAATAACAGAGATTCCAATCCTGCTGTGGAACCGACTCCACACTTACTCCTTGTAAGACATAGTAAGAAGTTCCAGACCCTTCTCTTATCACTCCCATTATCTGAAATTTTGCCATGCTTCTCTTTTCTTTATACTCTGAATTCTTAATTTATCCCCTTTCCTGGCTTCTCAAATGCATGTCTGTGTCTTTGGCTTGTGTGAAAGAGTAGCATAGTTTTAGCATAGAGTTCTGCATCCATTCTTTGCACCAAGATGGGGATCAATAAGAAAACAGCAAAAACAAATTTCTAAGCAGTTGCTTGCAGTATGAAATGTAAATGAAGATATGACCCAGAGAGGCCAAGATTTAGCTCAAAAGAATAGCTTTATAAGACAGTCATGTAAGGACTTCCCTGGTGGTGCAGTGATTAAGAATCTGCCTGCCAATGCAGGGGACACGGTTTCGAGCCCTGGTCCAGGAAGATCCTACATGCCACAGAGCAACTAAGCCCATGTGCCACAACTATTGAGCCTGTGCTCCAGAGCCCGCGAGCCACAACTACTGAGCCCTTGTGCCACAGCCACTGAAGCCCACACGCCTAGAGCCCGCGCTCCACAGCGAAGAGTAGCCCCCACTCGCGGCAACTAGAGAAAAGCCCATGCACAGCAACAAAGACCCAGTGCAGCCAAAAATAAATAAATAAAAATAAAATAATAAAAATTTAAAAAAAGAGAGACAGTCATGTAAAATCCTCTTCATATGGGCAGAGATGCCTAACATGAGTCAATGTTAATTTTGCTGAGGCCATAATAAACATCGGGAGGTGGCAGTGGGAGACGTCTCCTAGCTGGTGACAGAGTTTAAATGCTCTCCCAGGCTTTGCATCTCATCACAGCAAACCAATTTTGTTCCTTTGAGAAAAATGCACCACCCCAACCGCAACAATCAGACAACTTCTAGCAAGTGGCAATTACTTATATGAAGGGTTCCAAGAAAGTGAAGGTGAGGTGACCCTTTGCCAGAAAGAAGTTTTGCACAAATTAAAGAATGGACTCCAAAGTCAGAACTGTGCTGTGAACAAGGTCATCCTAATCTCTATTTGCAAATAAGCAAAACTCTTCTGTTTCATCAATATATATTAGTAGTACAGTCAATTGCATTATTCACAGATTCTGTATTTGCAAATTCACCTACTCACTTAAATTTATTTGTAAATCCTAAATCAATACTTGCAGCACTTTCATAGTAATTGGTGGACATGTACAGAGAGGCAAAATTTTGAGTCATCTAATATGCACATCCCAACTAAGGCTGAATGAGGTAACACTCCACCTTGTTTCAACTCTGCTGTAAACTAGTGTTCTTTTCACTGTCTATTCAGTGTCCTGTTTTTCACTTATTGTGCTTCTGGTTCACTGTTTAAAATGGCTTCCAAGCAGAGTGCTGAAGTGCTGTCTTGTGTTCTTAAGCTCAAAAAGGCTGTGATGTGCCTTAGAGAGAAAACGCATGTACTAGATCAGCTTCAATCAGGCATGAGTTTCAGTGCTATTGAACATGAGTTCAATGCTAATGATTTAACAATACATATTAAATAAGGTGTCTTTAAACAATAACACACATAAAACAAGGTTATGTATTGACCAGTTGACAAAAATACTGTGACCAGAAGCTCAAAGGAACCTAACCCCGTATTTCCCCTAGGAGCAATGGTTCAGTTTTTGCTAATTCAAATTCTTTGGTGACTTTATAGAACATAAGTACCAAGAATAATAAGAACCAACTGTCTTTGCAAATTTAGGAATTCCTGACGATGTCTTGAGATATTTCTGGGGACTGCCCGGAGGCTATGGTACTAGTGATTTCATGCCATTTTCTGCTTCATGGGAGATGGGGGCTTACAAAACCATC